>NC_064808.1:16878036-16912473 GCF_023721935.1 Panthera uncia | reverse complement strand
TCTGTCCTCTTGCCCCTTTTCAAAGAGCACGGGGTCTCAGCACATGTGCGGAGTTGAGTCAGCCTAGTGCCGAAGGGAGAGGGGGTTGGACCGCAGTGCCTAGGGTTCAGGTCATTGTCCCGGGGATCCTGGGGTCAGGAGTAACAGCGGCCCGGTGGTCACGTCCAGCTGCAGAGCTGGGGTGGTCATGGTGAGAGCAGTCCACTCTGCCCCGGGCCAGGTGCAGTGGGGAGCCCTTTCACGGGACTTCTCACTTAACTCTCACAACATGCCACGATGCAGGTCCTACATGCCCATTTTTGCAGATGAGGAAACTGAGGCTCCCGGAGGGTAGGTCACTTACCAGAGACACAGAGGTAGAAAGATGAAGAGCCAGGACTGGAGCCCAGGTGTGTTTGACTCCAGAGGCCACTATGTTTAGATGCGGGTTAGATGCTGCTTCTAGACGGCCAGAGATGGAGGAGGGGCGTGGCTGGTAAGCTGGCCCGGAGATGGCATCCTGGAGAACTGCTCTGGAGGCAGGGATGATGGAAGTGACAAAAACGACCCACAGTCGAGGATGATGATCAAGACGTTCGGCAGCTGGCAGGCACTGGCATGGACCGGTCAGAAGGCAGGCTGGCTAAGCAGCCTTCTGGGCTTTCTGGCCTCAAGAAGATCTAGAGAGAAAGGCGAGCAAATGGGGCATCAAAAGAAGTCACACGGGGACTGTCCTCACTCTGGAGAGGGCACAGCAGAGAGAGGAAAGGAGGTGCAGGAGTTGGGAGCCCGCTGCTGTGTGAGTCCTCACGCCCCCTCTTTCTAAATATCGGGGGTAGAGAGGACACAGCGACCCCACGCACCCAAAGCCCTTAGCCCAGCACCAAGCTTCCTGCACGTGCTGTTTAATCAACATTTGCTATGTGGCGGGTTTTCATGCAGTCCAAACCATGTACCAATCCCTGCTGTGTCCCAGGAGGAGGGCACGGCTGCTGTGCTTCGCAGGGGCGTGGTGTGGCTAGATGTCCCTTGTGGAAAGGTCCCTCTGGAGGCAACTGGCTGGAAGGGGAGTGGCTGGAGGTAGGGAGCGGGGCCAAGACTGACAGCATCTGACTGAGAGAGGATGAGGCCAGGAGTAGGACTGACGCTGGAGGCACTTGAAAGATGCACGGAATAGAGTGGATGGTGTCACCGGATTCCAGCTTTGGAGGCAGATGACGCTGCATAAACTCAGGCCACAGCTCAGTGAAGTAAAGAAGAATCATCCCCCCGCCCACACACACGCACACACACACTCCATCCAAATTGGACTGCCGGGGTTCAAATCTTGGCTTCACCACTCACTAGCTGCAATCTCAGGAAGTCACCTAGCCTCTCTATGCTCTCAGTTTCCCTCTCTCAGTTTCCCATCATTAAGGTGATGATCGTACTTGTTTCGTACGTTGTTGTGAGTTCATACACGTCCAGTGCTTAGGGTGGAGCTTTGCACGTACTAAATGCTCAGTAATGTCGTTATTCGCAGGGGTAGAGACTGGCCAGGTGACCCCAGGAACCCTGTGTTTCCCTTTTCCTCTCACCCAATCTAAGAAAAGCCCTTGGAGCGCCTTTGGAAGGACAAAGGCTTTGAGCCTGGAGGTTCACTCCGTGATTTTTCTCTTGGAGTGGCCTTGGGCTCATCGTTGTGTGACCTGACGTGTTGGTTTCTGCCACCCAGTAAAGTAAGAAGGCACGTCTGGTTCTGATGCTCAGTGCCCTGCCTGTGTGTCCCCTGCTCAGTTCTGTCTTTATCTGGCACAATAGGCCGAGCAGTTCAGCCAGCAGGAGGTGGGCCATTTCAGCCGGGAAGCCGTAGAGCTCCAGGGCCCATGCCTGCCCAACCCAGCACCTTCCTCACAGCGTCCCAGGTGCCTGAGTGGTGCCATGGCCACTGCTCAGCCGAGATCAAACACTTGGCACGTCAGCAGAAACCACGAGAAGAGAGGCGAGGCGCCACCCTTTCCTGTACACCCTTCCCCAGCAGCGGGTTCCCCCTGTGCTTTGCTCTCCGTGGATTCAAATGCACTTTAAAAACCCTCTGGCCTAAAGCAAAATGCAGCTTGGGGCATAGTCCTGTGGCCACCAAGAGGAATGGGCCGCATGGCCCTGGCCACTTTGTTCCTTGGACTGTGAGGGTGTTGGCCTTCCTTGCTGGGGAGGGCGTTGGATTGTGGTCTGGGGCAGCGAGGGGGCAGGTTTGCTGGGCGCCCACCGTGTGCCAGGCACCGTGCACGGGCTCTGGCGTTAGATCTTAGCATTGCCTCCTACAAGCTGCGTGGCCTTGGGCAAATCCCTTAATCTCTCTGATAATTACATACATACACCTCGCCAGGTAATGTGAAAGTTTGCCCTAACCAGTGCGCACACCTCATTGGTTGTTACAAGAATTAAATGAGATAATATACGTGAAACGCTTGGCCATGTTAGCACACAGCGGGCGCTCCCCAATGGTGATTACTGTTATTAATATGATTCATCATAGACCTCGCAGTAACCACTTAAGGCGGGAATTGTCAACCTTACTTTGTGGGTGAGGAAAAGTGACCCTGGCTCTCTCCGCAGGGAAGATGGGAAACCGTTGAAAGTAATGAAGCACCGTCTTCCCCATATTCGTCCGCGTCCAACACATACTCCCAGGATCCTTTGCACCAAGTCATGTTGTACAAGCACAGACCGCCTGCCGGGGTCACCTGAAGAGGGACTCTGGACTGGCTCAGCTCCAGCCCTGCCCCTTACCAGCTGGGGGACGTTGGACCTGCTATTTCCATTGCGAGCCTAGTTTCCTCACCTGTCACTTGGACCTCTGATCCCTGCCCCGGGGGAATCAGAGTCTCTCCCTGGGGCTGTCGTGAAGAAAGTGTGGCAATATTGAATACAGGTCTGACCCATGACAGCAGATGCTTGTCCCCCCGGGGATGTGGAAGGGCTACATCTTGTGGCTTTCAAGCCCCAGTGCCTGGCACACAGTCGATGCACAATTAATGCTGGCTGAACAGAATTGTACTCAGAGACTCGCTACCAGGGCCATACCTTTAGGTAGGGCTAGGGAAGGCTCCTTAGGTAGGTGGGATGCTGTAGGTCTCGGGTTGGAAATAGTCAGGGTGTGGGGAGGGTTTGGCCCCAGGAACAGGGCTTGGGCCCCAGGTATGTGCCCACATCCCTTTGCCCCTGTGATACCCCTCCTCACTGGCACCATGAAACAGCCCTGGGCAGTCCTTTGGGCTGGAGGGTGTATGGGGTGGTAGGAGGTTTATGAGGCCTGGATTTGTATCCTGCTCACAATACTGCTGGGAGGAAGCTTCTGGTTTTAATCTCCGTTGTCAGGTTGGAAAGAACAAGACTCAGAAAGGGAGAGTGATTTGCCCAAGGCCACAGAGCAAATAAATGGTGGCATCAGGCTTAAGCCCAGGCGGGCTGGCTTCTCCAAGGTCTCACTCCTAACTCTGGCCCCAGCAGCCTCTGCGAGAGGAAGTCGTTACCAGTCTCCCTCTTCCTCCACCTGCTGCAAGGGCAGGGCTGACCACTGGGAACCCCCATGGGGAAGGGACAGGGGTGGGTTCCCCCAGTGGGAAAACTGAGGGGCCTTGCTGTTTTGTAGGTAAAACACCATGGAAGGCGACTGTCTGAGCTGCATGAAGTATCTGATGTTTGTTTTCAATTTCTTCATATTTGTAAGTATTGCTAGAACATGCCTGGGATCTCCCTGGGCCCCTGCTGGGTGGAAAGAACAGACCACTGCTTTGAAGTAGTCACACGGGACTGAGTCCTGGGGGCAGGCACAGGGGCCAGTGCTGGAAGCAAATCTACCTGCCCAGCCAGAACTTCCTGGATGAGAAGCCCCCAGTAGTGCCCACCCCACTGCAAAGAGCCCACCGGCCCAGGAGGGATGTTGTACCCATGACCCCCGGGATGGTTCAGGTCTCTGACAAAGGCTTGGGGCCTCAGCCCTGACTGCCGCCTTGGGATCCGACCCCTGTGGAGAGTCGGGGAGAAGGAGGAGATGGGGGTGATCAGAGGGCAGGCCAGAGAGCCCCCGCTCCACCCTGACCCCCAGAGGCACAGTGGCGGACATCCAGGCTGGATGCGCTGAGCTGATGTAACCACCTGATGTAATTTGAAACCTCTCTGGGCCTGGGGTTCCAAGCTGGCTCCGCATCTTACCAGCTGTGGGGTCAGAAGCACACTTCACCTCTCTGAACCTCAGTATCTTAATTCCCTGCCTCAACAGGCGTTTGGTGAAAATTAAGCGCGATTAGTTTAGAAAGTGCCTGGAATGTGCCAGCACTCCATAGCTTAGCTCCATCCTTAGCATCCAGCCTATGGATTCTCTACTTTAAGGCCCAGAGAGGCCCCGAGTGCTCAGGTGGCCAACCCAGCACCTTGTAGCCCCGCCCACCTGCTGGCAGCCCCCCAGGGCTCTGCTTAGGCCTCTGGCTTCTCCCAGGAGCAGAGCCACACCCTGGGACCGGAGGTTCCCCAGAGCCACGTGTGAGCTTGGAAGGTGGGCCCGGAATTCAAGTCTGTAGGGTTGTTTCCTGCTCCTCAGGATTATGGGCAAGGGAGGGAACCCAGGAGAGTTGCTGACATGGATACAAAATAGATGGAGAGAGAGGAGAGAAAGAGTCAGACTTGACCGGAAAGGAAGCTCCCTTTCACAGTGACCCTGCCCTGGACGGCACCAGTGGACTTTCACTCATCCGGGTCTTGGCAGGGTTAGGACAACCTTCGGGGGCTCAGGGTGTGGCTCTGCTCTTGGGAGAAGCCAGAGGCCTGAGCAGAGCCCTGGGGGGCTGCCAGCAGGTGGGCGGGGCTACAAGGTGCCCTCCGGAATCAGAGGGTTGGACTAGAGGACCTCATTATCCAGCAGTTCTGACATTTAAGGGCAATGTAAAAAGTGGCAAATAAATTCTACGTGACATGGTCCTCAGCAGCCTGTGTCGGGGCGTGGGTCAGAGATTGGGTTTAGAGGATGTACTAACGGTCTGGGCATCCAGGAAAACGCAAACGAGAGAAAAGCACTGCTGGGACGCTGGTTCGCGCAGCAAATGGGGCTCCTGCCTGGTTCTCTGGGGCTCACTGGGGCTCGCCGGTCCACCCTGGGGCCTGGCTCAGAGGGATGGTGTATGTTTGGAGTGTCTAACCTCCGTGTCTGCCTGTCTCTTCTCTTCCCTCCTGACTGGCCCTGAGGGCAGCTGGGTGGGGCCTGCCTGCTGGGCATCGGCATCTGGGTCATGGTGGACCCCACCGGCTTCCGGGAGATCGTGGCCGCCAACCCCCTGCTAATCACGGGCGCCTACATTCTCCTGGCCATGGGGGGCCTGCTTTTTCTGCTCGGCTTCCTGGGCTGCTGCGGGGCCGTCCGCGAGAACAAATGTCTGCTGCTGTTTGTGAGTAGCCCCATCCCCCACCCCACCCGCGGGTGCCCCGGGGCAGAGCGTGGGGGACCCTGTGTCTACACTGCAGAGGACTCGGAGGTCACACCCAGGTCCGAGCCTGGGAGGCTGTCCTCCAGGAGTGGGAAGGCCACCAACTTGTTCTGTTCGCACTGGTGGCCCCAGCTTTCGGAGCCTGGTCCTTGCGACGGGCGCATGCCTGCCGTGTGGGCCGGTTGTCCTCAGATGGAGCGTGGCCTTGGCCTCCGGGTCTGAACAGCCAGGTTTCTCCAAGGCATAGTCAACTGAGAACATTAACCATGATGCTTCCGAGAACTCACATGTATAACTCCTTGGTGAAAGAGGAGAGATACCTACTGGATGAGTCTCTTGCTGTTTGCATTTCCGCTTTTAAAACAGAGGTGATATGATCTCTGAAGTCTCTTTATTCGTTAAATAAATAGTCCCTGAATGGCTATTGCAAGCCACACAGGGGCAGGCAGGCAGGCATGTGGCCGGCCGTGCGGTGGGCCTGGGTTTGAGCGCATACCCTGCTCAGACCCCTCACTAATGATGTGACTCAGGCCTAGTTTCTAAGCCTCTCTGAGCTTTAATGCCTTCGCTTGCTCATCAAGGGGCAGCTTAGCTATAGGTTGGAGCCAAATGAGGCGAGCGGTGGACGTTCTGTTTCTCTGACCTTCCGTGTTCCCGTGGGCGGGTGCCCTTTGGGCCTGCGCCTACTTTCCTGGCCTTCCTCCCCTGTGAAGTCCAGTGGGCGCCCAGGCCTGGAGAGCTTCTAGTTTGAGCCCAGTCCTTCTCCATGAGGCGTGTGTGTGCATGGGTCAGCGTGCAGGTGCCCCTCGTGGGTGAGTGGATGGAGGGGTCAGGAGTTCGGCGACGGGGAGGCGCGGCTGGTCGGCAGAAGGACTTCCTTGCAAGGTTATCTGCTCCTGCCGCTTTGGCGAGCAGAGATTTGCCACAATGCCTCCTCTCCAGGCCAGAACAGATGGGGTGGCCTCTATTCATGTCACGGTGACATTCCCCATATCCCAGACAGGAAGTGAAATCAGCAGTGAAATGTGTGATTTGGGAGCCCTGGGTCCCTTTGGCCTACAGCAGCCTGAACACCGCAAACTTTTCGTTTGGAGAGGAACAAAGAAACCTGCGGGCGCCCCCTGGCGGGCCTCCTTCTGCAGTGCCAGCTGGTGCCAATGTTGGCTTGGGAGCCCAAGGGGACTTTAAAAGGAGCTGGGATATGGGTCCCTGGTTAGGCCCACCTCCCTTTCCCCCCTCACCTCAGCCCCTGGGGCTCATCCTTGACCTCAAGACAGGGGACCAGGCCAGGATGCTGGACTGGGAGCAGGCTGGGGCCCTCAAAAGTCCTCCCCATGAAGTGGCAGCCTCTGAGCCTGCCAGTGAATGGATACATCAGTCCCCGGCGCTTAAGGGGGAAGACCAAGCCCAGAGACCAGCTGAGGTGCACTCCAAGTCCCCCAAGGAAGAGCTGAGTCCTTACTGTGGCCAGGGCCTGGTCTTTGGAACCTTAAATTAGCCCCTTCCACCCCTCTCCTCTGCCACCTTCTCCTTCCTTCCTTTTCTGTCTACATTCCTCTCTTTCTTTTCTTGATCTTTCTCTGCCTCCATCTCTCTGCTTCTTAATCTCTTGCTTTCTATTCCTGCTGCCTTTCCTTATCCCTCTCCTAGTCTCTGCCCCTCTCTCCTTACTTCCCGTGTCCCCTTCCCTCCTATCTTCCAATCCTCCCCTCCCCTCCCTTCTCCCCTACTCCCCCTCCCTTCCCATCCCTCCTCCTCCTCCTCCCTCTGAAGCCCAGCACCTATTAGCTTGAGGCCACAGTGCAAGTCAGAAGTAGGATACTCTTCCCCCCGCCCCCCAAAGAGACAGAGTGCTAGTGGGGGAGGGGCAGAAAGATGAAGGAGACACAGAATCCAAAACGGGCTCCAGGCTCCGCGCTGTCAGCATAGAGCCCAACACAGGGCTCGAACCCATGAAGCATGAGATCACAACCTGAGCCAAAATCGGACGCTTAACCGACTGAGCCACCCAGGCACCCCAAAAGAAGCAGGGTACTCTTGGACCCATGGGGGGGTCCCCTGTCTCTCAGACCAGGGCTAGTCGAAGGGCCCCTCACCTAAAATGGACTCCCATGTCTGAAATTCACCTAAAATTATGTACAAAATATTAGGTTAGGGCTTTGTGTGCGTGTACATATGTGCTGTGTGTGTGTACATATGTGCTGTGTGTGTGTGTGTGTGTGTGTGTGTGTTGTGTGTGTGTTGTATGCACATGCATGTTTCTGGGGACAGACCCCACAGCTTCAGGAAGGTTTTCAAATAGATTCATGACCTCATGACCTAAAAATTAAGAAGAGCCACTTCTGTTTTCTAACCTGGACTGGCCATGCGGTGGCTCCCGCTGAAGAGGGGCACAGAGTCTCCCTACAGGTAGCCACTCGGGTCCTTCGAGAATCCTGAGACCCCTGCTCCTCCACCTTCAGGGAGGGAGGCAAGACTTGTCAGGAACAGGACCAAGAGGAAGTGATGTCAGCCACCGCAGCAGAGGAGGAGGCCGGGGGTGGGGGTAACTGAGCTGCCCCTCCCCCACTGCTCTGAGTCTGAAACCACAGGGCCCCATCACCCCCCCGGCCGACCCACGAACCTAATGACTGCGTCACCCACTGATCAATTTCTCTAAAGATACAGTTTCCAAACGCTCCCGTTGATCAATTTCACAGCATTTTCACATTACAATGGGACAGTTTCCGCCTGTAATGGACATCTCGTGGCATCCCTTTTCCGTAGTGGCTTACCTAGGAGTCATTTGCAGACGGTTCTTCACCAATTTATTTAAGATTCAGAAATTTTTAAAAATATTTTCTGACAAAGGCTTGCTGAATTTTAGGAAAGGAGCACAGCGAAAAGAAATGAGTGTATTTAGAAGAGATAAATGAGCTGAATGGCACATAAAGCGTGTAAATTTGGTCAACATTTATTCGAATGAGAACTGAGAGTAGATGGGCCGGTAGGCAGATGGGCTAGAAAAGCCTGGCAGTGCTCGCAGGTAGGCAAAATTGCCGTTTCCGTCCCTCGGTTAGTGTTTCCAAAATCCTAAGCAAAGTGCTGTACATTTGACGCTCAGGAATTACTGGCAAATGTGTCTTTAGGCAAATGGGATGAGGTGAGATTAACTCAAAAACCCTGGGAAAGGCCTCGCCCCCAGATGGGAAGCCCCGGGGAGGCGTCAGGACAAGCCCCGTGGCCAGGTCCAGGGGAAGGCCCTCCAGATGGGAACTCTGTTCAGCAAGAGGAAGCTACTTCATGCCGGAGAAGGCAGATTGGCAGAAGTGGCACCGCAGCCCTTGCTTTGCTTCAGGTGACCTGCTCACGCACACTCAAATCACCCCTTGGTCCCTGCGCTTGATGAAACCCTGCTCCAGGCAAGGAGATATACAGGCCCCCTTCCTCCTTCAAGTTACTAGGTTCATTCTTAAATTCCATCTCGTGAGTCATGAACCTTGGCTCAACATTCACTGCAGGAAGTTGGGGGCCACATCTGCCTTCTGCATAGTGGTTTGCTAGTACCTCGCATCGTGCCTGGCACAAAGCAGGTGCTCAGTGAATAGCCCTGGGATGAAGGGACAGAGAGGAAGTGGTCTTAGAGGTCTGATAAGAGCATGGGCTTTGGAGTCAGAAAAGCCCACGTTCCAGTGTCTGCTCTGCTACTTCCTGGCTGTGTGACCTGAGGGCAGTTACTTAACGTCTCTGAACCTAGACTCCTCCTATGTAACATGAAGGTGACGGTACCTCTTTCCCAGCCATGGTGTTGTGATCGTGGCTCAGTGAGAAAATGAGCATCTTGCTTCACTCTGTTCCTAGACTCAAAGAATTGCATGCAAGCACTGGATAAATGTGAAACTCAAAGAATTGGGTTGTCCACAAGAGACCCTACAGGCAATCTGAAAAGTCCTAAAAATTGTTTTTAATGTGTATTTTTGAGAGGGAGAGAGAGCGCAAGCAGGGGAGGGGCAGAGAGAGAGGGAGACGCAGAATCAGAAACAGGCTGCAGGCTCCGAGCTGTCAGCACAGAGCCCGATGCGGGGCTCGAACCCACAAACTGCGAGATCATGACCTGAGCCGAAGCCGGATGCTCGACCGACTGAGTCACCCAGGCGCCCCAGCAATCTGTCAAGTCTTAAGACCTAGAGGCTCTTACAGGGTCTGGGGTGACACGGTGTTCAGAGAACACCAGAACCGTGTTCTGGAATCAGAGTTCCCACGCTTCTCCAGGTGCACCGCCTACCAGCTGGGCCAGCTTGGTCACAGTACTACCCCCTCGGGGTCCCAGTGTCCCCCTCGGCAAGCCGGAGGTGTGGACAGTCACAGCATCTGCTTCCCCAGAGCATCCCAAGAAATGAGGCACGTACGATCCGTGGCGCCTAGGCGGTGAGCTGTCAATAGATTGGTAGCGACTATTATTTTTTCAGAACTCGCCCACACTTGTCCTCAGGAAGGCCATGCCTGCCTCTTGGTTCTGAGCCAGCATCTGAGCATCCGTACGCTGTGCCTGCACCAGCTAAGCGAGGTCCTGCTAAGTCATCCGGGAAGGCAGCACACCCCCAGCGCGATGGGCACACGGCGTGCGTGATGCTCGAGCTCGGTCTCATCCATACTTTATAACTGTCTAAGCTGTGATCGATAGCCAGGGCCAGCTCAGTCGCCTCGCCGAGGATGGAAACCGTTTCTGGGGCTACTCCTTGCCAGCTTGAGAACTTCCGGCAACTCCACCAAGAGGGCAGGGGGCAGGGAGGGGCTCTCGCGGTGGCCACGAGAAACAGAGCCGGATGGCCATGCGTCTCCAGCCAAGTGGAAGTGCCAGGAGCCCCGCCAGGGCCCTCTGTCAATGTCACGGGGCTGCAGAGCCTCTGGTGGAAGTGGGGGCTGTGGGGCTGCAGAATGGACCGTGGCTGTCGCGGCCTGGGGCACAAGAGGCCCTCTGTGACTCTCCCCTCCGGTTAGGGAACTCTGCCCCCCAGACCCCAGCAAGCCTGCCGCTGACCTTCCGGAAGCAGACCCCCAGGGTTCAGGAGAATCCCTCAGGCCAGTCCTGAAGCACGCCCTCCAGCAGAGAGAGAAGAGGTAGTGTGGTGCCCAGAAGGGACAGCTGGGTGAAGAGGAAGGGTTTGCTCCGGCATTCTCGGGCTGAGTCTCCGTGGGCACTGGGGGCTGGGTCCTCTGCTGGTGGCCTCTAGGTGGGTTGACCACGGCAGGACCACACCGTGTGGTCACAGACTGGAAATGCCAAGGGTGCCAGCAATGCCGAGCAACGGAGGCAAAGTCATTTCCCGTTTCTTCCGCCAGCAGCCTTCGGCCAAAACGGTGCCCGTAATGGCCGGGGTCTGAGATGTAGCAGATATAACAAGGTCATGATGGTGAGTGGGTCACTCACGGACGTGTTCGTTCATCTGATAGCCATGCTCCCACACCTGTGCTGGCGGGCATCGGAACGCAGCATGCGAAGTCACAGCCTGTGCTGCTGATGTTAGTGGAGGGGTGGGGGGTGGGGTGCTGGCCGCTGCTGTGCACACACGTCCACGGGGCCCTGTGACGTCAGGGAGGCAGGAGACAGGAGAGGCTTCTCACCGGCGAGGGGCTGGGCTCCACCTGGTCTGGAAAATGAGGAGCTGGTGGGCGAGGAAGGGAGGGGCCTTCCCGGGACAGGGAGTGCAGGGGGTGAGGGCCCGAGACAAGAGGCATTATGGATACTTTGGGGAACATTGAGAAATATGAGGAGTAGAGCAGAGAAGGATCCGTCAGACTTCCACCTCCTGCCCTGGGTTCTCGGATGTTGACGGACACATCACCTCGCCTCCCATCTCCTTTATCATGGCTGAAGATCCCTATCACCTCCCCTCTGCCCCTGGGAACGAGAGACCGCAAGGCAGGGAGAGGGGGTGCTGGGGCTGGCAGGGTGTGGAGAGCCGGTCCGGGGTCCCCTGGGAACCCAGGGTTTCCACAGCGTGTACCACCCACGTGGACAGGGCCCCACCAGGTCAGCACGGATCGCCTTCCGGGGCTGCCCGGTGCCATGGCTCACACTGAACGCTGAACAAGGGGTGTCGTCGAAGGGGTGCTGTTGGCGCAGAAGGCATATTTGTTTGCTTACTTTTCCGTATTTGTGTTGCAGCCTTGCTGACCCCAAAGATGGATTGTGGGCATGCTTATTATGAAAAAATGTCGCACCTATGGCGGTGAAGTTCCTTAGTCTTATAAAACCGGTGCATTTCGTCAGTTGTGTAACAAGCGGAAGGGGGCATCCGCCAGCGGCCGCCGGGCCCCTCCCTGCGGCACTCAGGGCTCACGAGCCTGCCTCTTGTCTTTGCAGTTCTTCCTGTTCATCCTCATCATCTTCTTGGCGGAGCTCTCGGCGGCCATCCTGGCCTTCATCTTCAGGGAAAACGTACGTCCGGGCCCACGTGCCCTGGCCCCACAACCCCAGCGACCCTCTTTCTGCAAGAGTTTTTCCAGAGGGCAGAATCGGAGGGTCCTTAAGGGTCTCTGCCCTTCCGAAGCACCTGATACAACCCCACGCCTGATTCTGGAACCTTCCATTCCACACCGTACCCAGCAGTAGTCATTTAACAGTCTGAGGACAGTCAGAGAGGCTGTCCCCCAAGTCCAGTGATGTGCAGGAGAACAGAGCACTTTCGCTTGAGGCCTGGCCAGTATCCAGTTTGGACAGACTGTCCCCACCAGCCACCTTATTCCAGGGGCTCCAACCACCAGGGGTACCAGCTCCCTCCCCTGAGTCTATAGGACCAGCCACTGCAGCCAAAGGGGGCCTGGAAAGGAGGGGGTTAGGGGCTAAGAGACGCAAGCAGGCCTGGGGGTGGCGAGGAGGCAAGCAGGGGACAGAGAGGAGGAGGAGGCAGCCATGTGGGCAGGGAAGGGAGCCTCGACTGGGCACCACGCAGGGCCCCGCCCCGTCACTGCAGCGGGAAGGAGGGTGGTTAGACCCCAGGAGAATATTTTGAGGGCAGGAGCAACTTCCAAGGACACCTCTGGAAACTGGATTTGCAGACTCCCTGGTCCACACTGTGGTGTCTTCAGGGGCTGGGACCCCGGGGCTGGGACCCAGGGGATCCCCCGGCTCTGGGGGACAGCTCAGGATGGCAAGCTACCCATCGTGGATAAACTGCATCTGAGAAATGGCCGCAGGGGCTGAGAGAGGTTCCCAGCGTGCCCTGGCCTCGGGCTCGCTGAGGGGTGTGGGGGGAGGCTTCCCTTTCGTGCCAGAGAGCCGATACGGGGATGCCACAGGCCCTGGAGTGGGGACTAAGGGGCCACCCCAAGTTAGGAGAATCCCCTGCACTGGGCCTTCAGGCCTTCCCTCCCCTCCGGAAGCAGCTGAAGAGACCTGGACGGGTGGGGCTGCACCTCGCTGCTGGGCGGGGGTCTTAGCCTGCCCTCTGCCTCTTCCCCCAGCTCACCCGAGAGTTCTTCACCAAGGAGCTCACCAAGCACTACCAGGGCAACAACGACACAGATGTCTTCTCTGCCACCTGGAACTCCGTCATGATCACGGTGAGTGACTCCCCCAGGGATGCCGTGAGCATTCAGAGCCACGATGCCCAGGGCGGCAAGTGTCTGGCCTCCAGAGCCCGCTTTGCTCAAGTGCCTGCATCCATGATCAGTCAGCGCCGGCCCACTGAGCCCGGCTTGGCCTGGGACTCAGCATCCGTACAGCATTCTGGGCCCTTATTAACGGCCCAGCAAATGCAGTCCAGACTCCAGCTGCAACCTGTTTGCTACCCCTGACCTGAGTCCTCAGACAACTGTAATTGTCAGTGACAGTAATCGCAGCAGGAGTTTATTGGGTGCTGATGCCTCATAAGGTAGGGGTTGTTGTCGCCACCTCCGCTTGACACATGAGGACGCTGAAGGCTCAGAGAAGTCGAGTGACTTTCCCAGGGTCACACAGGAGGAGCAGATAGAACCCAACCTGGTCTTGACCCTCTCTACCGCCCTGCCTGATGGTGGCCTTGGGAGTGGCTGTCTGCCCATCTCTGCCCCTGGGTCCAGCCCCCACCCACCAGCCCTGTCCCTGTGCTCTCCTCCTAGTTTGGTTGCTGTGGGGTCAACGGGCCTGAAGATTTCAGGTTCGCATCAGTTTTCCGACTGCTGACTTTGGACAGTGCCGAGGTCCCGGAGGCCTGCTGCCGGAGAGAGCCCCAGACTCGGGACGGGGTCCTGCTGAGCAGGGAGGAGTGCCTTCTGGGAAGAGACCTGTTCCTGAACAAGCAGGTACCGGGCCCTGCTCCCCCAGGCAGGGGCTGCGATGGCCAGAGCCTGGCAGGTGGCCGCGTCGGCACAGAGGGTCTGAAGTCGTCCCAGAAATCCTCTGGAAGTGTCGGCTGCCATGTGCACCTCCCGAATGGGGGCTGATGAAGCTCCATCCAAGCCCCTGGGACCCAACCAAAGTAGAGGAAGGACGAGGGGAGCAGATGGGCCAGTGATAGCAGAGGCCGGAGGGGTGGGCGTTTTGTCTGGGGTTAAAGGGTGAGTAGGAGTTTTCCAGTGTTCCAGGCGGAGCACTCCCCGAGCTTCCGATAATGCAGGTCGGGAGTCAGCCCCTGAATTACATAGTGGGGGCCCCTCCTTAGCCCTGATTCTGGGGGAAACTCACATGTGCTGTCTAGAAGCACCTCCAGACCCCGAGAGAGCAAGACTCCTCCCCCCCACCCCCAAGGTCAGGGAAACTACCAGACTCTGCTTCTCTTGCAACCCCAGGACTTGATCTCAGTCTGAGAAGAAGCCCTTTCCTCTTCTTGCAGGAAGAAGAGGCTTCTCTGGCCCCTGCTTTGCCCCACCTCCCCCTGGCCCCCGCACTGTGAGACAGACAGTGCCCTTGTGCTTGATTCCTCCTTCCTGCCGAGTGCTCTCCCCCCACCGGGCCCCCAGCCCCTGGGGTGTGTGTGTGAGACCAGGCAAGGCAGGGGTGGGGTGGGGGTGGGAGAGGGGAGCAGGGATGAACCCGGTGCCTGCCCCATGCCCCTCCCTTGATTAGGCTTTTGATGAGGATCTCCTGGGAGAGTTGCAGATGCAGGGGACACAGCAGGGAACAGGAGACAAGGCCCCTGTCCCTGTGGGGCTCACAGTCTAGCAAACTAAGTCGTACTTTCACATGGTAATGATTGCCATAAAGAAAATAAAACCTAGACAGGAGCTAGAAGGGACTGGGGTGGGGGCCTCAGGGCAAGCCTCTTAGAGCCCCAACGAAGGGGCCTGACTGAGGCCTGACCCTGGCCGACCCAGGAGGCCATTCAGCTTGGAGCTCAGCACCTCGTCTCCTGTCCCCTGCACATGCCCGTGCCATGTCAGAGGATTCACAAAGGCCCTGGGGGTCAGGCCACTGTGAGCTTAGAGTAGCGAGGGCCCCTGAGAGGCTGGGTCTCAGCCTCGAGGGGAGGCTTTAGGATGTGGAGGGGGGCCTGGGGGAGGTTTTCAGGCTTTGATGTCAGGCGGGCCTGGATTGCCGCCTGCTGTGACACCCTCTCTGGACCTCAGATTCCTCATGCTGTGGCACACACTGCTGGCCGTTCTCCCCGGAAAGACCGGGTCTATTAGACCCCATAACCACCAGGGAAAGGCAGCACGTCCTACTGCCCTGCAGCTGGGCCAAGTGACCTCGCAGCAGCCAAGGACAGGCGAGCAGAAGTGATGTGTACAACTTGTGTTAGGTCCTTAAGAGGAGGCACTGTGCCCACCCCTACTCCTTTTCCCCCCTGGCTGGAATGGAGCTCTGGTGACAGCCATCTGGGATCTGGCAGCGGAGGGTGGCCCCCCAGGATGTCAGAGCATCACAAGAGGAGCCCGGGCCCCTGACCACTCCGTGGAGCAGACGGGCCACCAGAGCTTGGGATTTAATATGAAAGACAAATGAACTTCTGGCTGGTTGAAGGCGCTGCTGTTTGGGCCTCCTGGTGCCCACAGCCAAACCTGTGTCCTAAGGCCACTTGTCAGTTATTCAGGGAGGCTTTTGCTTGGGCCTGTTCCTTTCGGGCTTTATCCTCAGAGGCTGCCCATTTCTGGACTCATCCTTGATCATGACACCTTCTTCCATCTCCTGGGCACGGCTTTGGAATCAGCTCATCGGGGAGGTCCCTGTGCAGCTACATTAGCCCTTTATGTTGACTCTTCTCTGTGCTTCATAAGGATCCCCTGAGATTGACTTCTGGGATCCTTTTCTGAGATGCTCATATCCCTCCTGGGCATTCTTCCTTTCAAAAGCCTCTGTGGAAGGACTCCTTCCTAAAGCCCGGTGTGCATTTCTGACTTTGCCTTGCACCCCATCACAATCAGTGAGCAAAATGTCTGAATGCACGGACTTGAAATCCCAACTAAAGAGGCTTATGCAAATTCCCTGTGTGTTTTACACACAGCAAGAGTTCTGGAAGTTGGTAGCTTTGTCCTGTCAGTCAAAGCCTGGTCTCTGTGATCTTTGTGGCCTTTCTTTGTACATATCAGTCCACGGTGGCAAAATGGCTGTCATAGCTCCAGGTACCCCCACCCATGTTTAAGACACAGAGCAGGGGAAAGTGGGGCACACCATCCTTCCCAGAAAGCCCCGGTAGACATCTGCATAGATCTTGATGGCCGGGACTCAGTTACGTGGCCACCAGAGGCCAAGGCAGAAGGCCCCTGTCTGTGGACGTTGAATTAGCCCACCGCCGTTGACCATTGAGCTCCGATGAAAAGAAACGAAGAAATCCCGAAAGAAGGTGACCTGTGATGAGTGCTCAGATTCCCCCACTGGGATGAGTCAGACCCTCCAAGGCGGCTTCTCCAGCTCATTCCTCAGCCTTCCCTGGGTCAAGATGGCCCCCCAAGCAAGTCAACAATGTGTTCCCCTGCTGGAAACAAATCGGGGGGCTTCCCGGTAGATGAGGACCTTGCTAGAACGCGACTCCAGGCCAGAGTGGTGACCACCAATAGGAAATCGTGCATACTCCCCATCTGTCGGGTGATACTGAGTCTTCTCTCCTCACAGCATCACTGTTTCTCTGCTTTATCCCCAGCGCTCCCTACCTGCTTCCTGGCAGGTTGTGAGTGTGGGTGCTGCTGTGACTCTTGACATAAAGTGCTACACCCTCATCCTCCTGGCATGGGAAAAGTGTTCCAAGCCAGAGAATGAGAGCAGCACGTGCAAAGGCCCTGGGGTGGGCTGCAGCACAGTGAGGACCCGAGGCGAGGGCGTCAGTAGGACCACACCCACGTTCTCGTGTGTCTGTATCCACCTCTATCCCAGTTCGTATATGCCCAGGACTGCTTGTGAAAGCATTCATCCGTTTAGAGGGGACCTTGAGGGTCGCGACGGTCTTCGGTGTATTGCTGCCAGATTGCTGTTTGTAGGCCTCCTGCCTCCCAACCCCTCCCCCCCCGCCCCGCCCCCATCAAACGGTGGATTTGACAGGGTAAGTCTGCGGCTGCCTGAGCCGTGGGGCGGGTCACGTGCCAGTTCCCAGGCTTCGTACCTCGGTCCTGATTCTGCACTGTCTCTCCGGCTGTGGCTTCACCTCTGGTCCTTCCCTCCCAGGGCTGTTACACCGTGATCCTCAACACCTTTGAAACCTACGTCTACCTGGCTGGAGCCCTCGCCATAGGGGTGCTGGCCATAGAGGTAAGTAGAGGTCCCCACTTCCGCGGGTCCCCCGGAAGCAAGGCACACGCGGGGTCTTGGGGAGATCCCCCGTGCCCTGCACCCCCCAGCCTACCTCTGTCTCCGCATCCTAAATCTAGGACCAAATTGGCTTCCTGCTGTAGGGACAGTATAGGCCCCACTGTGCCTGTCTGCTGCCCGAGTCGCTGTTGGACTCTGGTCTCATCCGAGCAAGTCTCCAGCAGTGAGTGGGCAGGCTCTGAGAGTCACCCCCCCCATCCTCCTCCCACTGCCCCCCTCGCGGTTCCTCTCTGCCTAATCCTCCCCCAAGGTCCCCCAAGGTCCCCCAAGGTCCAGAGTGAACTCTTAACTGAGAATCAACACCGCTGCCTTGAGGAAAGGGCTGCGGCTTGTGCTTCTAGATCAGGCTCTTTGTGTGGAGTGGGGGGGGGGGGGCTCGGGACCTGTGAGGCCTTGTCCACCTCCCAAGGGCGGTCTTAATTAACCCCTTCGCCCCAGTCCCGGAACCCCCATCAAAAGGCAGGCAGCTGCAGACTCCGGCCGCCGCCACCAGGGGGCGCCTCAGCCGAGGAGCGGAGCTGCCCCTCCCTTCTCCCCGCCCCCTTCCTGGGTCTCAAGCCCCCGCTACTGCTGGAGTTTGGACTGACCGCGTATAGCCCACGCTTGACCATCTGCAGGAAGGACCGCTCCCGGGCCTCGGCCATCGGGGGAACGAAGTCAGGCGGCCAGAGCCCCAGCCTCCCCGTCCCTCCTTTCGGGGACATCTCGAATGCCCGGCACCATGCACAGCTTTCAGGATGGGGGATGGGGGAGCGGGAGGGGTCCTTCATTCATTCAACCGTTCATTCAGCAAGCCTAGATTGAGCCCCTGCTTGCCAGCAGCCCTCTAGGGAAAGTTCTCTCGCGGGAGGACACAGTGAGCGAGAAGCAGATAAATCTGCGCTGGGACTGCGGAAATGGCAGGGGTGTGCCCCGCGCAGGAAGGACTCTTCTCCCCACACAGGGCCTCTGAGCCACAGATTACTTCTCTGCAAGATGGCGCTGCTAACCGTGTCCCCATCCCCCTCCCCCCGGCCGTCCTTGCTCCTGGCATTGTGGGGGTTGCGGAGGATGGGGACTGCATGCCTGGCGGGGGTGCGGGGTGGGGGGGGCTCGTTAGACAATGTCTGCATTCTTGATCCGCCGTCCTCCTCACCCCCAGCCCCCAAGCCCAGCTGTGACCCCTATGGGAGGCAGAACCCTGCTCCGGGAGGAGGGACCTTAACTGTATCCCTGTCCCAGCCTCGCTTCCCCTCCCGGAGATCTGGCCACGAGCCTGGGCTCTAGGGACTGTCCCTTGTGCAACTTGCAACAGCCCTGACTGTGGGGGCATCGGCTATTCTGGTCAGAGGGGCATCCCTGAATCTGGGTCTCTGCCTGCCCCCAACACCCCAGGGCCCTTAGGTAGGTGTTCCGTGACTGTGCTCTCAACTCTGGGAAGGGCTACATCGCCCTTGCCTATTAATAATGATCCTGGTAACTTTCTACTAATCATCTACTAGAGAACAGGCCTCGTTGGGTCATTGATCACCTTCTACTTCATCTTCCCACCCTCCTGTGAACTAGAAGGTGGAGTGTGTGGGACTTGGGAGCATAGGCTGTGGGGTCAGAATGCCTAGACTCAAACCCCAGCTCCCTCACTTGCAGCTGTGTGACCTTAAGTGAGTTGCACGACCTCTCTGTGTCTTGCCTCCTGTAAAAGGTGTTTGAGAAAGCACTTGGAAATGTGCCCGGCACGTGGTAAGCTCCAGTACATGCTCAGGCCAGAGAAGGGACATGTTGGGCCCAAGGTTGCTGCTGGCAAATAGGGGAGCTGGATTTGAACCCATGTCTAAAGCTCCCTTCTTTCCATGACTACACTGCACAAAGGGGACCATGCGGAGGGCTTGCCCCCAAGGAGTGTCAGGAACCCCTACTGCGGGAGGGTGCTGAGTGATGGGTGGGCCCCCTTCCTGTCCCACGGCCGGTGGCTGCTTCCCGTTGGGGTGGGACAGCCCAGTGCAGGGCTGGGAGGCCAGCCTGACAAGCCAGCTTCGACTTCCTCTGCAGCTTTTCGCCATGATCTTTGCCATGTGTCTCTTCCGGGGCATCCAGTAGAGGGCGTGACCTGGAGCCTGAAGCCTCACCCGCCACCACTGCCCGGCACCCAACACCCTCCCCTCCCCAGTGTCCTTGCCCTCTTGCCCCCAGGGGAGGAGGTGAAGCCATCATGAGTGGCCAGAGGAAGGGGCAGAGGAAAATAGCTATTTTTTTAACAAAACAAAATGAAGACAAGAAAATGGATTGACGTACCCCGCCTGGACTCCGGGCTCTCTGCGAGGGCCCCGGCGCTTGAACCCAGGGAGCACTCTGCACTAGAGACCAAAGGAACCCCACGCCCAGGTTCCCTCCTCAGCCCCGCCAGCCCCTAGCAGCCCCGGGGCCTGGGCCTTCTCCTCAGCTCCAGGTGCCAAGAACGGGAGGATCTAGGCAACAAGGAGGCAAAAGCAACTCTCAGATCGACAAAGCCCAGGGGCCCCCTAGGAGACTTGGGCACCGTGTCCCCGAGGACTTGGAACCTACACTGAAGCCCTGGTCTTCTGAGGATGGAGTTGTCCCTGCCTCAGGCTGGGGCCTAGAGTGGGCTGCAGACGCTAAATCTGAGAATGGCCTGGCTGGCAGGGTCCTCGCTTCCCCCGTCTGTTGGATCACATAATCCGGAAAGCCCAGAGAGGGGCAGTTTGTCATTCACAGTCACACAGCACATGGGTGACAATTGTGAGCTGGAACCCACTCGTCCCTAGGCTGCCTCTCACCGCTTCCAGGGCTCTGTCAGTCTCAGCGTCCTGGTTTCCCGAGAGAGAGAGCAGGCTGGTCAGGAACTTCCCAGGCCCACAGCTGAGAAAATTACGGACTATTGCCCCTGCTCTCCTCCCACCCCACCCCCCATACTTCTTCCTAAGCCTGCAGGGACACACACACACACACACACAAACACAAACACACACTACCGTCCCTTTGCCACACTGCCCACCTCTGCCCACAAGCCTAACCCCTTCCCTGTTCACCAACTCTGTGGCTCCCCGGCTGGAAGGAACCCCCAGGATCATCTGGTTCTCCTCTCCCCACCCAGAACGGAGGCTTGGACGTCTTCCACAAGCTCTCTGCCAAGACTTTGCCACCGTCTTCTTGCATACCTCCAAGGACGGGGAGCTTACTACCTCCCAAGACAGCCTTCTGCCTTTGGACTGCTCTGCCTTTTTAGCATCAGCTCAATGCACATTAGGGTTCTCTGTTTCTCTTTGGTTGCATCCACGGCATCCCACGTTCTCTTTCTCCTTCCCAAAGTATTAAGGCCACACATCGTCTCCCCCCAGATGCATTTTCTGCAGGCTACAGAGCTCCAAGACCTCTCGTTCCAGCTGTGACATGCTTTCCTGTCCCTTCACTGTCCGTAGCACATTTCTGTGTGTTTCTTCCAGGCTTGGGCAGGGAGAGGTTGTCCCCTAGACTCACTCACGCCTACACAGCGCCCACCGATCAGTTCCTCATATACAGGCCTTACATCCTAGACTGGTGTCGGCGACCGTATTACAAGATCCCTCGACTCCAGTGAATCAGGAGTGACTACCGGAGGCTGTTGAGAGGATCTGAGGTTTGGCCTGGGGTCCGAGGGAAAGGACAGCGTAATCCTAGTTGGTGTCTGCCCGACAACTTACGCTCGATTAGCGATGTCTGCCGCGGGCTTGGCAAGGGGAGGGGCGGTGTGGCGCCTGACCTCCTCTCCACGTCCCTCTTCAGGGTCTGGGAAGGGCCTGTTCTGACTCCCAGGCCCTGCGTCAGCTTCCAGCCTCCCTTCCAGCTTTCCAGCCAGTGGGGGAGAGACAGCTGTGGCCTGGAGCCCTGTGCTTCTCTGCTCTGCCACCTGCCCCCTTCAGAGATGCAGCCCCAGTTCTGTGCCTGCTGTAAAGATTGGCTTTGACCCTCCTCTTGTCTCTCCCCTTCCCCCTCCCATCCTCCTGCTGTCCCCTCTAGTCCCAGGTCCCCCTCCTGTCTCCAGGCTGGGGCTTGCCATAGAGTCCCTGTAGCAGCCTGTCCTGGCAATTCCACACATGATGCCGTGGACTCCCTAGCGATGGGCGTCCCCGGGACCCTGCAGCTGGAACCCCAGCCCAGCCCGAGAGGGGCCTTGGGCATGCCCCTCTCCAGCCCCACCCACCCACATGCTTAGCTTCAGCAGAGGCAAATGGCCTAAGGTTGACAAAGAGCTGGCTTGGCGGGACTCAGGGTCTGACTGGGCAACTGTGTGGCTCTAGCCCAGGGGCATCCCAGACTTCCGGGCCCCATCTGGTCCGCAGCACCCAGGAGAATCCGGGGCCTTCAAGGTAAGGAGGGCCTGGCATCTATCTGGCACCCACCCCCTTCCTCCTGTCCAGTCCATCCCCTCAGGGGGAGGAAGGGTGGGTCCTGGAGGAACATCTGGCTGAGGCAGGTTCAAGGGTGGATAGGAGACTCATCCCTAACGGCTTTGCAGAAGGGGGCCAAGGAGCCCCTTATCTGGCTACTGCCCACACTGGGGCCGGAAAGAGAAAGCAGGCAGTCCGTAGCATTGACCCAGGCTGGTCGTTCTATGCTGCCTGCAGCCATTCTGAAGCATGAAAAGGCAAGGTCCGTGCCAGTCTGGTTCGACCGAGCCTTTCCCAGGCACTGAGGTCTAACTGGGCTGGTCCACGTACGGCTGATAAACAACCCTACCCTGTTGGTCACACACACCCCAGGCTGAAAGCCACCTTCCGGCTCCGAAGCTGCCGTCTCTTAGAAAAGGGAACCCATCTGAGGGTTATGAAGCTCTCGTCCCTCCTTTCCACACCTAAGGGACCCGGCCAGGATACCCCGAACCAGCTGAGGCCCCGGCACCCCCATCTCCCAGAAGCACCCTCTTCCCTTTCCCCATGGGTCCCATGTCGAAAGTCTATTTTGAAACCTGTAAATGTTCCTTCCAGTAGATAGCAGAGCTAATTTATCATGTTTATTTCCTGTGAACCCCCCCCCCTTTTATATTCTATATCAAGAGGAGTTTTTGTAATATAAAACAGGACGCCCACACTGATGGTTTTGCACTGGTTTTTGTGACTGTTTCTTACAAAAAGAAAAAGGAACGAAGAATAAATAGTGGCTGTGAAGAAGGTGGTCTTGCTTGGGTGGGGGTGGGGCAGAAGGGGGGAGCTGAGGCACGGAGGGCGCGGGGCTCCAGGGGCAAAGGTAAAGGGTGGTGGGTGGAGTGGGGGCGGGGGGTGTCTTCCCAAACCTTTAGGTTGGGGAGCCGGGCCGACACTGGGCCTTCTTCGGGAGATGAGTGGGTCCCCCTCCCTGTTTGTCACTGCCTCCCTCCCGGCGATGGCTCCTTGCCTTAATCCCCCACCACATCCCCGGACCAGGTCTGCCGGGCTCTGCTAGGTCCCTCTGGGCCCAGCTCCGATGTCCAAGCAGCACAGAATTTCATGGCAGCACCATCCCAGCAGGCCCTCATTACCACCCAAGGGACAAGGCCAGCCGCCCTCCCGCTCGCCCCACCCCCACCCCGGCTGAGGCTGAGGCAGCTTGGCCAGCCCGGCAGGTGCCTCACCCAGGCTGCAAAGCCCATGCTTTCTATTCCCCTGTGCCCCCTGGGTGGGGAGGGGAGCACTGATCCACCACGCCCACCGGTGACTAGGACGAACCACCCATCACCCTCCAGAGGATCAGCCCAGCCTTAAAAGGCCTGGGTCAGATACAGGACGCGACGGGGCCCCAGGGCACTGAGGGCACTGCCCACTGGCCATCCACTTGACTCCCCAAGGTGGCGGTGGGCGTCCAACCCGCCAGGCCCCTCCCCTCCGCGTGGAACAGTAGTTACAGCTGGGCTTTGGGGACAGCCGGGCCCGGTGTGGGCAGGGCAGGGGGCCCAGGCAGAGGTTCACCTGGAAGCAGCCAGAGCTGGGCTGCACCTGCCCCCCCCCCCTCCCCCGTCCTACCCAACACTATCCCAAGACGAGAAACACATCTGGGGCCTGGGCTGCCTTTCTCTACCCCTGTCCCCAGACCGTGAGGGCCACCACTTCTGTGCACATTTGCGGTCTAGAGGGAAGGAGAGCACTGGGAGTGAGGGCTAAAGGGGGGCACACGAGCAGGGGCAGGGAGGGTGTCCTCAGCTCTGAGGGAACCGCGTGTTAGCCTCCTCCAGGGCACTTGGGGTGGGGACCACATTAGAGGAGTGGCCTGCTGAAATATTTCTATTTATTTCCCCTGCTGAGTTTGGAGGGCACCCAGTCCTACCCCGCCAGGTCTCGGGGGCAGCACCCCGGGGAGAGGGCGAGGGTGCGCGAGGGGACTGAACCGGGCAGACTGAAGGGACGAGGAAACGCCACTGCGTTTCTCTCTTCTTCACCTCCAAACCCCATCACGGGGGTTCCACTTCTCTCTGTGTCCACTGTCGGGGCCGGCCTGGGGGTGAGGCTGCTGGCAGCCTCTGGACCCAGGCCAGTTGGGGGAAGGGGACCCCTAGGGGCGTCCGGGAGCCGGGTGGCGGCACGGCAGCCTAGAGTAAGGCCCTAGGAGAGTCTGTGGTGGCCGGGCTTGGGGCTGGGGACCGGGCTCTGGCGACAGGTGGCCTACTGCAGAGGGAGGCTGAAAGGGAGGCACCGGCTCAGAGACCACCACCCCTGCCGGTCCGCCCGCAGCTGGGCTGTGGGAAGGGCAGGCGTGTGGGGTTAGGGGGCAGGGGGCAGCTCCCATGGGTGGGGAGGAATAGGGGCACGGGGTCAAATTCTTGGATTTTTCCAGGCATACACGGAAGCCATGTTCAGCCACATGGGCACTAGAGTGGCCGGGGGTGTAAGGAGGACCGGGGGACAGTGCTCAGCCTGTCTCAAACCAGAGAAGGGCCTCCCGGCAGAAGGGGCGAGAGCCCCATCTCAGCCCAAAACCCCACGACTCAAGCTCTCCAGCGAGTGTCCAGGGGATCAGGAGGCCAAGAGACCCACGAAAAGGAGGCGTTCCTGTGTGGGGCGAGGGCCAGAGGTTCAAGAGGCCCCGTCCCTCCCCAAACCTGAAAGCCCAGATCACAGCATTTGGGGGTGCTCGGGAGGAAAGGAAGGCGGTCAGCCCCGCCTGCCTGGGGGCAGGCCCGGCACAGGGCAGGCTCCTTCCTGCCTTCCAGCAGCCAGAGGGAAACTGAGGCCCCGGGGCCTCCCCGCCACACAGGGGCCCCCGGCCCAGCGAGTGGCTAGACTTTCTTGGGTTTTCGGCCCACTTGGTAATAGTAGTAAACGCTGATGACGACAAAAAGGAGGCGGCTGGCCAAGAGCAGCAGAATCCCCAGGGACGCGAGGCCGGTCTCCGCGAGCGTGGCACTGACCACTGTGGGAGAAAGACCGGGAAGGGACAGACGTCAGCGGAGGGGTGTGCCTCACCCTCAACACGGGGCGACATACGGGCGCCCGGGCGGCTCAGTCAGTTAAGTGGCCAACCCTTGGTTTCGGCTCAGGTCGTGATCTCACTGTTGGTGAGTTCGATCCCCGAACTGGGCTCTGTGCTGCCGCTGCAAAGCCTGCTTGGGATTCTCTCTCTCTCTCTCTCTCTCTCCCCCTCCCACGCTCGCTCTCAGAATAAATACATAAACTTAAAGAAGGAAAAAGATGGCATGCTGAGCTGGGGGGGTCCTGCCAGCTCCTGGCCCTCACGGACATGTCTGTTGTGATGTCCCCGACGTGGCAGGTACTGGGGCAAGGGCGAGCATGCCATCACACCTGCTCTGGGTACACAAGTGAGCGATGGGTTATGGGAGGCGGCAGGTGCACGTACACGGGGGAGGCTGTGGCTCTGTGTGTGTGTGTATGTGTGTGTGTTCAAGAAGGTACAGGTGTGTGTGGGTAGGTGAGCACAGGGGCACAGACACACAGACACGGCCACGTGAGCCCCTCCCCCTCGGATGGATTTCATCACTTCCTGGAAACCAGGCAGCAAGAGCTGGAAAGCCAGGGGCCACGCCACCCTGCCCACTCCTCCCACCCCGTCAGCCTCCCTGTCTCACTGCCCACCTCAAAACTCACCCAAGAACTGGACCCCAAAGTAACAGGCTTCGGTGAGCAGAGTCCATCGGATGATCACTTTCTCAGCCGTGTAGAGAGCATTCCACATGATCAGGGAGATGCCTGGGGCAGGGGGGACAAAGAGCAGGCTGGGGAGGGCGTCTTGAGCCCTAACCCCTTGGGGCAGGGGCCCGTTCCTCCTCCACTGGGCAGACTTGCCAGGAACCCAGACTTCCACATTCCCCACCCCCACTCACACCCCCCAAATCAAGGCCATCCGCCATCCCACCGAACCCCGTAACCCTATAGCTCTCCCACTGCATGGGTGATGTCCTTGAAGCCACCCCGATCTCCTCCAGCCCCTGCCCCTGCCCCCTGGCACTGGTGCAGACCCTTGAAGGCTGAGTACAAGTGCAGTCAGCACAAGGTTGGGGGAAACTGCATGTGCAAAGGCACAGAGGCTTTCTGAAACGGGGGACTGGGCATCGCGAGACGCGGCCGGAGCCCAGGGCCCACGGTGGGATATGAGGGAGGCGGGTCTGGGAAGGTAGGCTGGATCCACCCCACAGACCACGCCAAATGCCAGGTGGAGGGGCTGGGCCTCTATTCTGCAGGTAAAAGGGACCGCGGGATGTTTTAGAGAAGAGGAGGGACGCTACCTGTGCTAGGCTCTAAAGGCTGTTAACTCAGCTTCCGGCCAGGCACGGGGTGGGACAAATTCGGAAACAAAATGGTTCTAAGGAGAGGCCCGAGGGTGGGAGGGGTTTTGCAGACCCGTGTCGATTTGGTCTCCCGCGCTAGGCCGTGAGGTCCTGGAGGGCAGGGCCCGACCCTCATTCACCTCTGTACCTGGATGACCAGGTGGGGAGCTACACACAGTAAGTATTCGGTGTTTGCCCGAGTCCACTGGGTGCATTCCAGCAGTGGCCACGAGATGGCAGCACACACCCAGCAGAGACAGACTCAGCTGAAGGGAGGGACAGCAGGTGCTTAGAGGGGGAGCCCACGCACAAAGAAAGGCTTCCCCGTGCTCCTCTCAGTCCCCGTGGGTCCCCGGCTGCCCATCACGTCCCTCGGAGTCTTCCCTAGCAATACTCACTGAGGAGGGCACCGCCATAGAGGCGGATGGGGGTCTTGCTGGTCACCTGGGCTCCATCAAAGACCGCATCATAGAGCTGGTCAGGGAAGGCGAGGGCCTGTGGACATTGGTGGGAAGTTCATGGGCAAAGTTGGTGGGGGTCGCTGTTGAAACATCCTCTGGACATGTCCCTCCTTCCCCCCAGAAGCAGGGCTGAGATCCCTGGGGCAGTCCACTGTCAGAACCTTGATTGGCCCCGAGCCTTCCGTGCCAGGACAGAAGGCTCTGGGTTTCTAGGGACAAGTCAGGAATGTGGACCACGGGATCTAGGATGTGCCAGAGCAGGCCGGGTACAGGTGGGAATGAGTGTCGGGAGCTGGGACTGGAGGGAGCTAGAGGGCCTTCAGCATGATGACCATGTGGGTAGAGGCAGCGGGGCCCCCAGGGTAGAGGAGGAACCCCCAGCAGAGGTTCAGAGGCAGGACACAGGGAGCCGGACCCGGGACCGGGGGTGCGGGGGGCGGGGGGCTCACCATGATGGCGATGCCGGAGAAGAGCACAGCAGAAGCAAACTGCCAGACCCTGGGGACACGTGGAGAGACGGGTCACAGCCAGGCCCCTTGCTGCTGCGCCCAGGCCCCAGGGGACCCTCCCCTCTCCAGCCAAGATGTCCAGGGATGGCTGGCGTTAGGGGGAGGGAACGAGACGGGATGGAACCACAGGCACGAGGGCACCGGGGCAGAGCTGATGTGGCAGGGTCTGGCACGGCCCTTCCCCATAACCCTGCCCCCGACCCAAACTCACGCTCAAGTGCTCACCTCAGCCCCAGAGGCTCCCGAACAGCAAACTTGATTTCATTGCCCAAGACCTGGCTGATCTGTGGACAAACAGGGGTCAGGGCCATGCCCAGCCCACTCACTCCCCTCCCGGAGCCCCCTGGCGTGTCCGGGCACCCACCGGGGTACTTCTGCTCAGCCAGAAGGTCACCCAGGCTGGGAAGGTCACACTGAAGCCACCCCCCCTCTGCCTCTCTTTGACACCGGGGCTTACACAGGAAGCTGAAAATACGGTGGGCAAGAACAAAAGCTCAGAGGTCCGCTAGACAAGGGCTTGAAGCCTGGCTCTGCCACTTACTGGTAACGGCCTTGGGCAAGTCCTGGCCCTCTCTGGGCCTCAGTTTCCTCCTCTACCAAAGGGATTAATAACCATCCCCCAGCACTTTAGTGAGATTAAATAATGCTTATAAAGCGATCGTTGCAGTAGCTGGCACATAATAAGCACGAAATTCATTCTAGCGATCTGTCTTCGTTTTTGTTACGATTCCCCGGACATCTCCGTTAAGTTCCTAGAGAAAATGAGCTAAGTCCTGGGGCTCCTGCAGCCACAGCTACTCTTCTCCCAGATGGCAGGCCGGACCCGCCTCCCCAAAGGCGTGTGGAGGTGGGCCCCCTGGGTGTGGCCAGCTGAAGGCCCCGCCCCCCCGGCCCACCTTGGAGCGGTGCACCTCCCCGTCGTCGTCCTCCCCGCCCACGCCGAGGATCTTGCGGGTCTTCAGGCGGCTCACGAGGTCCGTCTGGCTGTGCTTCTTCATGAGAGGCGGGGGCTGCTTGGCCGCCATCTCGTCCCGGAGCCGCTGTCTACAGAGGCCGCGGGGAGACACCAGCCTCAGCCACAGGTCCTGCCCGGCCCCCAGACGTCAGGGGCACCCAGTTCGGACCTCGGGGCCTGGCGAGGCCTCCCCGTCAGCGTGGGGCAGCAGGGGGAGCACCAACAAGAAATCTGAGGGCCCAGGCTTGGTAGTCGGCTCCCTAACTAGCCGGCTGCGTGAGGAAAGGGGCAAGTGTCTCCCTTTCCTGGCCTCGGCCTCCTCGTCTATAAAATGGGTGGGGGAGGATGTTCCTAAAGCCCTTCCCGCTGTGTGAGCCTATCGGGCCTAAAGGCACACGGTACACCCCAGGTCACCAGGCCGGACGGAGCCTTTCAGAGCAAGTGCGCCCAGGAAAGGCGTTCGGGCCCAGATGAGACCACATCCGGGAGGTGGGGGCCATCGGGAGTCTGGGTCAGTCTTGCCAGACGAGGGGTGATCTGCCCGAGTCCTGGGGTCCAGGTCCCCCACGGAACTGTGGCCCAGACAACCCCTCCGCCTAGCCAGACTCCCTCCCTGTCTCCCACACGACCTCCTTCAAGCTGCCAGGGCTGAAAGAAGGGGAGCGGGGTGACCCCGGGACCCAGCGGAGCCAGGGGAAGGACGGCCGGGATTGCTGGCGGAAGCCCGTGCCCCTCCCTGCCAGGGTCACCCACTGCCAGCCTCTTCCCCTCCCCGTGTCTGCTCGCCATCCTCCACGACCCCCCCTCCCCCACCAGGTCTTGAGTGCCTACCGTCTACCAGGCGCTGGTCCAGGAGACACAGAAATGACTTGGCCGCCGGTCCTCCCGTTCGATCAGCAACACACCTATGCGAAGGAGATAGAAGTGTAGACCCCGGTGAGGCAAAGGCCTCCGAAGGCTGGCACTGGGCTGGGAACCGCCAGTGTGCAATGGGGGCTGCTTACGCCCATTCTACAGATGAGGAGCTCAAGTTCAGCCAAGTTCAACAGAGACAGGCTGAGTGACTCCAGCACTCTCCCCAGCCCACCGCGTGGCACATTCCAAGCACCTTATTCCAGCCCACAACTACCCTCTGGCAAGGCCGCAAAACTACTCTCACAGATGTCGCCTGCCCCTCTGCTGGGCTTGCTGGACCTCCCTGACCAGGCCTCGGACCTGGGTCCCAGTCTGGCTGCCAACGGAGGGGTGTGTGTGTGGGACCAGCCAAGTCTCCCCCCTCCCGGCCCTGGTCGGGGCAGCCAGAGGCAGAGCCGTCCTCAGCGTCCTAAAATAAAGCACCCGGACAAAGCAACATCAGAACGGAATCCAAGTGTGGGACATGTGGATATCGTGGCTTTCGACTCAGGTAAAGGAGGGAAATGGCAGAGTGTCTCAAGTTTGGAGCTAACCACACAAGTTGGTACCGATGGCCTCCGGTGGGTGAGTGACATTCAAGGCCAAGGGCCCGCCCAACCCCCTGGCCTTACTTACAGCTATGCCGTCCCCTCCCTCCACACTCACCCTGGGGCAGGGGAGGGGCGCGGAGGTGGCCGCCGGTGGCCAGGAAGGCCCTCCGGCGGGGAGGTGGCCAGCCCCGCCCGAGAAAGCAGGGTTTAGCCACACTGCTCCTCAGGGGCCGGGCGCTGTCCCCACACCTCAACGCTGGCCACCACTTCTCGTGACCCCAGAGGCTACAATCAGCCCGGTGTCCCTCCCGCTGCCAGGTGGACCCGCTCGAGACAGCCTGCAAGAGCCGGCCAGCCGCTGCTGGTGGCAGCCGGGGCTCGCCCCCCCCTCACCCGTCCTCGGCCCAGGAAGCACCAGGGGGCCCCGCCCTCACCCCTTCTTTCTCTTCCTTTCTTTCTTCACTTTACATACTGCAGAACTGACATTTTTTGTTTGCAGTTCCATAGATTTTTAGGACGTGTATAGATTCACACACCTACCACGGGGAAGTCAGGACCCCTGCCCGCGCCATGCTCTCCCCTCACCCCTAGCCCCTGGCCACCACGGATCTGTTGTTGGCCATCACCCCGGCTCTGTTCTTCTTTTTCCCAGTGTGTTATAATACGTAGAATCGTAGCGACTAGAACCATTTGAGACCGGCCCCCTTCATTCAGCATAATGAATGAGATGCCTTTGAGGTCCATCCCAGCTGCTGGGCCAGTCAACGGTCTTCTCCTCTTTATGGCAGAGTAATATTCCACGGGATAGACGTGTCGGCTTGGCAAGCCAGCCACTCGCTGAAGGACCGCCGGGCCGTTCGCAGAGTCTGACAATTATGAATGGACCTCAGTCCCGAGGCATAAGGCCGGCCCTTGGGCCAAGCCCACCAGGCCTGGGCTGCATCAGTGACCCCAGCTCAGAGCCACAGCTGCCTTCCTCCGCCCGGTGACCCCTCGCCACCAACGCGTGCACGACGCTCCCCTCCAAGCGGCAGGCCTGAACCTGCGAGGCAGGGGCCGTGGAGCGTGGCGGGGCCAGCCCGCAGAGACTGGGTACAGAAAGGGGGGTCTCCATTTGACATCAGCACCGCTCTTGGGGGGGACAGGCTTTATCCACAGGCACCGCCATCAGGTACCCGGGCTGGTGGGACCCGCTGTGGCCTCCCCCCAGCCCAGCCCCCAGCAAAGAGCTCATCACCAACAAAGGGCCCGAGGGCCTCCCAGGGACAGGGAAATCTCCAGAGAGAAGAATCCCCTGCACCTGCGTCGGCACAGCTAACTCCTCTGAGCACTAAGTTCTGTTCCTTCTTCACCCACAGCACAGGGTCGTGCCTGGGGAGGGCAGGTGGGGGGCTGTGTCACTCCCATACACCCGCCAGCCCCTCCACAGGCCCTACCCCCCAAGGCAAGCCACGTACACGGCCCCCTCAGATCTGCCCTTGAACTTGCTTCCCTTCCCACTCCAGGTGTTTTTCAGCCTGGCCTCACTTTTTTTTTAATGTTGATTTTATTTATTTTGAGACAGAGGAAGAAAAAGAGAGAGAGGCAGAGCGAGAGGGAGAGAGAGAAAATCCCAAGCACGCTCCGTGCGGTCAGCATGGCGCCCGACATGGGGCTCGATCCCACAAACCGTGAGACCATGACCTGAGCCAAAATCAAGAGTCGGAGGCTTAACCGTCCGAGCCACCCGGGCGCCCCCAGCCTGGTCTCATTTTAACCTAAGTGAGGACAGAAGGCACCTTCCTTTGCCGTACCCCCTGCATCGCGTCTGAACCAGATGTGCGTCCGAATCCCGATTCTGCCCTCTTACCTGCTGTAGGGCTTGGGGCAGCTGGCTCACTGCAGCTCTCCCAGCCTCAGTTTCTGCCCCTGGGAAATGGGGGCCATGAGAACACTGGCTCCGTGCAAGCGCTGGACGATAGGGCGAGGGAACTCAGGGGGGGCCTGGGGCAAAGTGCCCTGCCCGCCCACACTCGCACTTCCCTCTCTGCCTTCAGCCATTCAGCCGTGCACAATGGAAAAAGCCTGCCCCATAGGGCGGTTGCTTCCTTCCCAGGGCCAGCTGCCTTCGAAGGGCCCCCGGGGCTTCCCCCAGGTGAGGCCAGCTGCCCGAGGGAGGCTGAGGGAAGGGGCAGCGTGGAGGACAACCAGCCAAGCAAGGAACAGGTGCAGGCACATTGCAGCCTGCAGTCCCCTAGAGCCTGAGTTCAGGACCCTCTACGTTCTGCCCCTGGCTGGCCTCTCTGACCTCAGTTCCCAATAAAGCCTGCAAGTCGCTGTCCTTCTGAACAGTCGTTCCCATTTCTGAACCACTGCCCCCGGGAGGGTCCTCCCTGCGCTCGGTCCCCCCACCCCAACACTCCTGGTTCTTTAAAGCCGCACGACCCCTCCCTCCAGGCAGCTTTCTGGGACACAGCCCCTCCCGACTTCCGTGGGTCTCAGTGTGGGTGGCCCCTGGCCACTCCCAGCCCATAGGCCTAGTCACGTCATGGGCGCCTGGGCTCCCGGAGACCCGGTGATCTGAAGGCAGGGTTGTTATCTCGTCCAAGCATCTTCCCGCTGGGCCTCGGCACTCGGGCAGGCTCTTCATCGGCACAGGACAGTTGGGCTGCGGGAAGCAGGCCTCCCGAACCGCACCCAGAACACCCAAGATCACACTATGTTAGACGTGGCAGGGCCCAAGAGGAGGCTCTGTTCCAAACACACACTGGACAGGGCAGAAAGCTGAGGCCCAGAGACGGCAGGGTCTGCCTCGGGCCACCCAGGAGCTGGTGGCAGAGGAGCACAGGAAAGGGGTTTCACGGTCAGGCAGGGCTGGGTTTGAATTTGACACCTCCTCCTGGCTGGTGGTCTCGGACAAGCGGGCCCAGGGTGCCGAGGACACAGGAGAGTGGGTGCCAATGTCTCGGCGAAGGGCCCGGCCCATGGGGTGCCTGGGAAGCGGTGGGGGTCAGGACAGGCGGGGAGAGCAGGTGGGGAGACCTCACGACGGCTGCCTCCACGAAAGCTGCAGCCACCGCTAGACGGCCAGCGCCGCGGGCTGGGCTTTCTGTAGGTCTGGCTCACGGGGCTTGGGACACACTTCCTGGCATGGGAGGGGCTCAGCAAATATTTACGACCGAGTAGTGAGCTGGGGAAGGGTTTGAGAGCCCCCCCACTGCTGGCCAAGCTCTGACTCCCTGCAGAATACACACACCCCCACGCATCAAGTGCAGGGACGTCTTGAGGCCAGGAAGAACATCCCTAAGAGCTCCCAGTGGCAGTAAGACAGAGAGGTCATGACTACACGGAGGCCGGGAAGGGAGAGGTTTGTCAGGGGTACAAAGTGCCAGGGGAGAATGGGAGGGGGGGTGGGGAATATACTGCACGATTAGACCAACTTCGGCTCAAACCTCAACTCTTTCTCTTACTTGTCTGTGACCTCAGGAAACTTTCCTAACCCCTCTGAGCTTTCATCTCGTCCTTGGTGAAACCACACTGCTACTTCTGAGCTCACAGGGTTGTGAGGAGACGCTGAGCACAGGCAGTCAAGGGGCCTGGCACCTGCTGTGAGCTCCATACAGGACAGCAATTAATGACATTGCTTATGGGGCGGCTGCCAAGGAAGGCCCTGCCCTGGCGGCAGGTCAGATGGGCCTGGGGTGTCACTCCCGTGCTGGTCCTAAAGGACCTCTCCCAACCCCCCTACGGCCTCCCCAAGAAGCCTGCCTGGTTTCCATAGAAACGGCCGGACTGCAGAGCTGTCCCTGGCGTGGAGACTGTGCCCATGAGGGCTGGCTTAGAAACCTGACCGGCAGGGGGAGGGGAGAGGAGAGGAAGGGCGCCTGGGGTCCGGAACACCCACCAGCTGATTCGGGGCAGTTGCTGCTGAGTCTCAGAGCCAAGAACCACTTCCTTTTCGAACAAGACCCTCTGCTAAAGAGACAGTACACCTGTCCCTCCCCCATCTGGTAGGAACTGCCCCGGAGAGCATCCACCCCAGGGCTGGAGGCAGGGGACGAGGACTTCCAGACCAGGAATTCTCTGCAATCCCCATGACAACCCTAGGAGGACGGCTGTATCGTCACCCCCATTCTCCAGACGAGGAAACCAAGTGACTTATTCAAGCTTCTCGGGGTAAGTGGCAGAGTTGAAACTTGAACCGAGGTAACCGCACTTCAAATAGACATCCCGCGAGGAGCTGGGGTGTGTGGGCAGGGCCAGTGGTGATGTCCGGGGAACCTGACCTCCAGGAAGAACTACGCTGTAAGCCATCTTCCTCCTCACATCTCCCTTTGAAAGTCTCTGGCAGGTTGCCAGCATCCGAACTCCTTCCTTCCTTCCTGGGGTCCAGCCTCCCCTGGGTGAAGGCGCTGTGGCTCTGGCGGGACCAGGGCAGGGCCGCAGGGAGGCCCATTGTTCTGTTATCACACGGGTGCAAAATAGCTGGAAACAGGGTCTGGGACAGGGCAGTGCCAGGGGAGGGGGCAGTGAGAGGCGGAGCCTCCAGGCCCTGCTCGGAGAGAAGCGGAGGTGAGGAGGGAGCCCCAGCAAGGAGCCCATTCATCCACCCCATCGTCCCTTCCTGGGGCAGTCCACCAGCCCCTTGGCCAAGATGGGGTCGAAAGACCCCCAACCCAGAGCCCCCAGCCTGGGTCTTCAGGCGGAGTGAATCTCACATCTCAAGGGCGGTACAGGAGAGGCTTGGGGATGAAGGGACCCACGTTCCTTACTAGCCCTATGCCTTTGGGCAGATTAACCTCTCCTGCACTGGAAATGGGGGTCATGGGGCCCGACTTACCAGCTTGTCGGCAAAGTTACAGCAAAACTAAGAAGCCGCAGGACACAAAGGGGGCTTGGCTAATGCCCATTGTCCTACGGACATCATCACAGTGACTGCTAAGGTGCAGGTGCGGTCCTCGTGGGTCTCGGGGCCTTCGGCCTTCGGGCTAAGGCACAAAGCCAAGCCGACTTCCGGGCAGCGCGTCCCTTGAGGGTGTAGTTATTCTAAAGGCTGAGCCGGCCTGAGGCAGTCAGCCTCGCCTGTCAAGTGGCTGGTGAGCCAGTCGAGGGCAGGGCCGTATCATCTCTCTCGCATGTCCCACGTCACCCCTGGGCTCAGCGCGGATGCGAGGGAGCAGGGTGACAGGTAGAACGGGGGGGGGGGGGGGGGGGGGGG
>NC_064808.1:16829402-16877936 GCF_023721935.1 Panthera uncia | reverse complement strand
GGGCGGGCGGGAGCATGATGCAAATCCCGCCGCGGTGACAGGCCTAGATCCTGAGTCAAGAAAGGGATTCCACGTCCCGTTTCCAAGAACCTCCAGGAACGTGGGAGCTGCCAACGGAGCCCTGAGTCACTGGCGGGGAGACAGGACAGCTGAGGTCACCAAAGACTGTGCCACCGTGGGAAAACCAGGCCCAACTGTGAGATTCAGTTAATTCATTCAAAAAAAAAAAAAAAAAATGGGAGCGTGGTCTCTGGGGCCCTCCCGGCTGTGATAGTCATGATTGGGCTTCTAAATCTACACTGCAGCGGCACACGAGGCCCAAGCTCCCGCTGCCTGGGGGCCTCTTGGGGACACGCATATTTTATCCACGAGTTCTCTTTGTTTTGAAGGTGCCTGATTTCCAGAATTGCAGAGGAAAGCCCCAACTTTCATCATAAACAAACATCTGCAAATCGTCAGGGACGAAAAAAGTAATAAACATTCCCTGCAGTGTCGGAAAAGGGTGGGAGAGCAGAGGACAGGGAGGGGGCATCCCTGGGCCTCACCCCAGGGCCTGAGAGGGCTGCTGTGTGCAAGTGTCATTCAGCCCTTGACGGCCATCCATCCGGCCATCCATCGTCACTCAGAAGTCGCTGAGAGGGTCTTCCCTGTCCCTACCGTCACTCACAAAGGGCAGAGCACATGGGGAATTTCTGTCCTCTCAAACCGGGAATGGGCCTGCCTCCCCCACAGCCTGGCGACCGCGTCAGGGCCCTCAAAGGCAGCTGGTGCTTCTGGATCCCATGGGACCATGATCCTGGGGACGGCCTGGCTTCCGGCTGCCATGGGGCCAGAGCTCTTGAGAGGGGACAGTGGACATACGTCAATACCCCAAAGCCCCTCCCACCCCTCTCCAAACCTCTACGAGGGGAGGACAACAGGGGCAAAAGGAACTTCCCTGCAGGGATGCCAAATTTTCCAGAAGCAAGAGGTGATTTGCCCCCTGGGTGGCTTGGGGGAGGCAGGCAGAAGGGTCCCTGTACTTTTCCCGGGATGCAGATGGGCCAGCCAGGACCGCCCATCTCCCCCAGGCTTGGGGGCTCTGGCTTAGTGGTCAAAGGAGTGGGTTAAGACTCAAAAGGCTTGTGTACCTGCATGGCGTTGGGCCAGTGACACCACCTCTCTAGGCCTCCGTTTCCTCATCTGTTAAGTGGGTGTAATAAGGCCACCTACCATCCACTGACGGGGAGGTGCACAAAAACACCCAGAACAGTACCTGTTCCATAGTGAAAGCTTAGTAATGTTGCTGCTGTTATTTTGAGACTAGGAGACTCAGCTTCTTTGCCTCAGTTTCTCCCTTCACCATACCAGCTTCAGAACAGTCCCCTTCAAGGGGCTACATGTGGATACAGAATGGGGTGTTTATAAGGGACGGCCAAAGAAGGAAATGGGAAGGGAACAGGGACTCCCTCTGGGTCCGGAGGCAGATGTGGCCCGGAGGCACTCACGACAGACGGGCAGGGAGAACCTGGAGAGGGTTTGGCAATGGATTGCAGGGATATGGGGCCCCTTGAGCTACTAAGCCTGGGTGGCTCCCCTCCATGTTTCCAGCTCTTGGCCAGGCCTGACCCTGGCCGGGACGCAAACCAGTGTGGCCAATGAGTAGCTGAGCTGCAGGATGAAGTGAAAATATTATAGGCCGGGAGTCAGAACATCGGGCATCCCACCCTGCTGCCACCGCTACATGTCCTGGGGTAACTTCAGACCCATCTGAGCATCACTTCCCTCCTCTGCGAAATGGACAGGCGTCATTCTTTTTCAGCCAGCCTTGCCTCCTATCTCTTCCCCACCCTCCTCTCTCCACCCCAGGCACACTGGCTCCTTACTGTTTCTCAAATATGGCAGACACATTCCTGCCTCAGGGCCTTTGCACAGGCTGATCTCTGCAGGATCTTTATTTACCCAAGCTATTCCCACAGTTCACTCTTTCAAAGCCTTGACCCACAAGTCACCTCCTCAGGGAGGCCTCCTGGACCACCTTTATGTAAAATAGCACCCCCACCCCTCGCCTCGACACCCCCTGACACTCAACTTTTCCCCCTTCACCTCCCAATACGCCATCTAATTTATTTTATTATTTGTTCCTCTACCCTTTAAGTGTCAGCTCCGTGAGGGAAAGAATCTTCATTTTGTTCTCAGCTATCTCTCAGTGCCTGGAACTGTGTCTGGCACTTCGTTCACTAAATCACCGTTGGCGTCGGGCCCACAATTTGTTCAGTAAGTGAAAGCACAGAAGAGTCTAGAACTGTGTATGTCTAGGGGTCACTGCTAATTTCATGGCTCTCCTACCCGGCACACTGGCGAGGGGGAGGGCCTTTCTCCAGAGGGGCTGGAGGGTTGTCCGTGGCTGAGTATAGAGTTGGAGAAGTTACTGCGGGGCCTGGGGGCAGGGATCCAGCAAAAGTGTTGACAGCTAGACAATAGTGAGGGACTTTGGGTCTCAGCCCTCCACTCCAAATCTGGAAGGATTGATAAAACCTACAGCATGTGGGCGGGGAAAAAAGACGCCAGGGCTGCTGATCCCCGGGGTACTGGAGCCAGAGGGGACCTCAGGGACCGGATGGCCCATTTTATAGATGGGATAACAGAGACCTGGAGAACACACAGTGCCTTATTTCCTAACAACCCAACGAGAAACACCTTTCGTCCTCCTGGGCTGAGGGTGAGGCTTCCGCTAAGGAAGGCACAGTGTCCCCTCCTGGCACTCCACCAATGCCCCCCACCCCAACCCACTGTCCCTGCACTCTTTGGGCGGCAGGAAGAGAGGGTCTGCAGAGGGCCGTGGCCTTCTCCACACAGGCCACCAGACATGTAGGTCCAAGAGGCCGCACAGTTGGGGTGGGCATCCCTGCGGCCCTGATGCGTTCTCCCCGCAGGACTGTCCCACCAGGAAAAGTTTGTCTGAAGGAAATCAACCAGGAAGCGCGGGGCGGTGATGGGACCGCCGACTTGGCCTTGGCCATGGGCGCTGAGCTCTGGAGGAGCCGCGGGGTTCCCGGCCTCCGCCCTGCTCCTGCCCCCGCCCACCTAGCTCCGGCGGCGGAGAAACTGGCTCCCCCGGGGCCGCGAGGGGGCGGCGGGAGCCCGGGACTGGGTGGGGGCGGGGAGGGCGGAGCGAGGGGACGCAAAGCAAGCGCCGGATACTGCGGGGCGCGCCGGGGATGCGCGCGGGATTCTGGCGGTTCCTCGACAGACCCCCTGGATGGGTGCGAGTATTTTGTCCGCGGCAGGAGCCCCAGCCCACGCAGAGCCAGGCCGATGGCCCCACACTGCCCCCTTCCTGCTGAGCGCGCGACTTAGGGGAGACTGGGGGGGCGACGTCTCCACCTGTGCTTTCCTGACCCTCCCACCCAACCACTGGGGCTTAGGCGCGGCTTCGGTTTCGGCCTCCTCCCCCTCCCCCCCTCCCCCTACCTACCTCCCCGGCCGGGAGTCGGGGGTCTCTCCCGGTCTGGCTCCTTCCTCCTCCAATGTGTCCTTTATCTCCGGCTCCAGACACTCACCCACTTTCGGAGACCCGGGCCTGAGAGCTGGGGACCCCAGGCGGGGAGCTCCGGGCTGTTGGGCGCCCCCACGGCCGGCCGAACCAGTAGGACCCGCCAGCGGGAACTCCGCCACCGCGATCAGCGGCCCTGCGGGGGCGAAGACAGAAGGAGGGGCACTCGCAAGTTTGTGCCGCGCACTCCTCGGACCGGGGAACAATGGCGATGGGGGGGAGGGGACAGAGAACCGAGCGCGGGGACAACAGTCAGACCTCAGGGAGACAGAAACTGCTTTTCGCTCTTTCTCTCTTGCTCCGAAGCACAGGGGGGAGGTAAGGGCGAAATACACAGTCCAACAGAGCAGAGACAGCGGAGGGAGAAAGCCAGGGGAGACAGGGAAACCGAGGCAGAGGGAAGGAACCGAAGGGGCTGGAGGACTGCGCCTCGGGGGGGCCGGGAGGGGACCCCTGGAGTCGCGGCAGAATCTGCCGGGGCCGAGAGGTCCTGGGGCGTCCAGGTCGCGCGCCCGGGGCCCCCATGACCCTGCGGCCGCAGAAGCCCCGCTGGGCTGGGCTGGGCTGGGCTGCGCTGCGCAGGTACCGGCCGGCGGCGGGAGGGGAACGTGCGAGGCTCGGAGGCGGCGGCGGGGGACAGAACTTACGTTCCTAGCGCATGCTGGCGCCGGCGCTGCGCGGGGCTGGCGAGCCAGGGGACGCTTGGGCCCTCGGGAGCCTCACATCGCGCCGCCCGCGCGGGGCAGGGCAGGGCAGGGCCGGGCGGGACTGCGCGCGGCGTCCTGCGCGGCCGGGGTTTGCCCGAGTCTGGCGGCCCGCGCTGGTCCCTCCTCTCGGTCCCGCGCGCAAGCCAATGGCGCGCCGTCCCCTCCCACGCGCCGGCTGCCTCGCCCCCGAGGGTGGCCGCCGGGCGGGAGGGGGAGAGGGGTTGGGGCGACTGGGCTCCGGGGCTCCCCAGCCGAGGCTTTCCTAGGGACTGCCTGCGGGGGGCGCGCTCACGCCCCGGGAGAAGGCGCCGGAGAATCAAAGCGGAGGGCCCGCGGCGCCCAGGAAGACTTTTCTGGCAAGTTTCTGAAGCCGGCGCCCCTTTCGTGAGACTATCAACACCCCCACGGGTTGGCAGACCACGCTGTCTTAAATATCCTTGGGGTATCCCCTGGGGCCTAGGCCAGTGTCTAAAATGGAAGGGACTGCTTTGGCTGGTAGATACCCAAGTGTGTAGGGAACACAGTGACAACAATGGTCACCATCTGCTGAGCGCCTGCTCCGTGCCAGGCACCGTGTGCTCAAGGAGTTACAAGCGTTAACTCAGTTGATTCTCACAACAGCCTATACCAGCCGCATGATTAATCCCATTTTACAGATGATGGTCATTGACTTCGGATTTGGGCTTCCAGCCTAGACAACCCCCCTCTCCAAATGACACCCACCCCTCCACATAAACCTCTACCTTTTTCATTCTCCAGCCTAAAGCCCGGCCTCAGCCATGTCGCTGTAAGCCGCACTGTCACAGGACTAAGATCTTATCTGGGGCTCCTGGACCCGTCCTGGGGGGCACAGCTGTCAGACCTTGTATCTCTGAGCATCCTGTGGGGGGTAAGGGAGGGTGATGGGGGTGGTTTGGGGTCTGTGGGAGCCTGTCAGCTTAAAAGAACCAGGCTCCTACAAACAACGCTCCCCCCCACCCCAATTTCTGGCTCATTTCAACCCCCCGTGACCAGTAATGTGCCTCCCACCCCAAATCTCACCACCCTGCAGCCTTCTTCTAAGAAAAATGCCTGGATCTCTTCATTTTAATCTGATGGGAGTGGGGGTGGGGACAGAAAGGCAAGGTTGATGACACATTCCATTTCATGAGATAAGTAAATAGAGCAGGCAGAGGTGAGTGGTTGCCCCAGGTCTCTAGCTAGGTGGGCATTTTGACCCCAGGTCTGAGCTCTTTCTGCACCAGGTCCTGAAGGGTTAATCAGGCAGGCTCTGGGAGTACCCTGCCCGGGTTCAGACCCTGGCTCAGCCATCTGGCAAGTTATTCAACCTCTACATGGCTTATTTCCTCCGCCTCCGAAATGGGGGTGACCAGTACCGGGAACTGCCCGGGTTGTTGTGGAACAGCAACAGCACACACTTATCGAGCACTAACTGTTTGCCAAGCAGACTCTCACCTGTCTCCCCGGAGCTGGGAATGGGCGGGAGAGGCTGTGCCCTTTGCACGGAAGTAAATGGAATGGGGCCTGGTTTATAGAGAGCTCCCAGTGACAGTGAGCTGTCCTGATTACCAAGGGAACGACTCTGATCCGAAGCCACCTTTGTGGCCCACGGTGCCACCATCCCTGCACCCAGCCGGTGATGGCCAATAATGAATAGGTAAGTGAGTGAATGAATGGAAAGAACTACAGATCGAGATTGTTCCTAAGTGTGTTGGGTGAAGTACAGACCCAAGGTCCACCCGACTTGAGGCTCGACAGGCGTCTTTCCAACAACTCAGTCTCAACTCGCTGCCTTCTTAACAGAGCTGGCTGAAGCTGGGATGATGAATTCATTTGTTGCCTCTTCTGTCTTCCCAGCATGCAAGGCTCTGGGTCGCTACAGGGAGGGTACCCGCCTTGCTAATGTGCAGTGTCGCCTCTGATTGTCCCCCCCCCCTTGACATGGAGACACTACCAGTGCTGCCCTTGGTGTGATCACTGTTATATCCAAGGGCCTTACATCAATAGGAGAGATTTTGTAACAATCACCCAAGATCTCCAACATGGAAGGTGCTGCCTGAGTGGTAGTGAGCACCCCGTCACTGGAAGCATACAAGCAGCAGCCAGGGAAGGATTAATGAGGGGTGCTAGGGAAGGGATTCGCACCTTCGGTGGCACAGGATGTGGATAACCTTTGAGCCCTGGGTGTCTTGATTCTGTCTTCCGATTCCCAAGCCCATCAGTGGGGAGCCTGGGAGCACAGGCTGTCCTCCCATTCTCACGAAGGAGGCAGTGTTGACTGGGCTCTTCCTGTGTGCCGGGCAAGGTGCCGGGTGCTGGGGCTCTGGGGGTAACCAGGACCCGGTCACTGTCCTTGGGGAGCTCATAGCTCTCGGGAGTCAGACGCACACACAGCAGCAATGGAGACAGTTCACAGTGACGGGCAAAGGGCTTGATGGGCAGGAGGAGAAAGAAGAAGGTATCCATGACCCCAGGCATCTGCAGTCCTTAGAACGCCCATTAGAAACTCTTGCTGTCTTCCTTCCTACAGAGTTTTCTAAAGTGACGTGCATCTAGTTCAGGAATGTCCCCTTCGACTGGCATTCTGCTCTTAACTTCTCTGTCACCTCATCTTTACACTGGGCATACAAAACAATTCACTTCGCGGGGCTGTTGTGCGACAGAAACTGACGTTCATAAAGTGCTCCCCAAATCTAGGCAAGAACAGGTGCTTTGGCCTGCTGACAAGGAGGTGTCCTCTTTATTCACAGTGCAGGAGAAGGATCAGTGCCAGAGAGGATGAGAAAAAGGGGTTAGGGCCCTGGCTCTACTCCTAACTAGCTGTCTGACCCTCTGTGGCACCTGAGAAGCGGGAACATAAAAATACCCGCCTCTAGGAGCTCATCAAGTGTGGCATTAGAGGAGAAAGATTTGCAGGCTGGAAATGCTGATTCCTATTACTCTCATGCTTACTGTGATCCTCATTGTGAAACTGTCCCTCAGAGCCCCAGGAGGGTGGGGGAGGGTGTGCGTGAAGGTGGAACCCCCCTCCCCCCCCCCCCGGGAAGTGGGGGGGGGGACGGGGGCGGGGAGAGCCAGCTGGGGGAGGGTCCCTCCCCTCCAGCCTCCCACTGGAGCCTGGGCGCAGCTGGGTCTCAGGTTGCCTGCCCCGGTCACCCTCAGCAGGGGTGACAGCACCTTCATGGTGCCTGTGTCCGTGTAGGTGCACGCACTCTGACCCGTGCAGATGGGTGGCACATGGGTGAGTGTGTGCCTGGAGGGTGGCATGGGCACAGGAAATGCCTGTACCTGCGGCCAGAAATCACTTGTGGATTGTGAATCCCTCGGGAGGGACTTGCAGGCAACTGGATTTCAAAGACTTGGCAGAGGGACTAGTGCGGGCATCCGGGGAGGAAGAGGAGGAGAGGGGCTAGGGGAATGCCCACTGGGCCTAGTCTTTGGGGCTGAGGCCTGGCGACTGGGTTCACAGTGATCCCCCTCCCTGGGGATAGCAGGTGGGGTACAGAGAGGAAGAGACTGTCGTCAGAGGCCCTTGTGGTTGAGGACAGGGGTTTTAGAGCTGACAGACCTGGGTTCAAATCCTAGTTATGGATCACGGGCCAGCGCTTTCATTTCTGTGAGCCTCAGTTCCCTGGTGTGTAAAATAGGGAGCAGGGTAGAGCCTACTTCCTAGGGGTTTCTGGGAGTTAAGCCCCTTGGCAAGGACTAGGCATTATTGTTGATATTATTGTTAGCAGTCCAGCAGAAGAGAGGGAGAGGGCCTCTGCAGGTGCTGGTGTTTTGTAAACTGTAAAAGGGAGCTCTGAGATAGGAAAACTGTCGAGCCACGGTTAGCTAAAGCTGCCATGAGGAACGCCATTTTGGTCCAAGATGGGAGGGTCATTGTCCCAGGGAGCGAGGCAGAGGAGTTAGGCTTTCGTAACGCCTACCGGTTTCCCTTCCTGGTTCCCCTCACTTCCTCCAGATTTTCCTTCCTGGTTACAGAGCCTGTCTGGCAAGAAGACCTCCGGGGGCTTCCTCTCCGCTGCTGGTCGCCGGCTGAGCACCCCTTTGGGGACCGTGAGGAGCAGCTGGGGGATCAGGCTGGCCTCCCCCACACTGCCTGCCCCCCCCCCCCCAGCCTGGGGAGACTGGCCAGGCCTCCTTCCCTCCACCCCATTCCCTGGAGGCCACCCTCCCTCCTATGAATCATCGTTGGCTGTGGCAGCTCCTCACCTGTGGGAGAGACAACCCCTCAGGATGGGGGTGGAAGCGATGGGGTTCAGCGATGGGGCCTAAAGTAAGGGTGGGAGCGCTTGGGGGCCCCGAGGACCACAGCCAGCCCTCTCCTGCTTCCAGGGGGCCGAGGCTCCAGAGGCCAGGTCTGAGCAGGACTTGGGAGTTACACCACCCTGCATGTAGGCACAAGGCCCTGGTCCTCTGCTAACTAGCTCTGGGGTCTTATGCAAGTTTCTCGGCTTCTCTGAGCTTCCGTGTCTTCATCTGTCAGACGGAAAGAGGAAAATCACGACGACCTTCAGGGTACTTGGAGGATTAGGTGAGCGTCTACGTGTTAAGTCCTGAGCTCAGGGCCTGGTTCACAGTAAGTGCTCAATAAATGCTCATGGACTTGAGCACTGAATGAACACGTGGAAATGGCGGGGGGCCGGAGGGGGGTGCGGTACACGTGGCTGTCTGCAGGAAAGTCATCCTCCACCAGCTGGGGGGAGTGAGGGGGATGTCCGGGGGCCTTGTCTCCTAGGCCCAGGACACCCAAAAACTCAGGAGGGACTATCCCTTGTGGGCACAGCCGACACTTTTGCAAGCCAAAGGCGAGCTTCAGGCCGGGTCAGACTCTCAAAGTGCTGAGCCCTGCCGGAAAAAAGAACTGCTGTGTGGGTAGGGGGCAGCAGATTGGAGACCCCAGGACTGTCGCAGTGAGAATCGACAGCAGCCACTCCGGGCTGGAAGGTCAGGGCCTTGGGTGTCTAGCTAGGGCTGGGGCCAGCGCCTCCCCTGCCTGCAGCCCAAGGGGATGCTGGGCCACCTGGGTTGCATACCCCCAGAAGGCTTTATCTTCATCTCAATAGATAGCCTTTTGAGCACTGACTGTGTGCCAGGCACTGGTCTGGGCACATTATATGTACTTAATAAATCTCAGGAGGTTGGCACCATTATCAGCCCCATTTTAGATGAGGAAACTGAGGCCCACTGAGCTACACAATATGCCCGAGGCCACACCCTAGAAAGCGCTGAGGTCAGGATTGGAACCCCAGGTAGTCCCGCCCGGCGCCCCAAATGGCTCTGACCCTGCTGCTGACAGGGGCGGGCAAGGATGGCCCCCGGACTCCTGCAAAGCAGTGCCCCACCCCATCCCCAATGCAGTCCTTCAAGTTTGGGACCAGGGCATCAAAGGCCAACGGGTTCTAATTCATAAAAATCCCTTCGGAGAAATGGTTCTCAAAGCAGGGTTACAAGGAACGTGTTAGAAACGCAACTTCTCGGTCCCACCTCGGACAGCAAACTCCGGAGGGAGGGAGTCCCCGGGGCGGCAATCTGCATTCCCGCAGGTGGATTCCGACCGACCGACCGACCGACCGTCTGAGAACCAAGGCTCTAGAGTTTGCAAAGTGTATTCTCAGAAACCGACGCTTCGGTAGTCTTCGGCTTGTCCAGGTAGAGCGAACTAACGAGTCTCCCTTTGCCAGAGTTCGCATCCGGGAAGCGGACGAGATGGGCCCGGAGCCCACGGCGGTCGGTTCGGGAATAATTTTGCCGGCGTCCTCCGGGCCAGAGCGCCCACCCTGGGGGGGGGCGACGGAGGGGCTCTGAGCGGAGGGGCTGCGGGGGCGGGGCGGGGCGGGGCGGGGCCGGGTGGGGTGGGGGTTGGGCCAAAGGGGCGGGCCGTGTGTATTGTTCCCCGGGAAGGGCCCCAGCCCCGAGCTACGCGAATAAAGCCCGGCCTGCCATTTTGAGTGATCGGTTTATTAATACTCGCGGGGCCGCTGCCGAGGCGGATCGCAGCAGCCTGGCGGCCGTGCGGCATCGTTACGTAACCGCTCCGGGGAGCGGCGCAGGGCCGGCGCCGGGCCGCGAGCTAAGGCGGGCTGGGGGTTCCGGGCGGGCGGAGGAAGCACCTGCCGCGGAGTCCGCATCCAGCGCGCCCCTTCTCCCGCGCCCGCGGCGCGTTAACCCCTGCGTGGCTGGCCGCAGCCCTCTGCTCCCGGTGGAGGGGCTCTCAGAGGCGGATCCCCTGTCCTCGGGACCCCCCCCCACCCGGAGGTTGAGCCAGGGCTTCCCCTCCCCCAGTCACCACCGCCTCCCTCTCGTCCCGCTCACTCTGAGCTGAGAGAGGGAAAAAGGCCGACACGTAGGGCGGCCTGTGGGTGCAAGACGCGTGGTTTGCGCATCCAGCTCACCTCTGCGAGGTGACCCATTTTACAGATGGAGCTTTGAGGCTCCGAAAGGGTTGGCTTCAGGCGCCAAGAATTCCAGCCCACGAGGGTGTCGGCCCCAAAGCCCACGTTTCGGCCCTCGCACCCCGCAGCAGGTCTTTGTAACCTCCGTGGGTCGGTTGGTGCCTCGCCTTTTCCATCTGGGGTCCCAGTGCCAGGATGCTATTGAGGGGGTGGAAAGGACTGTGTGCGTCCTTGGCCTCAGGGCTGGGAGAAGGGGTTTGGCTCAGGCAGCACTGGAGCTGGAGTCTGCCGAGCACATGGTGCCAAGGACATGCCACGGCTGTTTGGGTTGGTGGGGGTCAGCATGCCAGGCCTGGCCTCCACATTCCCCACCATGCCCAGACCCTGAGAACCAGCCCGTGCCACACCCCACACGCTTGAGTGCTCAGCCCTCGTGGACTTTGCCCAGGCTGGGCCGTCTGCCAGAAATGCCCTCCTCCCACCCACCGTGCAGTGTGCCAACTCTGGGAAGTCTCTCCCGGCGCCCCCACTCCGCCCCGCCCCCTACATCAGTGACCCTTCAAGGCTGTCTCTTCCAGCCCTCTGAGCACCTGGTGACAGCTCCCAACACATTGCGTTATGGGGGCTCTTGTTACCTGTCTGCCCCCGTTAGGCCATGTCCTTTGGGACGGCGGCTCTATGTCTGCTCATCCTAGAACTCGCCCCACCAGGCCTAGGACAGACTGGGCCTCTCCCAGCACTGGGTAAATTTGAGATGACTAGTACAGCCCTCAGGTACATTTACTGCTTGGTGACAGTCTTCGGACCCAGACCACAGAACCCCACACACCTGCCAGTGGCTCTGCGAACTCCTAGCTGTGTGGTCTTAGTTAACTTGCAGAGCCTCCCTGGGCCTCTGTTTGCCCGTTAGTCACAGGGGTAACAGCAACCCCAGGCTCGCCAGGTTCGCTAGCATTTATTGAGCACTTACTATACGCAAGAGACTTCGTGCACAGTACACAGCAGCCATGAGGACGTACAGGCTGTCACCATCTCCGCTTTAGAGATGAGCTCTCACCAAACGGCTAGCTGATAAGGGGCAGAGCCTGGATTCAAACCCTGGTCCATATCTCCTAGGTTTCTCGTCTCCAATTCACGGGATTAGTCTGACGATTCGATGAGAAATAATTAAGGACCAGCATACAGTAGGCGCTCAATGATATCTCTGCACCTTCATTTGCAAGGTCCCAGGGCAGCTCTCCTTTGGCCCCTCAGTGCTCCCCCCACAACCATCCTCAGACCCCAGGGCATTCTGGGAGCCCCTTGCTGGGGGAGGGGGTGGGGCCGGGGAGGGGGTGGGGCCGGAGGAGGGGCTTGCAGGAAGCCTTGGCAGAAGACAATGTGCTGGCTTCTGAGTGTAAATAAATTATTGTTTTACGTCCTCATATAAGAAAAGGGTACAGTGTGCGTTTGCCAATCTAAGCATGTTAGGCTGCGGCTTCCCCGTGTTTTGCCAATTGCTGACATGTGTTTTCAGCCCCAGGCAGTAAACAGAAGCCCACTGTGCCGGGCTGCTCCCGCCGCCCGCCGTGGGGAAGGGCCTCCGACCCGGCCAGAGTAGGTGCCAGTGGGGAAGCTGAGGCAGGGACAGAGTTCCCGTGGGCTTCCTCCAGGCCATGGGAACTCAGCGGGACTCCTCGCCTCTCTGAGCCTCAGTTTACACCGCTGACGCTGGGCGGATTACCAGCGCCCTGTCTGCTTCACACTGTGAGAAACGGTGCTGCGGAAATGCTTCGCACCGACAATAATAACATTTGTTGTCATCATTCTGGATCTTGAGGGCGGGAAGAGCACCGCACTCCATTTTGCCCCTCCTGGACCTCTTCTCCTCAGCTGCTGCCACCTGCCCTAACATGCCACCCAGCCAACCTAACCCAAGCCATTGTCACCTCCCCCCGGGGACAGCCGTCTTTCCTCCTTACTGGTCCCCCCAGCTCTCAGCTGTGCCCCCTGCAAGTCAGTCTTTCCAGGAGAGCTTTGAAAAAGTTGACCGATGATTGGGAAATGTGGCTTAGGATCTCGCTTAGGATAAAATCCAGACTCGTCGCTGTAGATGGTGTGGCCCTGCTTGTGCTGGCTCTCCCTTTTCTCCTGGCGCTCTGGCCACACCGAGTCCACCTTCCTAGTCCTTGTATCCCCTGAACATTTCTACCCCCCCGCCCCTTGAGGGCAGAGACTTTATCTATCTCACTCACCACTGTATTCCCAGCACCTTACTCTAGGCGTATTACAGAAGCTGAGGCAGGGGCAGAATCATTACTGCTAATTAATGACATGTAGAGCAGGGCCACTCCTATTTCAGAGGGAGCCTTGCAGTACACAGCCTGTGCAACAGTACATGGCGGCCAAGGGTAAAGGCCATCCTAGATCTGCCACTTTATTTTGCAAGATTTGTAATAAACTTTAAATTGTTGCAGCCAAAAACAATGAAGGAATGAATGCATGCAGACGCACATATATACATAAAACGAGTGAGAAGCGGAACTCCATTTTTGCCTCAGAGAAACTTGCCATCTGGTGGAGAAGACAGACCGAGCCAGATGCGACTCCCAGTTGCCTTCTTGTGCATCACTCTGTCCCCTACCTGGGCTTGTCCTGTGTGCTGTTGCCTCCTCCAGGACTTTCTTCCCCTATCATGCTCCAGTCCTCATGTGCTGGCTCTCGCTTACGCTTTTCCCACCTCAGTTCATTTCCTCTCGAAACCTTTCCCAACCGCCCTACGTGCCTCCCCCCATCTCTAACTCAAGGCTGGGCCACACAGAACCCCCCCGCCCCTTCCCAGCCAGCTGACCCCAGCAGTGCCCTTCAGGACATTATAGTGGATTTGGATTTGGCAGTTAGGTTCCAAGTGCCCAGGGCTGGCTGAGAGTTACTTCCAGACAAGACTGTGTCTGTTGGCTGTATCTTTGTGCCTAGCACAGTGCTGGCCCGTGGTGGGAGTCTAGAAGTGTGGGAGAGTCAGGGAGAGACTGAGAGCAGAGGTGGGCGTCGCCCCCCCCCCCCTAAATTACCCCCCCCCCCCCCCCCCCCCCCGCCTCTAACCTCTGAACTACTCCCCCTACCACCACCACCCTCCTGCCTCCTGCCCCCACCCTGCTTTCCCTGCCCCATCAGAGGTCCACAGCCACCCTGGCCTCTCCTCTGTCCAGCCTTCCTGCTCCCTCTCCTTTGCTGTCTTTTCCTTCTACTTTGCCTCAAGCTCAGTCCCCTCCCCCAAGCTGGTGAATGCCAACGGCGAAGAGGAAAAAAAAAAAAAAAGGCCACTTGGCACCATCAACAGTGAACAATAACCAATTTAAGGAGTAATCACTGTTGTAATGATTGTCGGAGCCCTCATCACTGCAGAAAATCAGGCTGAGGCTCTGGGACTCCCAGGCTCCCCGAGCTGTGTTGTGTGGGTTGTTTAATAGCCAGGACCTCAGTGTCTCCATCTGTAAAGTGGAGGGAGTACCATCAGCCCAAGAGAACTGACCAAGTGTCACCTTAGTCTCACGGTTCTCCCTGGGGCTGCAAACTAGACGGGGAGGTGATACAACCTGTGTGGGGCCCCTCCCGGGACATGTTCTTCCTGTGTGGGGCCAGTGGGAGGAATGCAGTCCCAGAGGTGGGCCTGGAGGGGTGACCGGTAGGTTCACAGCTTAGTGGGGGTGGGGGTGGTCTCAGGAAAGTCTTCCTAGAAACGCTGACATTTCACTGAGTCAGGAAGGACGCGAATAGGAGCTATGGAAAGTGATGGAGTGATGGAAAGTCAGAGGCGTCATCTGGTCCCAGCCTCTCATTTTACACGTAGGGAAACTGAGGCTCCCAGAGGGCTACCGGATTTGTTCAAAGCCACCCACACACATCAGTCGCACAGCCCGAATTGGAATCTGAGTGGCTCGATTCCTGTCCCAGTGCTCTTTCTTATGATGTCAAACTAGCTCGTAGCGACAATACGGACGGGGTGTTGAATTCTGCCTGAGAGTCAGGCTCTGTGCTAAATGCCTTACGCGTGTATATGCTGTTTCTTTTCCTCGTTGGATAATCCTGGATAAAGGGAGATTAGGATCTAGTTCCTGTTTTACCTGAGTGAGGTCCAGGGAGGCTAAATGCCTTACAAGGCACCCAGCGTGGCTGGCTTTTTGTAGCCTCTGCAGTCCCTCCCGGCTTCTCGGCTTCTCTGTTTTTCAGCACCGTCTAACACCAGTGTCCCCAGAGCAGAGAATGGCTTCTGCGCTGCATCCCCGGGGGGCCTGTGTTTGTCTCTCCTCTCTAAAGAGGGCTAGGCAGGGGCCCCTTCCCCAGAGGGGTGAGGAGGGAGGCTTGGGCTTTTCTTCAAAGCAGCCCCCCACTTTCAGGAAGGGAAGCTGTGCGGTCAAGGAGAGAAGAGGTACACAGTTCAAGTCCCCGTTCGCAAGTCTGCCTCTCTAGGGCCCCTCCTGGAAATGCAGTCCCGCCCCCCCCCCCCCCCCCCCCCGCGGGTGCCTTCCAGCTTTGAGGGAGGAAATCTGGAGGCACAGAAGGAGCCAGGGTGGGCCCAGGCCCAGGGAAGAGAGGGGACTCTGAGCAGCCAACGGGCTCCTGGCCCAGACTCCACGCTGGGGGGGGGCACAGGGACGCAGAGCTATCTCAGGAAATGGGGATATTGCTCTGGGCACCACAGAAGCAGGGCCACAAATCAAATGAATTCCAAGAATTCAATGTCTTTTTTTAAATGCACCGAAGGGCTGTTGTCATTATCAGATTTCCTCACGGTTATTTTAGCGTCTAGTGCTGATTTTATTTAGGGTTGCACTGGGGAGAAGGGGAGACATCATCATCTCTCCAGGACTGGGGGCCTTTAAGTGTTATAACTGGGGGGGCGGGGGAGGCGGAGATGATCTCAGGGCCATTCCTGCCCTCCCCCGGGGAGATGGCAGGGGACTGCTGTCTGGAAGCCACCAACTAAGGAGTCATGCGTACTCAGCACCAGGCCCGGCTGTCTGTGAAATCTACCTGGCGAAATTGCATGCTTTTGGGTCCTCAGTGTCGTCACCGGTAGAATGGGGATAATTAGTCCTGTCTTGCCTGAGTCTCAGACCTTTAACTGCCATTCAGGCTCAAAGCATAGGACAGAACGGCAGCCCCTGGGAGACCTGGGCATTTCCTGGGAAGTTGACCGAGAATGCAGATTCCGGGGCCCTTCCCCAGACCTCCTGGGCCACAATCTAACCACCCCCCACCCAGCCCCTCAAGAGAGCCCTGTGCTCTTACAGCGTGGAGACTACACCGTGAGACAGTGGGCACTCACCGGGAGCCGACATATGGGTCCCAGTCGCGCTTGTCCTCTGAGGAGCTGTGAGGCCTCAGGCTGGGGTCTGGTGACTCCCGTGTGGGCCCAGAGGGACTGGCTTGGTGCCGTCTGAGGGCCTAGCCCTCTCTGAATGGTTGGAGGAGGGTTGGGCTGGGCAGCGTGAGGTGGGAGGGTGCTGTGCGTAGCGACAGGGGCCCCGTGAGGGTGCTGACCAATTCTGTAAGAGAAGGGCAGACCCCTCCATCCCCAGCTTCCAGCTGGGCCTCAGGACTCCCCAGTCTGCATGGAGGGGTGGCAACCGGGCCATCTGCTCAGACGGGGGTGGGGGCAGGGGGTAGGCACAGGCAGGGAGTGCTGAATGGCCTCTCTGTTGGGACCCAGCCTGGAACAGATGGCCTGGGGGCCGCTGGCAGGTGAGGGGGCGGAAGGAGGCCAGACCGTCCCCCCCACCCCCCACCCCCGCCCCCACCCCGTGCCAAGTCCCTGTTCCTGGGAGAGGAGGACCCCACAAGACTCTCATGGTGACAGCAGCCAGGAAGAAACCGGTTTCAGGGGATTAGTGGGCCCAAGAGAACAGCAAGCAGCGGGAGGGCCCTGAGAAATGTGGTGGTACCAGCAGCCTCAGCTGGAGCCAGGACGGCCACTGCCCAGGGGGGGAAGGAAGGTGCTGAAAGAGCCCCGGGAGCTCAGGGGCCACCCTGTCTAAACCTTTCCCATCGATTTTGCCGATGGGGAAACTGAGGCCTAAGAAGGGGCAGAGACCTCACGTCAGCCAGCAAGTCAGTGACAGAGCTGGGAGGTGTCCAGGTGTCCCTGGTGTCCTGGGGCTCTTCCCACGACACCCCCTGCCTCCCTCCCCTCGGAACGGCCTCCCTCTCCTCCCTTCTCAGCCTGCTTCCCTGGCCTTGGCCCTGGCCAGCCCCCCCCCCCCCCCCCGCCACCCTGACTGCTCCTACCCTTCTTCCTGCCAAGACCCAGACCAAGCACCCACCTTTTGGAAATCTTGTAGCCCATCCGCAGAGCCTAAGCCTCCTGATTGGGAGGCCCGTCCACTGCTGGCTCAGGGTCGATCCCTTCACTGTAAAGACGTAACTGCGACCCAAAGAGGGAAGGGCGTTTAGAAACGGTCCCCACCATCTCCTCCCATCTCCATCCCCCGGAAAACCACTCAGGGCTGTCTCTGAGCACCTTAGACAGGTACCCCCGGCCTCCCTGCCGTAAGGGAGGCGGGGCTGGAGAGGTCCAAGACCCGGGAGGTGGGAGGCTGCTTCCCCATAACCAGGATCTTCTAGCTCTGGCCAAGAGATGCGTCTAGTCCAAGAAAGCATTTATAGATCCTTTCGTATCTGATTCAGTCATTTCATTATTCATTCACTTATTGAGCACCTACAATATACCAGGCTCTGGGCATACGGCAGTGATAGAAGCAGACCACCTCCCTGGTGGTCTCCAAGCTCAGCATCGAGTGGAGGAGACGGCAGAGTCCACAAACAGATTTACATAGTGATGAAATATGATTAATGCTTTCGGGGGCACTGAGACAGGGGATGCTCTTTAGAGGAGGGGCCGGCCCCGGCCTCTCTGAGCGGTGACACTAGAACTGAGACCCGAAGGATAAGAGGAAGCGAGCCAGGAGTCGTACTGGGCAGAGGTGCGTGACTGGGGCACGGAGTTCAGGAGGTCCTCCCTGGCTGACGCAGAGTGGGACAGGAGGAGGGGAGGGCTGGGGACACGGGAGGTGGGAGAAGCAGCCAGACCAAGTTAAGAAGCTTTATTTTTCCCCAAAGACCCATGGGAAGCAAGGGGGGGGCAGTGGCTTGATCACACACACATTTTCCCATTGTCATAAGCTCCTACTGGCTACTGTTTGCAGTGGAGATCGGTTAAGAGGTGAGGGGGACAGTGAGGACCTTGACACAGAAGTCTCCAAAGCGGTGCGTCATGAGGTGTGCAAGGTACCTCTCGGAGGGGAAAGAAACACTACAAAATTGTTATTTCTATTTCCATTGTATCCAAAACAAAGGGACGGGGCATTAAATTGTAGCCGTATTTATAGATTGACGCTGATGTCCATATTTGGTCTATATGTCACATGCGACTCCAGGGACCACACAGAGAGGCTCGCTGCCCAGCCTTTGTCCTTGCTTTTAGCATTTTGAAGAATTTTTCTCTTCATGTGAGTCCAGTTCAGCAGCTTTACGGATTATAATACCGTTCAACTGACTTTTCGCCAGACAAGGGACTTAAAAAGCAGGAAGTGAAGGGGAAAAAAGGAAAGTAGGAAAACACTGAACGACACGTAAGCGGAACAAGGTGCCCTGTGGGTGCTTCACTCCCCCGTGGCCTCCGCTCAGACAGCCGCAGGTGAAGCAAAGGCAAAGACTGGGTCTAGTAAGAAAGAGGTCCCCATGTTTCACAAAGGAGCAAGAAGGCGATTTGAACTAAGAATTTATATCTACCATTATAACTAATGAACCTAACCTTAAGTATAGCTTTTTGCTTTGAGATCTGAGCTAACAATGGCATAAAACCATTAACCATCATTAAAACATTCAAGGGGCGCCTGGGTAGCTCGGCTGGTTGAGCCTCCGACTCTGGCTCAGGTCATGATCTCGTGGCTTGTGACATTGAGCCCCGAGTCGGGGTCCGTGCTGGCAGAGCGGAGCCTGCTTGGGATTCTCTCTGTCTCTCCCTCTCTCTCTGCCCCTCCCCAGCTCATGCATGCGCCTCTTTCTCGAAAATAAATAAACATTGAAAAAAATGTTAAATACTATTTTATACTCTAATGTAATTTACTGTTTAATTCATCTGTGTGTGTGTGTGTGTGTGTGTTTGATAACATTCATAATATGTTACGTCATAATATAGGCTTATTAGTTGTGAAGGAATGATCATATTAATATATAGATTGGGTAAAGTGTATACTGAATAAATGCATTTACACATAGTGTCCCAAGGGCCTGGGCGCACTGAGTGAAGACGCCTGCCTGTGCGGTGCTGGCTTCCTGCGCGAGGTGACTGTCTGGGAGGTGCCTGCTGTGGGGGAGGGGAGGGGAGCGTCTCCTGGGAGTCCTCAGGTTCCCACCCCATCCACTCCCTCTGTCTAGCTCACTCCAGGATGGAGACTGGGAGAAACACTCTCCCCCAATCCAGGCTCTTGTCTGGGGAGGCTTTTTTTTTTTTTTTTTTTTAACTCCCCAGATGAAACCCAAGTTCATTCCCTTAAAGGGTAAACGGCGGATCCTGGCAAGGCTTTCCGATTATTTACTCACTGGCCAGTAATAGAAGAGAACACACATCCTGGCTGGAAGAGAGGGCTTTTCTGGTGCCTGCACCCGGGGCTGAGCCCTGGGTGCCTGGAGCTCGCCCCCTGCGAGGTTGCCTGCCAGTGACTTCTACACAAAGACCCACTTTTCTGGCCTGTGCTTCTTGGGCACATCATTTCTGAGTATTTCTCTTCACCACATCCTGCAAAGGTGCTGATAATGCTCACCGTGGGTAAGGAGGGTCTGCTGTGCGCCTGGCCCTGGGCGCCCTGCACTTCCTACATGTGATCGGGACTCTCTCCTACGGAGCCCAGCATCAGGCCGCCAGCCCCTCTGGGGCAGGTGCCTCGCTGCCCCTCCCGTTGCTTTGGGGTTTAAGGTCGTCGGCAGGCTGCCACTTAGCCTGTCCCTCCCCATACACCCGGGGGCTGGCTGGCCCGGGACGGAGGTTGCGTCTGGCTGCGGGCCAAGCAAGTCTCCCAGCCCCAAGTGGCTCTGAGTCCTCTGGCTGGAGGGTCAGGGCACCAGGCTCCTTCACATCTCGTTCCTCTCGACAATCCTTTCCCCAAAAAGGTCTTCACAACCCCCAGAGGTCCTTGAATGCCCTGAGAGGCCCTAAATTGGGCCATCTGGCTGCCCGCCTCCCTTCTCCCCGTAGATCCCTGTCTGCTTCCCATGTCGCCAGCATCCAGCCAGAAAACTCCCCAGAGCACATTCCCACCCCTGTTCCCAGGCAGCAGCTTCCATGATGTTGGCACCAGCATGCATTTATTAATAAAATGATCAAAGTAACTAAATGCTCTGGCAGCTCCTGAAGTTTGCCAGAGGCTCCCTGAATGCCCGGTGGCACCAGAGGGCGGGGACCAGCCCTGGAGAGGAAGTCTGGGGGGAGAGCCAACGGGGCGCGTGTCCCTGGCTGTTGGTGAGAACTTCCAGAATCCACAAAGCGCTGTGGTGGCTCGGGTGGCTTGGGGGAAAGGAAGCCGCAATGCATGGGGGTGGCCTGAAATGGTTGCTTAGAGGACCTTGCTCAAGAGAGCGCCCCCAGCCTTCCTCCCTGGACAGAGGGTGGGGGGAGACCGCCCCAAGCCCTAGGGGGCAGAGGAGAGGGGGAGATGTTGTTTGTGCAAACAATGCTAGTTCAGGGACCCACCTCTGCGGTCAAATCCTGCCTCTGCCCATGACTGGCTGGGGGACCTTGGCCGAATCACCTGACCCAGGTCCCCACCTCTGAATCGCCTGGGATGCTACACTGCAAATGCGTCGCTGGGCTGGCTTATCCTGAACTCATGGAGCCACGCTCTGTGGACTCAGGCCCAGGAACCTGATGTATCACATGTCGTCTACACGCACTTGCCTGTGGTCAGGTCAGCACTCGGGAGCCACTAATTTCGTGTCTGGGTTTTCCTTTTCCAGCCTCCCCCCCTTGCCCCCCTCCCCCCGCCGCCCTCACCCCACAACCAGGAGTGAGATGAGGAAGAGGACAATCGTTCCTGCCTTTCAGGGTCAGCGTGAAGTTTAAACTGACGAACGTACATCATTCGTACCCACGTCCAGCTAACATTTGCTGAGACCGCGACTGTATTGTATGAGCTCATTTAAACCTCATCGGAATCCTAGGAGGCAGGCACATCGTGAAGGCCATTGCACAGGTGAGGAGAATGAAGCCCAGAGATGTTAAGTAATTTGCCCAAGGCTGCGCAGAGGATTGATGTAAACTGTGTGGCACGGTGCCCGGGACATAATAAGTACTCGTTAATTGGTGGTTTGTTTAAAAAGAAAAAAAAAAATGGTGGGGGTGGGGGTGGCGTTCCGATCTGTTGCTCGGTCTTTGGGAGAGGAATGTTATCCCTGTCCGGTAACCCAGAACATTCTGCCTCACCCCTGGTTCACCCAACCAAAAGGATCTCCTTGCAGGTGGATCCCAACTGCCCAGATGTGTGGCCAGCCCTGGGTGCCGCTGCCCCATTAACTGCAATCTCCAGGCCCCGAGAGAATCCTGGAAGCAGGATCTAGTACAATCCCTCTGGCAGCAAAAGTACACCCACTCAGCACACGACTGTTTTACCCCGAAGCCCGTGGGGGCTCTGTCACCGGGGAGAGAGGGAAAGTGCTTTATGCTTCCTCAGCGCACGCCTGTGCGTTCAAGTTCACAAGCGGTGCTTTTCTTAGACCGGCACGTCACTTAAGCTACAAGCGTAGATTTGACATGAGAGAGGAAGGAAAGAACGCATGTGAAGCCAGGCACCGGGATACGGAGGACCTGAGCGTGTTTTCTTGTTTGATCTTCCCGATTGCCTTGTTCAGGACACCTCTCGGACATCACCCCTCTTTGGCAGTTGAGGAAATCGAGGCCCATAGGTTTAGCGACGTTGGCAACCTTGACGGTAGGAAACAACGCTCGCAGTTATCGGGCGCTTCCTCGCCGTGATGGTCACGTGCATCCACTGACGCCTTCAAGCCTCTGAAGGGCTCTCTGAGGCACTGCCATCGTCCTCACCTAGGCAGTGACAGAGCCAGGATTCAAACACAGTTCTGTGTAGTCCCCAGACACTTCTCTCTGCCTCTAACGGTCAGTGTTTCAGTATTCGTGATCTCTTCTAGACACGGGAAACCCGTCTCCAGGTTTGACCCGAACCCCTTCCTCCCGGGCCTCTTGGGTTTGCAGCAAGGACCACTGACTGCGTTTGAGTCTCCACTTGCTGTGTGACATTGGACAACTCGCCCCACCTCTCTGTGCTTTGGTTTCTTCCTCTGGAAACGAGGCAGAGTGATTCTTGTCACCATCCCTGACTTGTGGGGGACCTACCTGCCCGGAGAGAAACCCACAGGTACAGACGTGGGAGGATTTGGTCCCATTCGGCCACAGCGGCCTAAAACCGCCTTCCTCCTGCTCTGGGTCACCTTTACTTGCTATTTCAGGTCAACTCAACGCAGCCAGTGCCAGGAGCAGCTACGTGTGCTTCACAGGGGGGGAGCAGGAAGTAAGACCCGCCGGGACCTGTTCCCTGCCCACCCGCCCAAGCGTCGGCTCCTGACTTGGCTCTGCAGTCAGCCCAGACCACCCAGCCGGCTCCCCACGGCCCTTCCCCAACCCTCCCTCCCGACTGCCCCTCTGCCGTCCAGATCTGACTCATCCTCTGAGACCCAAGTTCGCCCCGTCCAGGAAACCCATGGTCCCTCTCTTGCGATCCCCTCCAGGCAGGCCACAGCCTCACATTATCAGTCCTGGCCCTGAGATTCTCGTCCGGGGGGAGGGGGGGGGGCGGGCCTGCCTAACGAACCAGAAGCTTCACTGCTCCGCATCCCGGCCGCCTCCAGGGAGGGGCCGCGCATGCAGGCTCTGAGCTTCAACCCCAGCCCTGCTACTCCAGGGCGACACCGGCACGTGGCTTCACCTTTCTGTCCTTCGGCTTCTTATTCTTATTCTTGGCTCATCATTACCAAAATAAAGGTGTCTGCTTCGCAGCGTCATTGTAAAGATTAAATGAGGTAGTGAGGGCAGTGCCTGGAGTATAGGAAAACCTCAACAGATAGTAGACAATGATGATAATCCTAAGGGTGAAAATATCATGTTGGGGCGGAGCTTTCGCTGGTGCCTTACAGATTGCTTGAGACGGGGGGGTCAGTGGAACGTTAAGGAGGTGCGGGCGTTCGGCAGGGGCGAGGGTGGGGAGGAGAGACGATGAGAGGGGGACGCCGAGGTAGGCCGCCGGCCGTGGCTGCTTTGGGGGAGCCAAAGACCCCTCCGTACCATACTTCTTCCCCGCGCCCTGGCTGTGGTGATTAGACAGGTTGGCTATTTGACCCAGTCTGGCCCGTCCATTCTCTCCCCCAAGCATTTGGATCCGGGAAGGGGAGGAGAGGGAAGGACCCAGCCATTTGGCCTCTCCCGTGGCTGGGCCAGAGCCAGAAGAGTGGACTCAGTTGCTCGGGGCAGCCACGGCCTCCGAGGAATAGAAGGCCCCGCTTGGCAAAGAGAGAGAGTCGAACGAAGCCAGCTGGCAGAGCGGCGCCCGGACGAGGAGAGACAGCCAGCGCCGGTGGCCCCCCGCCCCACCTCCAGTCTCCCCAGACCTGGCCCTTCCTGCCAGCCCAGGGTGGACAATCCTGAAACCTCATAGATAAGTCCCCGCTGTTTGCTGAACCCAGCTTGCGTGGGTTTCTCTGGTTCCAAACTCTGGGGCCCAGCGAGTACAGCCCCACCTCCCCCCGGGCCAGAGCACGTCTCAACGGGGACCCCCATCCTCCAGGGCTCGCTCGTCAGAAAGGCTTTGAAAGGGGGAAACGCTGAGACTGGAGTGTTGGGTCTCCCCAGATTCTGGGGGCAGAACTGGGGCTCTGGAGCCCGGAGGTCAGCTGCTGAGGTCAGGGGCTGCTCCCTGACTGCCTGAGTACAGGGCAGTGTCCTGAGTTCATGCTGGTTTTTGATCTGCGGCTTTTCGAGTCATTTCCGAAAACGTGAGCCCTCACTACAGATGCTTAATAATAACCTAACCACGGATGACGTTTCTTCTGCTCTTTTTTGTTTGTTTGTTTGTTTGTTTGTTTGTTTGTTTTCTTGGTGATTATTTTTGAGACAGAGGGAAAGCACAAGCTGGGGAGGGGCAGAGAGAGAGAGGGAGGCAGGAACCAAAGCGGGCCCTGCGCTGACAGCCGAGAGCCCGATGCGGGGGCTCAAACTCCCGAGCCACGAGATGGTGACCAGAGCCCAAGTCGGACGCTTAGCCGACTGAGCCACCCAGGCGCCCCTGATGGTGCTCTTTGGCCGTGCGGATTGCCTTGTGACCAGTCTGGCGGGCTTTCCCAGATCTCCCCATTGGGCCACACGGGTCTTCTGCTGAGGCTATCTTGCTCTAAGTAGGTCATGTATGAGCGCAGTGCACATGCTTCAGAGTAAGGTCGCTGCCACCTTGTCCCCCTTTGTAAAAGGCGGGCGGGACATCTTGGGGACGTTTTGAGGAAGGGTCTTGTGATCCTTGGCAGTGGAAGAGCTCCGCACAAAGCCGGGCATGTAGTGAAATCCCAAACAGCGCTCGTTACTGGGAGTTGGTTTGTTCTACGCGCGCCTGTCTTCCCCACCGGACTGTGCTTTGGAGAGAGAGGCAAGAACCGTTTTACGGCCGCAGCCCTGTGTCTACAGGGCCCGGCATAAATACCTACTCAGTCCCTGACTGTGCCTCTTGGACCCATGAGTTTCTCTAAGTGTCCCAATAATGGACGGCGCTGACAGGGCCTGCCTGGGCCCCGAGTGGGATTAGAACCCACATCTAGCTGCGTCTCAGCCCAGGCCGGTCCCCATCTAGTCAGTTTGTCTTTCTGCTCAAGACGCGATTAATCCCGTGCTCATTGGAAATGAGGCGAGCCGCGGACCTGGTGAACTTGCACGTGACCCAGCAGGGGCTGGGGTTTCTCAGTCTGGCCCTGAACAGGCGACAGGGAAAGGGGGGAACACGGCGGCCTTTCCTGGAGGCAGCCCGGACCTGGCCCCTCGCCCCAACTGGCCCACAAGTGCTTTGCTGAGTTGTGGGAGTTCAGTGCACAACGTTTTAGACGTGTCTGGGCCTCCAAGGTCCTCAAAATCCTTCACCCACATGTGTCCCCAGCTCAGGTCTCAGGGTCCCACTCCGTCCCCAGCCTGGGCCTGACCCTGCGTAGGTCTGTTTAGGCTGGGATTTTGGCCCCTTTGGGGCCCTGCCATCCCTCCAGTTCAATCCTGAGCCTAATTTTTGGTACCAGGTTCCCTCTGGCTGCAGGAGGAGGGGGTCTCTTTAAACAGTGCTTTATTGGATTTGGGTCTTTGTGACGGGCCCAGAAATGACATGTGACGGATCTGAGCGTGATATTTTCTTTCTTTAAGACTATGAGAGCCGTTAACAGAAGCCAGCCGACCCCACAACCCTTATAATTACCGCTGTCCCCATGTCGTTCTTATGCTAAAGCTTGTCACCGTCTCCCGTCCCACTACAACAGGGTCCTCACTGCCCCTCACCATGGCTTCCAGTTCCAGAATGCCACTCTGTGGTGTTGCTCTTAGCACGACTCTGTCGCCAACGGCCTTGGCCTGGAGTTCCCTCATCAGGGGAACCTGACGCAAGGACGTGTGTGCAGGCAATTTATTTTAGAGGTGATCCCAGGGAGCAGAAACAGGGGACCGACACAACTGAAAAAAGCCAACATCACAGAGCATCTTTAGGTCAGTGCCGCGGGTGACTGGGACTCAGTGCCTCCAGGCCCCTCTGAACGGTGTACAGAAGGATCCTTGGGCTTGTCAGCCAGATGACAGATTGACGGAAGCATCCCTCCACCGGCTCCCACGCCCCACGGGTGAGAGGTTGTTGGCCCAGTGGAAGCTAACTGCCCCCAGCATGTCCCCATGCTGAGCATGCTCCTGCCGGCAGTCCGTGTTGGGCACTGCACAAGCCCCAGGGCAGAAAAAGAAAAAGGCCTTGTGCTCGCATGAGGCAAGACGCCGGCAGCGCAAAGTGAGTTGAAGCCCGCGTGGAACTGTTTGGCCCAGCACGGCTGGAAACAGAGGTGCCGCTGAGCGCCAGGGAGGCTGTGGGTACGCTCTCGAGCCAGACTGGGTTCAAATCCTTTCTCTGTGTGTCATTTTCCTCCACTTACAAAAGGGAGAGTTCTAAAAGGAAAACACGCTTTACCGGGTTGTCACGAGGCAAATGAGAAAGCCCACAGCGCCTGGCACATAATAATCCCTCAATGAAGAGTGACTTCTATTATCCCCATTTTACGGTTGAAGACGCTGAGATGTAATTTTGAAGGGATGAGAGAGGGGAACAAGTGGGGGAGGGAGACTTCATTCAGGCTCCACTCACACCTCCAGAGAAGGCTCGGTCGGCAGCTCACAGAAAAACCTGGTATTTCTGGGGAGAGACCCTCTCCCGCTTCGCCCTTCTACGCCCACTTCCCCTACCACGTGAGGGGCCTCAGGAGCGTTTTCTGCCCCTAAATGAGTAGTCACGCTTCCTCTGTCCCGGGGAAAGGGTCTGTAGGTGCCTTGTGATGTCACAGCTGGTTGCTATGGAGACATATACAACAGGTTGCTGTAAATGTCAGTCTGGGTCCACCAGGAGCACAGTGATCAGCATCCCAGCCTGGCGCAGGGAGAGAGGAAAATGAGGCACCCTGGGGGCTCTCCCAAGTGCCTCTCCCCGCGCCCCAAACACGCAGACGCACACAGCGCAGCCAGCAGGCCCCGCGAATGTCCCCTGGCCCGCCCCGCGCGTGGCAATACGTGTCTGGGGAGAAACAACCCTGGCAGCCGAGAGCAGGGTGACACATGGTCCGCATCAGTCACTGTCCCCTCCCACTCCTTCTGGAAGAAAGGTGTTGCTCAGCAGGTGGCAGTGGCACCCGAAGCGTCCCCATGGCAACACTGACTGAGGTCAGACCTCATCACTGTGCTGACCTCACTCGGGGGGCCGCTGGACTCGGGCTGGGCTGTCGCTGCCACCGGGGGAAATGGAACAGCTGGGAAGAGGCTTTCCAGAAAAACGAATCTGCCCTCTCAGGGTCATGGCTCCTCCTGGTGAGTCCACTGCGGCCCTCCTCTGGTTTAAAGTGAGGACAGAGGCTGCTGGGTCTGGCCTGGTGTTTCAAAGGGCACAGTTGGGCCCCCAGGAAGTGGCTTTCCTGCCTCTGAAAAGAGCCGACAGCCTCCCCGGAGACGGGTCCTGTCACCCTCTAGCCACGGGTTCCAGGGCAGGTGACTCTGAGACCTGTACGTGGGGAGAGTCTTCTGGGAGGGGATCTGTCCCCCCCCCCCCATACCCAGCTGGGCCCTGCCCCCTCCCAGGACAGAGCCCCCCGCCCCGCTGCTGGTTCACTCCACCTGCTGTCCCTTTCCTAACAAGGCCCCTCCTCCTTCCTCAGCCCAGGGCCCCAGCTCGCTGCACCTTTGTAGGAAACAGTTACTCCTTACCTGGACCTTGACTCTGTAGCTGACGCCTTCATCCCGCTGAAGGGCAATCTGATGGGGAACCACAAAACCATCCTGGGGTCACAGCCCGTTGCCTCCTGATACCCAAGCCCAAACCACCCAGGCCTGTAATGGACTCACTCTTTTCTCAACCTCTGCCCTTGTCTGAGACTCTTGTTTTCTCAGGGCCGTTGGCAAGATTAGCTGGCCCATGAGTGTTCACATCCTTCTTTCTGATCCTCCCCACCTGGACCCCCAGAGACCCCTGTGCTTTTGGGCACCTGCTAAGCCACCTGCTGCCTCACCGGGGCCCCTCCCCCATCCCCCCAACGCTGGTGGTATTTCTACACCTTCTCTTGCTGGCTCAGCGGATGTGTCTGACTCAAGTCACTCCCGACCCCTCTCCACCTGCACCTTCCAGAGAGGAGGACCACTGAGAGCCCATGGCTAGCTCTGTGTTAGGATCTGTGATGGGCACTTCGCCCCCATTATTCTGCCGAATGCTGCCAGGGGGGGTATCACCAGTCCACTGCAGGGACAAAAAACACAGAGGCCCGTTTGAGGCCACGTGGTAATGACCGTTATTGCTTATTAAAAGCGTTTCCTTTCGGTTGAGTTTCATACTAAAATGCTTTATACACCCTATGTCAGCATAGAAGAGGAAGTTAAGAGCGTGAACCCTGGGGCCAGCCTGCCTGGGACGGATTCCTGCCTCTGCCTCTTAAAAGCTGTGTGCAAGATACTGTTATATGTCAATTATATTTCCCTTTGTTTAAAAAGGCCGTGTGACCTTGGGCGAATTCTGTAACCCTTTCTGTGCCCCCCGAGCGCCCCTCTGTAAAATAAGAGGATGAGGGTGCCTCCCTCACAGGATAGTTATGACGATTAAATTAGCAATAGAAGTGCTTACAACCGTGCCTGGCACAGACTAAGAACTGTATAAATAGCGCTCCCTGAAAATGAAAAATGAGAAACAGCAAAGGAGGTGTGGGGTAAGAAAAGCTTTACGTCGCCTTTGGGGGTGGGGGGAGTAGTAGCAGGTGCATAGTTGCATCTTAGGAGGTAGACAGGCTCAGAAAGGTGAGTTAACGTATTTGGAGTCACACAGGATTAAAGCCTGGGGGTCCTGCCAGTCCACTGCTGGAGCGGACAGTACAGAGGGGTCTAGAAAAAGTAGGGTCCCTGGGGACTGGGCAACAGGAGGAAGGGCTGCCCCGAGTCCGAGGGGGTGACCCAGGAACTCGGCTGAGGTTCTCCTGGGTCAGGGCAGGAGAACTCAGGGGCTGCTGGAGGAGGACGGGGGAGGGGCAGTGGCAGAGGCCTAGCAGAACCCTAGCATGCCCAGCTCCTTCTCCTGCTGAGTCCAAGAGATGGGACCGTGGCCCGGCCGGGACACTGATGGAGTTGGGCTCTGGGCCACGCCCACAGGCACCTGCTTCTTGCCTACATTGAACCTGAGCCCTTGCAAATCCTTAAATTTACTGTCGTCCCTGGGGCAAAGCCCTCGGAAAGCTAGAAGCGTCCCAGTGGACAAATCACTTCCCTTCTCTGTGTATCTGTTTCTTCATCTCTAAAAGGGGAACAGTATTAATTAGTTACTAGCACCTAAACTTTTGCTGTGCTTTGGAAGGGTCCAGTGATATCACATATATAATGTGGATTGGCTTTCAGCCCAGCAGAGAATCCATTAAATAACTGAAGCTGTTTTTTCTAACTCTGTGACCTTAGACAAGAAACTTGACCTTTCCGGACTCTGTGTCCACCGCCATTGCTCGGAATGAGTAAGTTAACAATGCGAAGCTCCCAGCGCAGTGCCTGAACAGGGTAGGAAAAAGGAGATATGGAGTGCCCTTCCCCCAGCTCGATGCCTAGGGACCACAGTTGGCCCTGAGTCAGCAGAGATTGTCCAGAAGAATCCCCGTGTGCCCAGATGGACACTTATGTGTCTGTGTGGCTATCCTAAGTAGAGAATCAGAGGTGCAAAAATGTTTTTGCTGTTTCCTTGGAGTCTCTTGGAAGGGGAAATCTGGCTTTAAGAGAGAACTATTAGGCCAGACAGCCAGCATAAATACAATTGGGTGTTCACCTGTTCTTCCTGCAAAGTCATATTAGAAGTGACAACCAGTCTCTGCTCAGTTGGGGGGACCCAAGGGTGAGGGGCTCCGGCCAAGCCGGAAGGGATTGTGTTGACCACAGTGACCACAAGACAGAGCAGCTGAGTGAGACCCCCGGGGAGGAGGGAGAGATGAGATTCTGTGCGATGTGGCAGGAGCTTCTCAGTCACATGTACGCACACACACAGCCCTTGACACACTCATGCCTGCAGCTTGCTGCGTCACCCCGTCCCTGGGGGGCCCCTTCCACCGGCCAGCGTCACAAGTCCTGCAAAACCGCAAACCTTCCCTCTCAAGTGCCTGACTTCAAAGGGGCAGCAAAGACTCCCTGTGGTGGTCTGGGGGTTCCGTCTGAAAGTGCGCGCACGTTATCTCATTTAATCTCATTAGCAGGAGATGCCTTTGAAGCCTCGTGTTTGAGCTTAAACGCTCAGGAGGGTTTTAGCCCTTTTGCTAAAGCCGAGCTTCTTTGAATTCGAAACAAGACTGGGCAATCTGTCATCAGGGCAATGACGACACCTTCAGGGCGCACACCTAGCTGGGTCTCTAGGTTGGCAGGGGAGGAGGGTGGGGGGGACCAGTGGGGACATTCGGGTAACAGAAAGGGATACAAGGAGGGTGGTGGAGTACTTCGGGTGGGGAAGGAGGGGTGGGGGGCAGGGTCGAGGAGAGAGGACCCGGGAGCCATGGAGTCTGGGGGCTGCTTCCGGGAGGAGGAGAGGAAAGGCGGGACCCTGCCCCTTAGGGGAGAGCTGGCAAAAGTCACAGCGTTGAAGGGGGTCCCGTAGGGAAGGGGGTGTGCTGGGGGGTGTGTGGCTCTCAGCAGCAGGACGCCCTCAGCCAGACCTCACCGTGTATCTGGGCACCCCGGGGGCTGCGTGCCCCCTCCCCTGGCTCGGCGCCTCGGGCCCCTTCCGTGGAACTGGAGCCCCTTCGGTCTCTCTTCCCCACAGCCTGTGATAGTCCCGGGGGTGGGGACGTGTGGCTGTGTCCCCGAGTCCAGGCATAGCCCAGACCTGGGACTTTCGGGCCCTTTCAACATGGCTTAAACTCCACCCACGACCTGAGCCCGGCCGAGCTGCACGCGGTGCATTTGGTCGTTTTCACTCTGTTTGTTTTCTGGGTTGGTTTTGTTTAACAAAGGAGGTGGTTAGGGTTCAGACCCAAATCCTCCCCTTCCCAGTTTCGGTTTTGCCTGGAAAACGGATGGGCCTAGCCCCCGCTCGGTTTGGCCCAGTGCCCGGCCGGGTTCCTGGGTGCACGGGAAGCAATGAGGGGCTTCTGGCCTGGCCGCTGGCTCCTCTGATGGGAGGGAGGATAAGGCCAGGCTGGCTGCCGAGAGGCCAGGGGCCGAAGCCGCCCCCCTCTCTGGGCAGTCGGTCCAACCCCGGGCTGCTCTGTCTGTCCTGGGCATTTGAGCCTCAGCAGGGGAGGAGAAGGAGCCCTGGAGTTCGTCGGAGAAGGATCGCACACCCACGCAGCCTCGGCCTCGGCTCTCTCCTGAGTCATTGCCAATTAGCTGAGGCGGGTGGGGAGCGAGGTGGGTGAAGGAGGGGCCCTTAGGTGCGGAGAGAAGAGGTTGGAAGGGGTGCGTTTGGGGGGGAGAGCTGGAGGCATGAACGGGCCCCCAGAGGTGGAGGGGACACCCAGGGCCCGTGTTCTGTGCAGTCAACCCCATCCAACTGACCTGAGCACAGCAGCCAGCCTGCAGGGCCTGCGCCTGAAGCCAGAGGGCCGCGGGGGGTGCATGGAGGTGACCTTCCTCACTACAGGGGCCAGGGAGCTCCCATAACAGGACGGCCACCGTTTACTGAGCACTAACAACACGCCAGGCGCCAGCCAAGCCCTTCACTCAGTGGTAACAACACTTACTTTGTGCAGGACTTCCACCTGTTCTCCCTCACACAGTTCTTACTAAGCAGACGAGGAAAAGGGGGCCCGGAGAGGTTAAGTGACTAGTCCCAGGTCACCCAGGATTGGGACTCCAGAGTCCGTGCTCCGGAACCTTCATGGCAGCTCTGGGGATAGAGTCGTTCTTCGCTATGGCTGCACTGCAATATCATTATCCCCATTTCACAAATGAAGAAACTGAGGCTCAGAGAGATTATCTGAGCAGGAAGGAGCCCCCACTGTGCCCAATTCTGTCCTAGCCAAGTTCCCGTCTGTTGTTTGTCTCATCCTGGCCGCGGGATTATTATCCCCGTCTCACAGAGGAGGAAACAAGGGGAGAGGGGGTAAGTCAGGATTCGCCAGGATTTGACTCAAGAATCAACGTGAAGCCGGTGTGATTCTCCACGATGGATGGCCTCAGGGAGCCGTGGCTCTGACATCCACATTGGAGAGTCCAGACCTCCCCATACCCCACTATTCCATTGTGGGGACCTAGGCTGGGGCCGGAAGTGTGAGATGGGCAGCGACCCAGGAGGATTATCTCTGATAGAGCCCAGCTCCTTGTCCCAATCACATCCTGCCCCCAGGAATTATAGATGATTATCCCCAAGGGGTAGAGGAGGAGGAGCCCAGGGGACATCCAGGAGGTGGTAGAATGCAGGGATTAAAAGCACTGTCTCGGGCCACCTGGGTGGCTCAGTGAGTTGAGAGTCCCACTCTTGATTTCGACTCAGGTCATGATCTCATAGTTTGTGAGTTCGAGCCCTTCTTTGGGCTCTGTGCTGACAGCGTGGAGCCTGAACAGGATTCTCTGTCTCCCTCTCTCTCTACCTGCCCCCCCCCCACCCCCTTGCTCTCTCTCTCTCTCAAACATGAATAAATAGACATTTTAAAAAAAATAGCACTATCTCCTGTGTCTGGATCCAGATTCCGGCTTGACCCCTTACAGTTGTGAGCTGGTCAGAGTCTCAGTTTCTTTGCAAAATGAGATTCAGTATACGACCCTCCTCGGGGCATAATTGTGGGCACCAGATAGAGAAGCCTCCTCGGGCTGATCCCTGAGACTAGGGTTCATGCAATAGGTCCATTAAAGACATGCTCCCAGGAGAACCAGAGGGAATGGGGGAGGAGGGGGCAGGGCAAAGCAGGGGAGGAGCAGAGCCAGAGTGCAATGCCAGGCGAGTTGGGGGGGGGGGCTCTCCAGTGTGGGTTACTGCTCTGAGTTGGTCAGACTCAAGGCAAGGCCATCTGTCTGTCACTACCTGAAGTGGCTTCTGGTTCTCTGTACCCAAGGTCAAAGCTGCTCCAGGCCTGAGGGCTGTTAGAGGCTAAAGCACAGGGCAGCTGGGGGTGGGGCAGGGCGTTCCGAATTGGTGAGAGGATCCGAGGGATTGGGGTCACCTGTGTGACATACAGAAGGTGCTCGTTAAGCAGAAACAGTGATCGCTCGAGCCACAGAGCCCGGACCCCTGAGCCTGGGACAGGTTGTGTTGGTTTCCTACTGCTGCCCTAAAATTAGCACTCCCTTAGTGGCCTGAAACCACCCAAGTGTCTTCTTTCACAGTTCTGGAGATCAGAAGTTGCAAATCAAGGTGTCATTGGACAGAGTGACTTCTGGCGGCCTTTGGGGAGAATCCATTTCCTCGCTTCTTCTGGCTGCCGGCCTCGTCCTCACCTCCCCCCTCCCCCCACCCCTTGCTCCCATTGTCACCCCCCCAATCACTGACTCTGACCCTCTTGTCTCCCCTTATAAGGACTCAGATAACCCAGAATCATCTCCAGTCTCAACAACCTTACCTGCGAAGTCCCTTTTTACCTAGAAGGTAACAGGTTCTGGGGTTGAGGATGTGGGGGTGTCTTTGGGGGGGGTCGTTATTCAGTTTCCTGGAGCAGGGAAAGAATGGGACACGCGCTTCCCCCAAGACAGGTGCAAAAGCTATCTTTTTTGTTGGCCTGTTCTCAAGGGGAACAGCTCTTAGGTGCTCCCTATGGGATCCAACTGTACCCACAGCCTTGCTGGCTTCTGCCCCACCTGTTCTGTATCCCTTACTCCTCTCTGGGTTCCCTCCGATGAATCCTTGTCTCAGGCTCTGCTTCCAGAGAATCTGCCCTTAGGCACTGGGTCCCGTTATCCCCATTGTATAGATGAGGGAGCTGTAGTGATGGCTATCACTCTCTCCAGGTCACATAGCTAGTGGTGACAGAACTGGCTTGGACCCCAGTCTCCACATTCCAGGTCCTGGGCTCTCCGTTCCTCACTGCTTACTCTCCAGCTCTCTGGAGGGGGTTGTTTAAGGGCCAGTGGGGGTGGGGGTGGGGGTGGGGTGTGGTTCTGTGGCAGCTCAGACCCGCTGTCGCCTCGTCCTGTAGCCCCCCGCTGACCAACGCCTTTGTCCTCCTACCTTCTCTCAGCGCTTTGTCGCTGCGGAGAGGGCTTTGAAGAGCTAGCTGGCCTTGGCTTTGAATTTCCCCGGCAGCTTTTTGCCCCAGATTCTGACAGTGTGGTTCGTGGTGTGGTTCGGGGAGCACAGACTCTTGCCCCACTGTGCAGGGATGGTGTGGGAGGGTTCTGCTTTTCCGGGGACAGAGGCAGGCGGCCCCAGGGCCTGGATTCTCTTTGGAAGAGCAGTGACAGTCACGGCTAATACAATGAACTCAATACTGTGCTGCTTGAGTTTCTGTCTCTCCCCATCCCTCCCCTGCTCTGCTCCGTGCCTCTGGCCTCTGGTTGGGCTTCAGCCAGTGGGAGGCAGGGGCAGGAGGAGAGAGGTCACTTTTTATCCCCCGCCCCCCACTCTAGTTCCCTTCCTAATGCTACTCCCACGGCCACGTGTGGTCGGCTGGATCGTGGCCCCCAAGGTGTCCATACCCCAAGCCCCGGACTCTGTGAATGTGTTACCTGAAAAGGCCAAAGGGACTTGGCAGAGGTGACTACGTTAAGGATCTTGAGACGGGGAGATTGTTCTGGAGTGCCTGGGTGGGCCCAATAACGCAACCATCAGGGCCCCCGGAAGAGGGAGTCGGGAGGGCCAGGGAGATGTGATGATGGAAACCGAGGTTGGGATGATTTAGCCAGGAGCCGGCGAAAGCCCTCAGCCTCCAGAAGCGGAAAGAGTCAAGGAGTGGATCCCCCACGCCATGGAGCCTCCGGAAGGAACCAACATGTTGGACTTCTACCCTCCAGAACCAGAGCGCACAATTTGTGTTGTTTCCAGCACGGAAGGTTGTGAGAATCCGCTCCAGCAGCAGGAGGAAGGTGCTAGAGCTCGCCTCGGTAAGGACGCTTCACCAGCTTCTCTTCACTTCAACCCTCGCGTCTGCCGTCCGTTTCCTGCGGAATCCCGACCGAAACAACCCAAATGTGTCAAACTGGGACTGATGGTTTTATTTACCTCTCAGAAAGTGGTGGTGTCTTACTGGATCCCTGTCAACCCTCAATTTCCTCTTCCGTGAAATGGAAATAAAAATACCCACCTGGCACGCTGGGATTGTGAAAACTGATAAAACAAAGAATGCATGAGAAATGTTTAGCATATGGTAATTGCCTATCCCCCCCGCCCCCCACCATGGTGAGTGTTCTGATTTGAGCGCCTACTGTGTACAAGACACAGACCTAGGTACTGGGGATAAAACGGAGAACAAAACAAACCCCACACCTTCATGGAGGTTCGTTTTGGTGAAGTGAGACAGATAATACAGAAATCAGTAAATTATCAGAAGATCAGAAAATGATAGGGGCGTCTGGGCGGCTCAGTCGGTTAAGCGTTCGACTTTTGCTCAGGTCATGATCTCACGGTTCATGGGTTCGAACCCTGCGCTGGGCTCTGTGCTGATGTCTCAGAGCCTGGAGCCTGCTTCGGATTCTGTGTCTCCCTCTCTCTCTGCCCCGCTCCCACTTGTGCTCTGTCTGTCTGTCTGTCTCTCTCAAAAATAAATAAACATTAAAAAAAATTAAAAAAAAAAAGAAGAAGATCAAGATGATAGACACCATGACAGGTGATAGATCAGGGTGGGGCGCCGGAAAAGGGTGCTGAGAGCTTACACAGGGTGGTTGGGGACAGCCCTGGGGAGAAAGGGTCATTGGTCTCTGAGCTTCCCCTCCCAACACCCTGTGTTGATGGTGTCTTTGGACTTGCCTCAATAAAACCCGTGCCAAACTGTGACCGAGTCTCGAACCCCAGGCGAGATACGTATGAAGGCTGAGCGTGCATCTGTGCACGTGAGCCCGTGTGCGCGTGCAAAGGGAAACACCTGCTCATCCCTCACGGGGTGGAACGTGGAGACGCAGAGAAGAATGTTCTTGTCCTGCCCTGGCTCAGTCTCCTCTCCGGTGGCTTCATGCCTCTCTTCTCCCTCCTGCCTGTTTCCATCATCCTACCTTCTGGACCAATTCCTCTGCGCCCTCGGTTCTCGTTTGGTTCTGCCACCTCCTTCCACCCTTGTCTCCTGGGCTTTCCCTTCACCCTCCGGCGTTCGGTGGCTCCAAGCTTTGGCTCACGCTGTGCCTTCTACCCAGACTGCCCGCTTCCCCTAGACAGACACCTGCCCAGCCAGCAAGTCCTCAAGGCCCCTCTCGTGTTGCCCTTGGTGGCCTCCCTTCCTTGGGAAGCATGCGTGGCCCCCTTTTCTGCATCCGCGCAGCCCTTCGTTCCAGTCTCTGTCACCGCGCTTCCTGGGCGGGGCAGGTGCACAGCTCTCTCACGTGTGTGGGTCCCCCTCCCTCACCACACACCGTCCAACATGAGAAGGGACAGCATCTCATTTGCCCTCACGTCCAGAACGGGCTCCTGACAGCCTGGTCCCTTAGCCTTTCAGAGACTCAGTTTCCTCATCAGGAACCCTGTCCAAACACCGCCGTAGAAGCTCAGAGCCATCGGGGGCTTCCTGCGTGACAGGCGCTGTGATCGCCGCTGTGCTGCACGGTCTAGTCCCCTGTCACAGCCCGAGCCAGGTGCTGGTAACCTCCCTGTTGTTACAGAAGAGAAAACTGAGGCACGGAGGGGCTACGTAATAGGCTCAAGACTCACGCTCGGACCCAGGGAGTCTGCAGAACGGGGCTTCTTTCATTTTAAATCGTCAACTCAGGCGTGGTACAAAATTCAAAAGATTCAAACAGTGAAGCAGCGAAGACCCAATCTCCCTCCCCACCCGGATCTCTCCCAGAAAGTATCTGCCACAGAGATTTGCTTCCTGAGTACCCTTCCAGAGAGAGTCTGTGCACTGAAATACGTGTCTTTAAAACGTATGGTTTACCCGAATGGGAGGATAGCACACTGTGCCCCCCGTTCTTGTCTTGACGGTGGCTCTGTATCCATGCCGCCTCTCCCCCACCGCTCTCTGCTGTCCCAGAGCACAGAGACTCTGGGAGCACAGAGCAGGGGTTGCACCGCGGGGCCGGAGAGCTGAGCTCGTGGCTCAAAGCGTGCACACAGCACTGAGTGGGCAATGCGGGTCTTGTAGCCTTGGCCTCCCCAGAGGCATAGCAGAAAGGACCTGGAAGGTCACCGTGACCCCAGCAGAGCCCAAAGACCGCACTGCCCTTCCCGCCCCCCCTGCCCCCCCCCTTCCCCACCCCCCCGCTACCCTTGCAAACGCGACCAGTCAGAGCAAAGCTGGCTGGCTGTTCCAGGAAGTGTTTGTTGGAACAGCAGAGGAGAACATATGTCTACGAGTCTCCTCTGAGACAGAGACTCCTGGGAGACCAGCCCAGGCCCCAAATAGCTCCAAAGCAAAAGCTCGTGTAGAGTAAGGACACTCAGAGGCTACGTTGGGGTCACGTTGGGTCATCCGCCTGGAGCAGGCGGTTAAACCCAATGTGCAATCAACATTCCTTAGACTGTGGCCTCTGTGAACTCTCTTCCCCTCTCCCCCCTCTCCCTCTGGGTCCTAATTTCTGGTCTCTGGGCCTCTAGGGCACAGACCCAGCTCTATGCAGTCCTTGCTCATGCCTTCAGGAGTTAGTCACTCTTCAGCACGCACAATCCCGCCATCAGCTATGGGCTGTGTCACAGAATCACCACGTCAAGAACCCCATAAGAGGTGCCCTCCACCAGCCCTTGCTTGAGACGTGAGTCTCTCTCCTGTCCAGTCCACTGGCCTTCTAGCGTTTTTTCCTTGAATACCTCCAGTGATGGGGATCTCACAACCTCTCAAAGGCAGTTTGGGGAACTCTTCTCCACCGAGGATCAGAACTTCAAGGGATCATCAGAATCTCGAAGCCCACCCAGCCATTTTTCTTGACCACACTGTTTCCTGTCCTGTACTTTATCCAGTATGGACCAAAGTTCCCTTTTTCCGGCTGGATTCTTAATCACCGAGGTGTAGGGAAGGTCCTCTTTCTTGAAGCGATTTCAGGGAAACCACCACAGAAGAAAAGTAGAGACCAATCCGTGCTTTCTGCCCTAGCTGTCCCCAGCAGCCCCGCTCGGCCGGGGTGGGAAGTGCCTGCTCTGTGTGCTGCCGGCCCAGCCCCTCCACCCTCGGCCTCGGCAGTGGCCTCGGCCTTGCCAATCGCTGGCCGCACTCAGATCCAGGCTTAGAATCCTTCTCCACACGGCGCTCTAAACAGCTACTCCAACGGGAATTGGCATATAAGACGACACCCTTTGGCATCCCGGCTCTTCTCAACGAGGCAGCCTTGCAGACGGGAGCTTTTCCAAACCCGTCCTGACGAGCAGCGTTCCAGTCCGGCAAACCAAAGGCGTCTCTTAGCCCTCGAGTCTCATCAGCAGTGGGCTGCAGCTCGGTCCCGCCACCCCACTGCATGAGCCTCTCCCAGCCTCTGGTCTCCTTCATGGCACCCCGTTTCCCAAACTCCGGGCTCCACCCCAATCTCCAAGATGTCATTCTGCCTCTTCTCAGCCTGGGACTCCCTCCCTGGGCCTTTCTGGGTTTCTGAATCTTCCCCGTCCTCGGAGGAGGGCGGGGGGGACCCAACCACCAAGTGTCCCAGGAACCCTTCCCCAGCTGCTCTTGGTCCTGGCTGGACATTGGATTCCCCGGGCGGGGAGGAGGCTTAAAAGCTGTTGACACCAGATGCACCCTCAGAGATCGGGTTATTTCATTAACGTAGGGTGTGGCCCGGGCACCCAGATGATCCTAACACTCAGCTGAAGTTGAACCACTGCTAGGTGAACCATAGAACTTTCCACACACCGCCCCCCCCCCCCCACCTCGGTTCATGCCGTGGCCAGATCCTCTTATAAGTGCTTTCATGGATTTATTTATTCGTTGTCCACACTTACTAAGAGCTTCAGTGCTGAGTCAGAGCGTTGACCACGGGCTGGGCACCGTGCTGACAGCTTTACTCGCTGCTGCTTCTCATTAAATCTCCATGACATTTCTGAGGAGTGGGTATTCTTATGATAATCCCAATTTTCGGAAAAATCGAGGCTCCAAGTATGAAGGGCTTATCACGTTTACGCAGCTGGTCAGTGATCCCCCCAGGATCTCAATCCCAGCCTGCCCCCCCCACCCCAGAGCCTGAATGGGTAGTCCCTTGGCTCCACAGCTGCCCCCATCTGGCCCAGCTCCCCCCGCACCCGCCTTCTCCTGTCATCTCCTGCTCATGCTTTCGATCTCAGTTCTAGAAGGGCCTCCCTCACCTTCGATAAATAAAGCCCAGCAGACATTCCCCCAGCCACACATCCCAGCCACCTGGCACTGTTCACATTTCCACTTATTTGTGTCATTATTTGACTAGTTTTCTCTTTCTGCTCCCTTCCCCACACCATAAGCTCCGTGGGGGCCAGGTTGCACCTGCTTTGACCGCATTTCTTGGGGCTTACTTAGCACAGCGGCTGGCACGTTTTCGTCAGATAGATGGACAGACGGATAGAGGGATGAATGGATGAATGAAGGAACAAATGGATAAATGAAAGGAGCCAGATACAAAATACAGATCCCAGTTTCCCAGCCACCCAGCTGCAATTATAGCGACAGGAGACCTGCCTTCTGCTTCTTCCAGCAGCAGGGATCCCGAGGAAAAGACAGCAGCCACAGAGGCATCTTCTACTTCCTGGCTGTGTGTCTGTGGGCAAATGCTCCACGTCTCTGAACTCCACCTGCCAAGTGGAGACAGCAGTCCTCACTTCTAGGAGGTTAGCGAAGATGAAATGAACTCATGATCGGGGGTGGGGGGGGGGGAAGCCCTGTAAACAAGGAGGATGGGCTCAGTCAGCCTTGCTGGGCTGGCTCTCTCTGCCCCGCCTACCCCACCTTCTGTGGGCCACCGGCCTTGGCATCGTGTGCAAATCCCGGAGAGAGGAACTCTGGGAAAGGACTTAGGAGTAGACTCTTCCCATGAGCCCATTCTCCCCAGCTGGACCTTTTCAAAGACCACTAAGACTATGGTAGAAGAGAGTCAATCACGCAGTAGGAAATATGGGACAGGAGTCTCAGTGCTCGGCCTGGGAGGTGCACGGAGGGGACAGTCAAGGGCAAAGTGTCTTGTGAAAGCTCTGTCTTCCTCCGCCCGAAGCCACCCAGCCAGCACTCGCTGGTCTCTACCCCTGGGCTCCAGCCTCCTTTAAGGAGCTCTTGACTGAGGTCCTGAATTTTAAAAAACTGTCTCTGAGAATGGGTCCGCAGGCTTCACCAGGCAACCGGTGGGGTCCAAGGCACAGAGCTCTCGTGAGACCCCCGGCTCGCCTCCTGCCCAGGCCAGCAAGTCACAGTGGGACTGTTAATGGCCCTTAGCTGGCTTTCAGGGCCAGGCTTGTGGCCCTGTGTAGGTGACAAGGTAGCAAGGCGGCCCTGAGTTTGTTTGAGGGGTCTCCCTGAGCCTGCAGGGCTCAATGCGTGAAGCCCGGTGACCCCTAGGGTCGGGCTCTGGACCTTCCTTCCTCTGGGCCAGGACCAGCCTTCCTAACCTCTCATCATCCAGGGACAGGCAGCTTTGTTCATAGGTCCTTCCAGAACTCTCTTGAGTCTTGGTCTTCTCGTCAGTAAAATGAGGATAATAAGGCCCAGCGCGTAGGCTGACCCATGCCCCACGGTCGGCAGGGAAAGATCACGAAACAGCGAAGTGTTGTCCACCCGTCCTCTCCTCCTGCTCCGGTACCCAGGCAACCCCAAGCCGGCATCCCTGCAGCGACACTCGGTGAGGGGTCCTCGCTGGCAGCTCAGGGCCTCTCAAATCCTGCAGGGCCGGCCCTTCACAAATGCTGTGCGGCCGGGTGCTCGGCTCAGCCCTGCAATCTCGCTGGAGCTCGGGAGTCAGTGTGGACAGGGGTCCTGGTCAGCCGGGGAGACAGCTGGCCCCGAGGACACACCTGGCCCGGTGCCACCTTCAGGCCTACCTCCTGTTGCCTCCTGCTGACAGCTTGTGGCCGACACCCGAGTACTCTTTGGACAGCTGGCCTGGGACGCGACAGACAGCTAACGCGTGTTAACTCAGTCTTCGGACGGACTTGCTTAAGAGGAAGGGACCACGTCGTCGGCCCCATTCCACAGCTAGAAAAACAGAGGTGCGAGGAAGCGAGGTGACCTTCGACGGAGGCGGCGCTGGCTGCAGGGCTCGGTCACCTTGACACTGCTCTCCATGAAAGGTCTGCACTCGGGAGCGCACAGCAGAGTCGCCCCCACGGAGCCGAGGAGCGACTGGCATTTCCTTGGCGGCTCAGAGCTCGGGGACCGACCCCGTCAGCGAGATTCCCAAGGGACCGTGCCGCAGGGTCAAAAGCTCTGCTCTAAACCTGCCAGGGACAGAGACCCTCTCCTCCCAGAGCTCAGACGCCAGGGGGAGGGGGGACAGAAACAAGCAAATAAACAAATCAGATGACAGTGTGGAAGGAAACAAAACTGGACCGTGAGAAACGGGCCATTTCAGGAAGAGTGATCAGGGAGGGCCTCCTCTTTGGCGGTGAGACCTGAAGAGCAGGAGGAGCCAGCCCTTGAGCGACGGGGGACGGGGCAACAGAGGCCCTCCCGTGTGGGGGCCGGGCTGGGTGCTGGGCTGGGGCCGGGCTGGGTGCCGGGCCAGGCCCTCTCCTGCAGACTGGCTAGATGCCCGTGGTGGCGCTTAAGAAAGGCAGAAGGGGGTCCTTAGGCTCTGGAGGTTCAGACGCGGCTGAGATCCCGGCTCCACCCTCTAGGAGCTGAGGGTAAGGCCCGAGCAGAGCAGCGGAATTAGAAAACAAAGCCAAGAGGCCAAGTCAAAGAGGGGCCGAGATAAAGGGCTGCGGAAAGTAAGGGCGCTGGGGGCTTTCTCACACGCGCACAGGTAGGGCCGCACAGCCACCCACACACGCACCTGCACATACACACGCTTATCACCCCGTCATCGGGGGCAGAGAGCTGGAGCCGGGCTGCCCTTGTACAGCCCCTTCTTGGCTGCTGATGGGGCCTGCAGCCTGTGCCTTCGTTTCTCCCTGCCTTGGTTCTCCCTCCACGGACGGGGCCCGCCGAGAGCGCCGACCTTCGCAAACCGTTTCGAGCAGCGCTTGGCGCCCAGTGCGTGCGGCGTGCGTGAAAGCTGCTGCCGTTACCCTCTAGGCCTGGGATCCTCCGAGGTACTGGACCAGCGTCCCCATTTTGTGGATAGGGAAGGTGAGGCCTCAGAGAGGTTCAGCCACCAGCCCAATCAGAATCCCTGTCGGTGTGAGCCAGAGTTCAGAAGAAGCAAGGTCACGTCCAGCAGGGCTGGGCCACTGAGGCCAGAGAGAGAAGGAGACACAGAATCCGAAGCGGGCTCCAGGCTCTGAGCTGTCAGCACAGAGCCCGACACGGGGCTCAAACCCACAAGTGGTGAGATCATGACCTGAGCCGAAGTCGGATGCCCAACCGACTGAGCCATCCAGGCGCCCCACAGAACTGTGGGATCTTGACCTGAGCCGAAATTGAGAGCCAGACGCTTAATTGACTGAGCCACCCAGGCGCCCCATCATTCCCACTTTAGAAGGCCTGGCATTGGCCTCAGTTCTCAGCTGGGCCTGAAGCCACAGGCCCCGGAATGAGGTCACAACCCACAGCCTGACCTCACTCTCCTGGGCCGAGCCTTCCAGGAAAGGCAGAGGAACTCAGCAGCAGGGCAAACTCTGAGGGCAGCCATGTGACAACAGCTGCGGGGTTCAAGGTTTTCAGCCGGGCTCCAGGGAAGGCCTGCCAGAGACAGTGTTCTGCTCCCTGGTTAACTGTTGAAGGATGCAGAGAGCTCTCTCCTCGGCCCCCAGCCAGCTAGACCGGGCACTTCCAGGGAACTGGCACCTGCAGGGACAGCTGGCCTTCTGGGCCCAGGAAGGCCCACATCCACAGGCTAGAGGAAGGTTGGAGGTGGCTCCCCGCCTCAAGGTGCCAAACAGTGTTTGCATCTCCAATTTGCTGCGTGATCTTGGGCGAGCCGCTTTCCCATCCTGGGCCTTGGTTCCTCAATCTCTGAAATGGAACTTTTTCTGGCCTGTGTTTCATTCACTTATCATTGGATCTGTGTACTTCCGGGGTTCACGCTGGCCGGGGCACTGCATGGAGACAAGGAACACAGGTCTCGTGTCACCTAGTGCATCGGCACACGGTTCTCGATAAGGGGAGTGACTACTTTGAAGGTCCAACAAGACAGCGAGGCCCTAGTCTCAGCACATGAGAGGAGCAAGAGGAGAAGAAAACATGAGGACAAGAAAACACAGATAGGAATGAGATGTGTTGAAAAGGGAGACAAAAATGATAATAATTTGCTGACAAGGTGATTTTTCCACCCCGAAAAATCCAAACAGCTCTGCCGGGGGGACAGCCAAGCAGCTCTGGCCAAGAAGCTTTGCTCAAAGAACCTGATACGAGAATTGGGTGGAAGCGAATTGCCCTCACCTCCAGTCACCGTGCTTCCTTTCCAAGTGTTCGAGAAAAGATCTCACGCATAACAGCACCAAAAGGCTGAAAAACTTCCTCGGAATCTGCTCAACACGAAGCATTGCCAGGGCTAGCGGGAGAAATCTACGAACGCCTTGGTGCGGGGGGGAAAAAGAACACGAGAGGATCTGAAGAAACAGAAGCGCCTTCACGTTTCTAGAAAGGAAGTCGAAATGTAAAGACGGCAACTGGATACGAAGAAACACAGCACAGTGTGATGGCCGAGAAGGGAGCGGAGGGACTGTGGCGTCCATTCAGAAGGGTAATTGCCTGAGAGTAGCTGTGAAAATTCTGGATGACAGTAATGATGGGAGAGTGTCGAGATTTACCTTCCCTGATAGCAAGACGGTGCATGAAGTGGCAGAAGTTAAAAGAGAGTGGGTTTCGCAGGGAGGACCTGGTTCAGCCTCCCCGACCCCCTCCCCGGCTGTGGGGCCTTGGCTTCTCTCCTTAGGTTCACTAAGTTTATGTCAGCAAAACATGGCTGATAGGGGCCCCGGAGCTGACGAGGGAACTCAGTGAGCTGAAGCATCAGTGGTACTTAGCATAGCATCTAGAGTCTCGATAGACGGTATGATTTTATTAACCGAAAACAAGAATGCATTTTGGCTCACGGGCCCAGGAAAATCCGGTTCCGTTGACCAGTTACCGATTGCAGCGATCCTGATACAATTTCCAGTTTGAGCCTGTGCTGGGCAAGCAGGACGCGGGGTGGGATCATCTGGGTATTGAACTTGAATGCACTTCCTTCTGCCCTCGGCGCATCTTCTGGGTGGTTCTCTGGCGTGGTGGCGGTCATTTTTCCCGACTGCGGTTCACAAGGCCTTCCTCCCCGCTGCCTTAGTGGGTCGGACTCGTGGAAGCGGGAACCTGGGTGCCAGGGGCCACCCGCACTTTGTCCTGTGGGGGCGAGGCCTCCGTCTTTGGTGGTCCAGTGCCCAGGCTGTCCCCTCCCTAAGGCCAAGGCCACTGTCCTGTTTGTCCGTGGTTCCCAGCGCTCCCTAGAGGTGCCCTTGCACTGGGAGGACGGAGTGTGTGGGGCCACTCAGGCCGAGGCACAATGCGGCCCATGTGACAGCTAACGTTTCAGAGGGCCACTGCATACGGCTCCCAAGGGTCTCACCCCCTGTGGCCGACCCTTGGACACCGAAGGCACAAGGTCGGTGGACATCAGTGGAGACGGGCCTCAGAGAGTGACCAGGGTTAGGGGGTCAGTCAACCGGGGCCGATGCCGCCTGTGGCCTGTGGAGGAGGCGGGGGCTGTTGTCACTCAGTTTGCCGCTGAGTTGGTTTGTCTCCTTCCAGGCAACCGGTTCCAACTCACATGTTTCCCAATGGCTGTCAATGGCACTCCGTCCACAACTCCCCAGGCTACAAAGCAAGGGGGCATCCGCTTCCTCCCCTTCCCTGACCACCCAGTCCGATCCATCATCAGGCTTGTCGGCTCCACCCCCAGGGATCCCAGGGTCACCTATTTCCGGCCATGTCAGCACGGAGACCGTAGCCCAAGCCATCCGAGGGCCGGACGGGGCACCGGGCGCCTGGCTGGGCGGTGAGTGCTACTGATTCCGGGGTTCAGCATCAGGGAGCTCATTTTCGAGGGGAGAGAAGCTACGTCTCCCGCCATCCGCCCTCTCAGTACTGAGGGTAACCTTTTTGTCTGGTTTCTCAATGGGTTCGGAACTCAGGGAAGCGAGGAGACCTTCATCAGCCCCCTCAAAACCATCAGCACTCTTTTCCCTTCATCCCTCCTTTTCCCTCCCTCAGGTCGGCGTCTTCCTTGCTCTCAGTGCTTTGGGTCACAGCTGACTGTCGGGAATTGAGCGCCCGGATGGCGAGAACCTCATCCAGCTTCCCCGACGTCATTCCCAGAGGCCACACAGCGGACGTCACCTACCGATCCCCGTTCATTCTCACTGGGCCCAGAGACGGCTTCAGAATCCATTTGCCCTGTCTGATTCCCTTTAGATCACCTTGCAGAACAGACAACGTGGAACCGTGGCAGCTTCTGGTGGTGGTGGCCAGACTGGAAGCCATCATGGCGGTGGTGACAAATGTTCCGTATTTTGATTGCAGCGTTTGTGATGCCTGTGTGTCGGTGTGTTAACAGTTACTGGCCTGCACTTCATGCATCTAAATTATACTTCAATAATTAAAAAGAGAGAGAGAGACAGCAAAGCTCTGAAAGGAAAACCATTTGCATGAACACAACAGAAGTCGGCCCTTCCCACACTGCCATTGGAAGGACTTCCTCCTGGGGATGACGGTGGTGGGGCCAAATGCCCAGACAGGTCTCATTTCCCCAGCCCCGTGGCGATGCGACTGTCTGGGGGTAAAGCCCTCGCCCTGCCGCTTACAACCGGGGTGCCCTCGGACAAGTTGTGAAATCTTTTGGCCTCAGTTTCCTCAGCTGTAAAATGGGCACGACACCAGCGCCTGTCTCCTAGGGCACTAAATGGCGTTAACCCGGCGAAGAGCTTAGAATCATTTTGCCTGGTGCGTAGTACGTGCTCAATAAATCTTAGCTGCGATGGTGGCTGTGGTTCTTTTTCTTCTCCCTGATTCCCACGGCTAACAGCTGCTGTCCGTCCCCCTTGTCATTCTGGTACCAGGATGTGCACGGACGCTTCTGCCAGCAGCCCTGAAACTCGGGATATTTAAGAAGACCAGACGCTCCGGGAGGAAGACAGGGAAATGAACACTAAGCCGCTTCCCCACACTGGTCTCCACCTCCCAGAGCAAGCTCTGCCCAGGGCCGCATCTGTCTGCGGGGTTCCCCGCATGCTCCCTCCTGGACTGTCTGCTTCCCAGCCCTGGCGTGATCTCTGTGCGGATGATGCCATCCCAACACTCACCACCGCCTGGGCATTTCACCAGCGTGGGCAAGATGGCGACGCTCGCAGGCCCTTTGCCGTCCGTCCTCACCCTTTTCTCCCCGTTCTTTTCTCGCAGTCCGAGTCCTTTTCTCACAGTCTGAGGAGCCGTGAGTTTGCACCGGTCACTGTCCCCGGGAATGACCCCAGCTGTAAGGTGCAGTCCTGCTTCCTCCTTGCTGTGGGGTTCAGTCCCCCGCACAGGGCGCTGCAAAGGAAAGGAGGCACTGTTTCTCTCTGAGAATGAGGCCGTGACAGCCCTAGGGAGATCTGGCTGAACCAGGGGGGAAAACGAGCTGCCGGGGGAGAAAGGAGGAAGGGTGGAGTCGGTGGGGTTCACGCAGCTCTCGCCATACAAAGAGCAAAGGGAGTGGGTGTTCGAGAACCTGTCGGGGCTGGAGCCAGCCTATGAGGTGAAGCAGGTTCAAGGCTGAGATGCGGGGGCAGCTGCCCCAACTGAGGCAATCGGAGCAGGAGGGGCCGAGGCAGGGGGCACACGTGCTTTCACGGGCCGTCTCAGAATGTACGGCCAGGCCAACAATTCTCTAACCCGCTGGCAGCTTTCAGAGGACCAAGCAGCAGCTAAGGCATGGGGAGCTTGAAGGCTTGTGCCAGGAAGATCTGTTGGTCCTTCCTTCGATACCTCCGTCTGTCCATCCACCCGTCCATCCACCCAGTAATTTATTATCATTGCCAGCGTGTGCCAGGCATCGGGCTGACCTCTGGGGGTGCACGGGTAAGTATGCAATTTGCTTGTGTTCTCAAAGCGCTCATGTTCTATTTTCAGACACGAGAAAACAGTACAGTAGGATACAGGGAAGGACAGAGGTGCTGGATACATATAGGAGGGACGTCTAATCCCCGTACTTGGAGACTCCGGGCAGGCTTCCTGGAGGAGGAGGCAACATTTCACTTGACATCTGAAGGATGAGGGGAAGCCAGCCAGAGAGGGTGGAGATGGCTAGTTGTCTTTCAAAATGTACGCCCCCCCCCCCCCCCCCTTCTGATGGCGGAGAGCTGTCATTGGAAAGGGACTACATCTTCCAGCCCACCCTCTCCTCACTGGTGTGGGTTGGCAGTGAAAGATCGTTGATGGAATGTCAGGGGAAGTTATGTGTGCCGTCGCCCGGCTAAGGCTTTTAAGAAGCGGGTGTGTCCTTCTCCAGCGTCTGGACGCAGAGGCTGGCGGGACGGTGGAGCCACGGACAGAAGGAGGCTGGATCTCCGAGTCTGCAGAGGAGAGCTGCCCGAGCCCCAGGAGCACCTGCTCTGTACTGTTCCGAGAACAATAAATAAACTTCTGTTACCTGAAGCCGTGGATGTGTGGAGTTCATCTGTTCTAGCCGCGAGTGTCCATTAAAGGGAAATAAAGAATGCACCCCACAAAGAGAGGAAAGGGAGGAGAGCATCGCAGAGGAAATCTCAAGCACAAAGGTCCTGGCGAGGAAGAGGGCGGGGGGCAGGCGAGGCAGGGGGTGGGGGGTAGACTGAGGCCCAGTTAGCCTTGCTAAGCAGTGGCGACTGGCTCCTAAGGAAATAGGCCATGGCCAGGCCAGACAGCCCCAGGCGTGCCCCTCTCTGCCCTCAGGCTCAGAGAAGATGAGTGGCTTCCTGGAGGTCATCCGATCAGTGAACGCAGAGCTGGACTCGAGCCCAGGTCTTGCTGCCACGGCTCCCTAAGCGGTCATCCCTATGCTCCCAACACAATGTTCCAACAGAGACACTCCAACGTGCGTCTCCTAGGAACTCTATGGGAGTCGCCTGTGTGGGCTCTTTCTCTGGTTTTCTGGGACCGACTCCAACCGAGAACGCAGTCTCCTGGCAACAGGCCCAGGCCAACGCGCAGAACGGTCACCGCACCCTGACGGGGGCTCTGCATCCCCGGACTAACCAAATGAGTGTCCCGCCTGGTGTGGCCAGGCCCGCTGTCTGGGGGGAGTCCAAAAAAGCCCATCAGCCATGAGTGACATGGGCCCTGCCGACCAGCTCCCACCCCTGTCTGAGCCACAGACAGGATGCAGTAGGGGGCAGAGGATGCTTAGTTACTTGTTCCCCTCTGCGCTCCCTGGGCTGAGTTTCAGAGAAGCGCAGCTCCCCCATCTGTACATCCCCAGGAGAGCGAGAAGCAGACATCGCTGAGCTCCCCTGGGCCCCTCTTAGCTGGCCGGCCCTTGCAAGCCCAATAGGCAGTGCTATTTGATGGGGGCAGGGAAGGCTAGGGGTTTGGCTCTTGGCTGGCTAAGACTTCCCGTTTCTTTGCCACCCCTCCTCAATAGGTCCTTGTTTCTGAAACCGGTATGTTCTGGATCACCCTTGCCCAAGGCCTTCCTTGGTTTTACAAAGTTGTCGCTCGTGCTCTTACAGAGAATGAGGGTGAGGTGCAGGGGCAAAGCTTCTGGTACCCTGTCCGCCTATTTCCCCATCCTCTTTTCCCCCTTTATTATGATTAACTCTCCTCACTAGGTAGTGTTTGAAGACAGAATGTCACTACCAAAACAAGTTTGAAAACAACTGTTCAAGTCCAGCCCTCTAATTTTCTAGCTGGAGAGCCTGAAGCTCAGCAAGCTCAGCAATACATTTTTTTGAAAACTCATGCATAAGTTACCGCAAAAGGTCTGCTTGCCTATTTGTGTCTATGTCACCATCCATCCAACTATCTA
>NC_064808.1:16828971-16829302 GCF_023721935.1 Panthera uncia | reverse complement strand
CCAACCATCCATCCATCCATCCACACACATATCCATCCATCCATCCATCCATCCACCCACACACACATCCATCCACACATCCATCCATCCATCCATCCATCCATCCACACACACACACATCCATCCATCCATCCATCCACACACAACCATCCAACCAACCATCCATCCATCCATCCACACACACACACACACACACACACATCCATCCATCCATCCACACACAACCATCCAACCAACCATCCCTCCATCCACACACACACACACACACACACACACATCCATCCATCCATCCACACACAACCCTCCAACCAACCATCCATCCATCCATCCA
>NC_064808.1:16823640-16828871 GCF_023721935.1 Panthera uncia | reverse complement strand
ACACAAATATCCATCCATCCATCCATCCATCCACACATCCATCCATCCATCCATCCATCCATCCACACACACATCCATCCATCCATCATCCACACACACATCCATCCATCCATCCACACATCCATCCACACACACATCCATCCACACACACATCCATCCATCCATCCATCCATCCATCCGGTCAACAGGTACTGATGGCTTAGGATGCTCTGGCCTTCTTGCCTTGCAGCCTGTGTAATTCCTTCTAAAGTTCTTGGTCTTCTTGGCACCATGGAATACAAAGAACCTGGATTCTGCATCGATTTGGGCTCAAGCTCTTTTTTTGCCACCTTCCAGTCATGGGCTTAATTTCAGTTCCCTCAATTGCAAACTGCAATCAGCATTTTCTACCTCCTGAATCCTGCAGGGATTTAATGAAACAGCGTGTACAACCCCTATGGAGTGCCTAGAACAAAGTAGGGCCTCGATACCTGCTTGATGTCTAGAAGTTCTCTGAGTGCTCCATGCCTGGGGGAGAGCACAGAGCCCTGGGTCTGCTGTCATCTGGAAGTGCTCAAGGCCACCAGGAAAAGAAGTCTCTCCACTGTCCTTGCAGAAAGCCTGGCCCTTGCTCAGTTATGACCTAATCTGGGTCTGGCCAGAGTTGATGTCTTCCTTTTCCCCTCATTGTCTTGGAGGCCTCAAGTGAACTTGGCCAGGACGGTTTCCGCAAGAATGATACATTCACCCAGCAGGGCACACTGTGTGCATCCCCAACCCCCATGCTCTCTTGCCCACTATCCCGCCTGCAGCTTCTGGGGTACCTCCCCCCAGGTATCCCCACCGCTCCCTCCCTAGCTTCCTACACATCATCCCATCGATTGCCACCTCCTGAAAGAGGCCATTTCTGACTCTCCACCCCCTCCCTCCCCTTACCCTTATTTTTCATCACACTGTTGGAAATTATATGATGTACTTATCATTGCCTTTATAGTCTGTCTCATCCTAGCAGGATGCAAGCTCCGTTATTTTGTTCATCGCTGCTTTCCCAGCCCTGTCACATGGTTGGTACTTACACAGCTTTGTTGAATGAGTCACTTGATGAGAAATTGGGAAACCCTAAATTGCCCTACCCTAAAATTCACCATATTCACTGAGATCACCCACCCCTGTGCCACAAGTGTCTAGGTGTCTGGGTCGAGATGGGATGATATGGGGCAAGGTCCTGGAAAGAGCATTAGAACATCTCCCAAAAGCGTTGGTGTAAAGTTAAAACTCACCTGGCTACGTGTGAGGGGCTGCATACAGATTACACCTGCCCTCCTAAGAGCGGGCAGGGGAGTGACTGCACACAGGAAACTTGGGAGGCCAGCCTTGGAAGTCACACAGACCTGGGTTGCAAATCCTGACTCTACCACTTTCTAGAGGTCGGCTAGTCCCTCTCTGAGCCTCAATTTCTTTTGTATGTACAGTGGAATAAATGTATAAGTCACTTACATGTATGTTTCATTTCTCTTGGGTACCTAACAAAACAGTTGCTGGATCGTAAAGTACTCATATGTTTAATTATTGTAACAAATTACTGTAAGAGCTAATTATAATCCTCTGGTGTTTCTTGACTACTTTTTGGCCCGGCACATGGTCTGCCTCGGTAACTATTCCACAAGCACTTAAAATAAAATGTATGTTCTTTAGTTACTGAGAGAAGAGTATTGATTTCCTGACAAATATTACGATTTTCCTTAGTTCCCCCTCTGGCTTTGTCAATTTCCACTACACCTATTTTGAAGTTCTGTCTCTAGGTAATCCTCATTTAGGGTTAGTCTGTCTTTTCGATAATTGGCCATTCTATCATTGAGAAAGACTCTGCTATGGCACACGCCTGGGTGGCTCAGTTGGCTAAGCGTCCGACTCTTGATTTCGGCTCAGGTCATGATCTCACGGTTCGTGAGATCGAACCCCAAAGCCTACTTGGGATTCTCTCTCTTTCTCTCTCTGCCTCTCTCTCTCCCTTTCTCAAAACAAATAAATAAACATTAAAAAAAAGAAAAGAAATGCCCTGCTAATATTTCCCATATGCCAAACACATGTCTTATGTTCTACTTTGTCAGCTTTTAAAACAGCCACATCAGCTTTCTTCTGCAGTGTGTTTGTGTGGTGTACCATTTCTCAGCTTCTTACTTTCACCTTATTTGTCTTTGTATTTCCAATAAACTTCTTTGGGCAGAATCTAGTGGGTCTCGCTTCTTCTTTGTGCATTCTGATAACCTCTGCTTCTAATGGAGCACCGAGCCCATGTATTTAACATAATTATAATGTTTGATAAATTGAGTTAAATCCCTCATCTCACTATTTGTTTTCTCTTTGTAATCATGTTATTTTTAGGATTCCATATTATCTCTTCTATTGGCCTGTAAGCTGTATATTTTTGTTTTGTTTATTTTTAGGGGCATCTCCAGGGCTTAGAATGTGCATCCTTAATTACCATAGGCTACCTTGAGTTAATGTTAGACACTTTCAGGTCCAGTGTAAGGTTTTGAAACATTATGCTTCCATTTTACCTTCTTTCAATCCATTGTGTTCTTGTCAAACATTTCATTTCCCTGTATCATTACCCTACAGCACATAGTTATTATTTTGGATTATAATAGTCCATTTTCACGGCGTTATTGAGGCTCGCTTACACAGCATAAAACCTAGCCAGTGAAAGTGAACAACTGAATGATTTTCGGGAAATCTACAGAGTTGTTCAACCATTGCCATGATACAATTTTAGAAAATTCCCGTCACTCCGGAAAGGTGCCTGTTTCAGGCACTCACCAGAGTGCCCTCCCTCCTGGCCTCAGGCAACCTCTAATGTACTTTGTGCGTCCATGGCTTTGTCTTCCCTGGACATTTCACATAAGTGGAATCGTACCATATGTAGTATTCTGCATCTGACTTCTCTCACTCAGCGTCACGTTTCTGAGGTTCATCCATGTGTCACGTTCAACGAGCTTGTGTCAAAGCTCGTTCCGTTTGATCTCCGAGTCCATTGCATGGGTATAGCGCCATTTTTGTTTACCCATCCATCCACTGATGGGCATCTGGATTATTTCTACTATGGGCACATTATGCACATTCCTGTAGAAACCTCCGTGTGGACAATTGGTTCACTTCTCTCGGGTACTATCTTAGGAGTGGAATTGCTTGTTGTCACAACGGGGGTGCGGTGGGGTAACGACATCTAGGGGGTAGAGGCCAGGGTTGCTGCTAAATCACTGGACAGCTCCCCACCACCGAGAACCATCCTGCCCAGACGGCAAAAATGCCAAAGTGACAAATTTTGCTCTAGGCTCAGGAGGTAAGAGTGTCATGATGTATGAGCAACGTCTGGGAGGAGGTGTTCTGTATTTGCAGATTCCAATCTTTTTTTTTTTTAAAGTAATCTCTACACCCACCATGGGATTTGAACTCATGACCCCAAGATCAAGAGTCACATGCTCTTCCTACTGAGCCAGCCAGGCACCCTGAAGATTCCAGTCTTTGAGCTTTGATTTCCATCTGTCCTTTAAGATTCCCATTAAGTGGAGTGAGGAGGCATAGTCACCCCCACTGGCCAAATGGGGGACTTACAGACTCAGGAAAGCACCGTGAGATCCCGCACTTGATGATCCTGTGGTGCCCCTGCACCCGGGGACATGTGGCTGGGCTCAAAGGGGCTTGCTCCATTTGGAGGTTTGAGCTCCCTCTCCAGCCTGGTTAACTCTGAGAAGCCTCTCCTCTTCCTTGGAGATCCGATCTAGGCGAGTCTGGGGATAGCAGTGAAGGAAAAAATGGACACATCCTGCTAGGGTCCTGAGGGGGAGGACAGGGGGCAGAAGGATGTCCTGGAGGGGAAAGGGAAGTCAGAGAAAGTGTGGAGGAAGCAGTTAAACACTCCCAGATCTTCTCCCCAGTTCCACGCTGTGGGGTGACTGCCCTCCCCACTCAACACGGGACGCCATGTGTATTCGCTGGTGACTATGACACAGGAGTGCCTGCCCTGGAGACCTCCGCACACCGGGGAGGCTAGAACACCATCCTGAAAATAGGGGGTTAAGTGAATGTATCGTCAGGGGCATTAGCAGCCAGACCTCTAGACAGGGGAATGGAAAGGTCTTCTCTGGAGAGTTGACACATCAAGTGGAAAGATCTCAGGACATCCCCCCACCCCCACCCTGATGCTTAACACTCCTCCTCACTATTGTGTCTGGCTCTTTATCGAGAACAGACAATGAAGCATCTTTAGAGGCATTGCCGAAAGCCTCTAATGTGAACTCAGAGACCTAAATAGGCACACAGACCACAGGAAATGGCATGGAAAAGAGAGCACGCATTAAGAAAAATCATAAAAAATTATCATAATAAAAACAAACCCCTCTGAATTCAAAGAGGGATAACAGAAGATATTGCATCCATGAAAAAAGAACATGAAGCCATAAAAAAGGAACACAGGGAATAAGAAGAGGTCTCGGGGGAAAAATATGATAGCAGAGTTATAAAACTCCATGGAAGATTTGAGAGAGAACACTGAGGAAATTTCTCAAGAATGTAGAGCAAAATACATCACTGAAAATGGGAGAAGGATAAGAAAATGAGAAGGCTGGTACAGGAGCTCTAATACTTCAGTCATAGGCATTCTAGAAAGAGAAAGAAAATGGCATGTGTGGGGGGCAGGAGGGTGGAATATCAATAAAATAGTTAAGGGAAATTTTGCAAATGTTGAAAGACATAAATCTCAAGACCAAAAGGATCCACAAGTGCTTAGCCCCGTGTCTGAAGCCAGATTTCTATCAGAGAAGGTCAGGGGGAAATTTCAGGACATAGTGGCACAGAGAAGAGTCTATGAACTTCCAGAGAGGTCAAAATGGAATCAGAGTGGCTTTAAAACTTCTCAGAGCAATGCTGAACACCCAAGGACAGAGGAACAAGCCTCCACAGTTTTGAAAGGAAAGTATCTCTAACCCAGAGTTCTAGGTCAGGCAAAAAATAAAATATAAAATACAACGAAATAAAATATAAAATAAAATAAAGATGGCCTTCAACATGGGAGGTCTTGAGAAATTTACCTCCAACCTCCTCCACTGGAAATTGCCAGAAGCTGTGTCTGCTGCCACAGGAGTGAGCCAGGAACAGAAAGATGTAGAGTCCAGGAAGCAGGAAATCTGACTCGAGAGAGAGGGGTCCAAGGGGCCCTCACACTGGTGGGAGGTGGAGAGCCCAGAATGCCC
>NC_064808.1:16772591-16823240 GCF_023721935.1 Panthera uncia | reverse complement strand
GCCACCCAGGCGCCCCATGAACTAATGTGAGTCTTAAGATCAGCCTTGCCCTCCAGAAGCCGGCGTTCCAGTGGGGGAGGCGGCAATAAACATGAACGAGAGAGGGGTCAGCTGACCGGCATGTTGAGCACTTTGTGAATGGGAGCTACCAGGTGAGGCACCATCACGGGGGGGGGGGGGGGGCCCCCGGGGAACCCCGGGGAGGGGGGGGTGGGGGGGGGGGAAGGTGGGCAGGGGACCCTGGGGGCTGGATTCCGGTGTCCCGACTCCTGGAATGGCTGGGAGGGACAAGGGCAGCCTTGGGGATGAGCCCAAGGCTGGTCCTTGGCTGAGGGAGCTGCAGGCGATGGCTGTTGATTGAATGTTTGTATCCCTCTAAAATGTGTGATGTTGAAAACCTAAGGTGCCGTGATTAGGTCGCGAGATCAGAGCCCTCCTAAATTAGTGCCCTTATAAAGAGGCCCCAGAAAGATCCTTGGCCCCTCTCCCACGTGAGGAAACAGCAAGAAGTGGACAGGCTGCTGCCCAGAGGACAGCCCTCTCTGGCACCTGACCGCACTGGCACCCGATCTCAGACTTCCAGAACTGTGGGAAAGAAACGTCTGTTGTTTCTAAGCCCCCCAGGCTGTGATGTTCTGTTACGGCAGCCTGGAAAGACTAAGACAACTAGAGAGGTCAGGAAACTGACTCCTCCTTCTTCCCAGACCCCCGAGGGGATTGCAGGGGCCTTGGGGACAGTTCCTGACGTGCCTATGGACATCTGGCCTGTGGGGTCCCTCCTTCTAGTCGCTGCTTTCTGGCCCAGCGAGGGGCACTGGACTAGGAAAGCAGCCCCCGTTCCGCTGCTCCCTCGCTGTGTGACACGGGTGAGTTCCCTGCCCCTCTCTGAGCCTCAGTCTCATCTGAACAACTAGGAGGTGGGAATTGGTGACGTCTAAGGGGTAGCTCTGGTGTTAATGTGTTGACATCTTCAAACCCTCAAGCCTTTGGAGAAACATCCACTTCTCCGGCAGTGGATCGGAACTGAGTTGTAAGGACAAACAACACAGATAGGACTCCTAACCTCAGGGAGCTTACGGAGGGACACAGGGACAGAACGACCGAGAGGCCATTCGGATATGTCTGTGCAGGAGGAGGGAAGCAGTGCATCTAGGTGGCCGTTTCCATCGGTGGAGTTCATGAGGCTGGGTGACCGTGGGCCACAGCGGATGGCGGTCAAGTAAACCCGAGGACGGCCGAGGAGATGGGCCAGCAGGCACCCATATGGGTCGGCGGACTGGATGGTGCTTGCGTCCGGGGCCCCCCAAACCAGGAGCAGCAGCTGGAAGAGGTGACCCCTTAGGATGTCCTTCAGCCCAGTGCGATTCACGGCAAGGGCGGCTGTGGCTTCTCACCATGGTTTTGGACCCTGGGCGCTAAGAAAACGGCTGAGTGACCTTGTGCCTCGATCTCCCTGGGCCCCGCTTACCAAGTTTGTAAAGCAAGGCTGATGGAATGCGCTTCGCAGGCTGGTTGGAAACACTGAGACGACACGCCAGAGTCGCCTGGGACACAAGGGTTCGGTAAGTGGCAGCTACTGTCAATCGGCCTCAACCTCCACTTCAAACCTTCTTCCATCCTACCGTCCATGGCGCAAGACGCACTTTTAAAAACACAGACTTATCATGCCGCTCCCCCCTTCAAATGTTTGCCACTGTAGCTGGTGGAAGCCTTGCTGTGGCCTGCACAGCCACACCGGCTGCTGTACTGTTCCTCAAATGTGCCAAACACATTCCAACCTCAGGGCCTTTGCACTTGCTGTTGCTCCTGCCTGCAACATCACTATCCCTATCCGTACCTGGTAAACTCCTCCTTAACTTTTCAAGCCTCAGCTTAAACAGCACTTCATAGTGGAGGTTCCCCCCGGGCTGCTAACCCTATTAGCAGCTCTTATAACATCCCTCGCATTTCCTTCAAATCACAGAGCTGTTCTTTTGTCATGCGTTTAATGCGTGCCTGCCCCACGTGACTAGGAGTTGTAAAAGGACAGGGGCCCTCTTCTTTGTTCATAAAACATGTAGCATGCCTGGTACGTCGTGCTCGATGGTGCATAATAAATAGTGTGTAACTGAAGGATTTTATGAATGAATGAATGAATGAAGGAATAGCAATTTTTCATCCCGCTTCCTGTTTTCCCCAGGATGAGGGCCTAGGGTTGCCCTCAGGGACGCCCAGGAGGCTCAGGGGAGGAGCGTCACCTGCACGTCTATAAGGGGCCCGAGGCCTCTGGAGGAGGGGCCAGCTGCAGACTGCAGCCCAGGGTGCCACGCTGGGACCAAGATGCCTCCTGCCTGGAAATCGGCAGCCAAGGGAATGTCTGCTGTTTGTCTTCACGAGTGACCTTGGCAGAAGGGAAGAATTTGGAGTCGGAGGCCCCACAGGATCATGGGCTCTGATGACCCAACAGGGTGAGACCCTGGGGAAGTCTTGGGAGAAGGTGAGTGTGTTTTGCATGTAGAGTAATACTTATGGTCAAATGTCAGTGCTACGGAGGACTAAAAATGAAGTTTGGTAGCATGTCACTTCAAGAGGCAGAGTCCAGGGGCACCTGGGCGGCTCAGTCGGTTAAGCGTCCGACTCTTGGTCTTGGCTCGGGTCACGATCTCACGGTTCGTGAGTCTGAGCCCCGCATCAGGCTCTGCGACGACAGTGTAGAGCCTGCTTGGGGTTCTCTCTCTCCCCCTTTCTCTCTGCCCCTCCCCCAATTGTTCTTTCTGTCTCTGTCTCTCTCCCAAAATAACTAAACTTAATAAATAAGAGGTAGAGTGTAATTCACCACCCCTCCGGAATCTGGGCAGGACTTGTGACTTGCCTCCATCGGTCAAATGTGTCAGAAGTGACGTATGACTTCCTAAGAGGCTTGCAGCCTTCACTCGTGCTGACTTGGGGACTAGCTGCCACATGGGGAAGCTGGCCCTCGCCCAGCAGAGAGGCCACACGGGGAAGCTGGAGCTAGCCCGCTAGAGAGGCCGCGTGGAGGTAAACTGAGGCACCCATCTGACAGCCCCAGCCAATTGCCAGACATGTGAGGAAGCCATCCGGGACCAGCCGGCCTCCAACCAACCTGTCAGCTTGACCTTTCTTCTTGCCTAAACTTCGTCCAGCCAATACCACAGGGAGCAGAGGGGAGCCATCCCGGCTGAACTTACCCAAACTACCAAACCCTAAATCAGGAGTAATCAGGGGCTGTTGTTTCAAGCCACCGGGTCTTGGGGTGGTTTTTTTCACAGCAACAGATAATCGGTACACCTTTTTGTCGGTCTGTCTGCCTGTCTGTCGCTCTGTCTCCTTGACCAGACTTCTCTTACTCTTCCTGTCTCCTGATCACGACAGCACAAAGTATTAAGATCATGCCGCAGCATCTCGTAGACCTAGATAAAAATCTTACTCCTCCCACGTACTAGCTGTGTGACTAGAGACAGGTTTCTTAACCTCTCTGAACTTTACCGTCTTTTGCTGGGGAGATGGGGATACTCATTCGCACAGTGTGTTATTGTGGGTTATTGTGCGGCTGAAATGAGATTATAATATTCAGTGCCTGGCACATAGCAGGTGTTCAATAAATTTTATCAAGCTGCCAATAAATATTTATTAAACATCTACCAGATGTGGCCCTGACCCTGGAATCATGGGGCTGGATGAGACAGACAGGGGTTCTGCCCTCACAGAGCTTATATTCAGGCAGGAGAAACATCCACAAGGACACGGGAGCAGACGGTCGTACAGGGTCTGGAGCATGAAGTGACAGAAAGTTACTGAGGAGACTTGTTACAAGCGGAGGCTTGGAAGAGGAGGGGTCAGCCACCGGAAGTCAGGAGAAGGAACAGCCCCTGCAAAGGCTTGAGGTGGGTGCGAATCGGGAACCCAGGGGGTCTGCGAGATGGGGGAGGGGTCTGCGCCGCTGGGATACAGAGATGGGGGCTGCTTTATCGCCAGCGGTGGCGCTATTGACATCCGGCCAGGTTCAAGACCGAGGCAGGGCAAACGTTCAGTTCACGCTGGCCACGTGGCTGAGGAGGGAGGAGTCGAGGCCTCCGCGCTCCCCGTGGGTAAGTAGAGCCCGTCCCAAGGTCTCACATCCTCTGGTCCTGGCTGGCCCCGAGCTGATAATGCTGCTGCTTGAGCCCCTGGGGGGAGACTCACTTCCTCTTCCTCTGCAGCTCGCCCGAGCCCCAGCTGCCAGGGAGGCCACACGGGAGTGTGGGCTGGTGCGCGCACGCACGCACGGACAAGCCAAGCCACAGGGGCCCCGGGCGGCTGCGGCCAGGCCCACGTCACTGCCTGGCCCGGGGATGGCGGGGGGGGGGGGGGGTTGCAGCTGCGGGAGGAAGCGCCTCGGCCGATGAGCGTGGGGAGCGGCCAGTCCCTGCTGGGGACAAAGGGGCTGGACTGAGGAGCGGTCCTCTTGCGGTTCCATCCAGGGACAAGTGCCTGTGCGGCCCCAGGACGGAGCCCTGGGGCCCCACGCGACAGCTGAGACGATGGGCCGCAGAGGCGGGGCCGGCCTGCTGTGGGAGCCTGGGGGACTGAGAGCCAGATTTCACCCTGCATTTGGGCCTGTGTGGGCACACGCGCGCGCACACACGCGCGCACACACCCCTGGGGAAGGCAGATCCCGACATAACATGCGCCGTTATGAATCAGACGGAGGGACACGCAGGCACACAGACGCACGGACGTGCGACGCCGGCGCGGACACATCCAGCAGCAGGACGCTGCCCCCTGGGAGGACGCGGCAGGCCACGTGCGCGGCCAGCCCCACTCTGCACACCCAGCGCCCGCGTCTCACGGCAAACACGCGAAGCTCAGGCGCATCCACGGATGCCCCTGCCCGCACCTCCCAAGGAATTGCACCAGAGCAGAGAAGCACCGGCTCCCCGCCAGCCCACTGCCCGGCAGCGGACTAATTAAGCCTTCGCAGGAGGCTGGCATTTTCCTGGCATCCTGCTGCCCGAGCGGCTGCCGGCCCTAGTGGCCTTTGTGATGGGCCCCAGGGGGGCACCTGGTCCGGCCTCTCTTTCCCTCCTCCTTCTGTAGCCCCTAGAATGACTCCCCACCTCGCTGTCCTACAGGATCCTTCTTGGGCTGGTGGCCCACTTGTGTGGGTGCCAGGATGAAACTCTTGCAGGAATTTGAGGCCTGGATCAAGAGATTGCCAAGGAATTCCCGGTTCCCCGATTGAAGGACGCTTGAAGGACTTCGATCAGCCACGGACCTGAGCGGTTGATGCCGCCAGCCGCTTACTGCCTAGTGCGAGGGCTAAACTCAGTCCCTTTGGCCTGAGGGAAGCTCAGTTTCCCCTACTTGCCATCCGGGGCTTGGGTCCTCGGCTGTCCACCAAACTCGTGCCTGCCTCAGGGCCTTTGCACCTACTCCGTTCTCTGTCTGAAACCAACCCCCCCCCCCCCCCCCGCACCTTGCCCACGTCTTTGCCTGGCTCCCTCCTTCTCACCATTCAGACCTCCGCTCACATGTCACCTCCTCAGAGCGGCCTGTCCCGATCTGCCTAGCTAAAATATCTCCTCCAAGTGGGCCCTCCATCCTGGCTACTTGACAGAATCACCTGGGGAGCTTTAGAAACTTATCCGATGTCAAGCCCTGTGTAAGCTATTAAGTAAGAATCTCCAGCGTGTGGGTCCCCGGGGCCAGTGTTTTAAAAAAGTCGCCGTGTTCTAATGTGCATCCAGGACTGAGAACTCTTGGCCTGGAGACGTTGCAGTTAGTAAGACGAACGGCTGCGTTTTGCATCCCCTCAGGCCCCGCTCCTCATTGCTGCTATTTATTGAGTGCCAACTATATGCCAGGCCTGCCGTGGACGTATTCAGTAGGGTCTCAGCACACACTTGCACAGTACTTCCTCCCCAGAGTACTGTTCAAAGGGCTCCGCACAGTACCATGCATCCCTCCCCCCAATGGCTCTATGATGTGGGAATTCTCATTATCCCCATTTGATGGGCAAGGAAACTGAGGCCCAGAGGGAGAATGCAACCTACCCCCAGGTCATGCAGCTGGCAAACAGTCTAGAACGGGGACTGTAATGCAAGTGGCACGGTTCCAGAGCCTGGCTCTTAACCCTGACCCTGTTATGTTTAGCTGTCATTGTTTTGTTTAGTCCTCAAACCACTTTGTGACACGACAATTTAAAGATGAGGAAACTATGCCTCAGAGAGTCAGGAGATTGACCAAGGTCACCCGCAGCCAGGATTCCAACCCAGGTCAGTCTGAGCCTAGAGTATGGGGTGCAGGCTCCAGGGTGGGGCCCCCTGCACAACCCTTATTCCCCCACCTCCCAGAAACCAGCCTTAGGGGCAGTGAGGCCCATGGGCGATCGGAGCCAACACGGGTCAGCCCGCCTGCTGCCTATGAATTAATTTAATAATAGTAATAGTGACATAGACATCGTAGCTGTTATTGCTGTTTGACATACATTGGTTCATGTGACCCTCCCTTTACAGAAGAGGAAACAGGTGCATGGAGAGTTAAGAGTTGGGCCCAGGGTGCCACGGCTGGTCGGTGTGCAGCTGAGACTTGCGTTCTGGGCAGGCTGGTTCCAGCCTGCGTGCTCTTAACCCCTACGCCGTAACCCCCTTGCCTATTTAAGCTGCTAAAAACTCACTCGTCTCCTCTGTGAAATGGGTACCACAAGTGCCCACCTCAATCGGAAAATCGGAGGAGCGGACGAGAGCACAAAGGTGTGGCGGGGCCCAGGCACAGGGACCTCGCACGAGCGATGCGGTGGGAGAGGTCGCTGCACAGAGTGACAGAGCCACACCTGCAGCAATGACCTTGGAGTCTCGCCCACTGTCAGGGCTGAACTAGTACGGGCCATGGATGCAGCTGGTGACATTTGGAGGCCTCCAGTCCGCGGTTCCCCCAGAGAGGCAGGGCGCCTCTGCAGCCCCTGCGGACCCTGAGGGATGGGGGAAGGTTCCGCAAAAGAAGTCACACTGGAGCTCAACACGGTCATCTTCAAACGCCCGGAAAGCCCCTGCGTGCGTCACCGCTGACCGTCTGTTGATGAGTGATTGCTACTGTGGCTGTGTGCTCTGGGGTGAGGTTTACAGCAGAGCAGGAAACAGCAGGCGGCAGGCGGGGTAGAGACGGGACGGGGAGAGGGCTGGGGGCCCCGGCGGAGGGGAGGCCCCCAAAGAGGAGAGCCGTGTCCTCTGGGTGAGCTCGCCACCTGGGCTCTCGGGTTCGGGCCGCATTTCCTAGGAGCCCTGAGGCTCCTCACAAGCACGTCCTGGAAACGCCGGCTCCATTTCCCGGGACCCTGTGAAAATCCGTCCCTGGAACGGGCCGTTCTGGGATTAAAGACTTCTTCGTGAGTGTCTGTGATGTTCTCCCGTGTGCGCAGTAGCATCGAAATCTGTGAGCGTCATCAAAGACGTCCTGTCTGGAGGGTGTGAAGGCAGCCTTTAGAAGGTTCTAGCTGTCTCTCCCGGCCCCGGACCCTGTGGCACCTGACCAGGGGTGCTGTTCATCACTCTAGCCCTTCAGAGAGATCTCAAAATGCGCGGACAACTGTGTGCCGAGGGCCCCTCCAGCGCCGTTGTGTCCCCCAGAGATGTCATAGGACTTAGCAAACAAGGGCACCACGCCTCACATGTGCCATATTTTCTCCCGTGTTCCTGCCTTTGGACCGGCTGTTCCCTTTGCTGTGCAGCCAGCCTGGCGAGTTTTTCCTGGTCCCCCCAAGACTCAGCACAAGCATTCCTTGTTTTGTGAAACCTTCCCCTGTCCTTCTTCCACCCGCAGCCCCGCAAAGCCCTGTGCCCCCCCATGCTCTGAGTTCTCCCACCAGAAGCGGGGCTGGACCTCCTTCAGTTCTCTTCCTCCCTGTCTGCTTCCCAAGATCCACTTTGGGGCCATCATAAAGCAGCTTATGCTCCAGAGAAGCGGTTCCCAAAGTCCCTGACCCAGCAGCATCCTCCTCGGCATCCCCGGGGACCCTGCTGGAAATGCAGATCCTCAGCCTCGCTCCAGACCTACTGAATCAGAGACTCCGGAGGGGGGCCCAGCAGTCTTTCAAGCAGCCCCCCGGGCTTCTGACTTACGCACGCTTAAGTTTGCGAACCGTTGCGGTAGGGAGATAGGGCACATTCACGAATGTCTGATCCAGAACAAATAAGATAGCAACCACAACAGACGGCACCCGGAGGACTGTGTGTCAGACTCATGCTATAGCCCTTGACCTGCATTAATTCTCCACAGCAACGTGTGAGGACTGTATTAATATACCCATTACGTGGAAGACAAAACAAGGGCTCAGACGGTCACTCCCTTTGTCGAAACGACGACTGAGCGGGGTGGATCCCAGTTGCAAACCAACCACGGCTGGCCCCTCTGGCTACAGACCCCGTGTGGTACCTGCAGAGAGTGTCACTTGGGAGTTTAAAAGAGGGAGAAACTACACTGAGGTCAGGTTTTCCCTAAATTTTGTGTTTTCAAAATAGAATTAAAAAAATTAAATAGTGGGTCACCTGGGTGGCTCAGTCGGTTAAGCATCCGACTTCAGCTCAGCTCAGGGCACGATCTCACGGTTCGTGAGACAGCTCAGGGCCTGGAGCCTGCTTGGGATTCTGTGTCTCTGTCTTTCTCTGCCCCTCCCCCGCTCATGCTCTGTCTCTCTCTCTCTCTCAAAAGTAAATAAACACTAAAAAAAAAAAAAAAAAGATTAAATAGTGCATCTTTTTAAAATAAAAAAAAAGCAAATTCTTGATCCCTCTTACCCATCTCTCATCCCAGCTCTCAGAAGCAACTACTCTTGACTCTTTTGGTTGCTTTTTTGGGTATTTACTTCCATACTTTAAAATATTTGCATCATGTATTATCTCTTGATTCGTCCCTATTAGACCCCCTCCTCTTGACTTATGCTGGATAAGGACTTTTGCTCACATACACCCCTGTCCCAGGACCCCTCCTGCCCCTGCCCCGACACCTCTAGGAGGCCTTATTTATTTGTTTAATTTTAGAGAGAGAGCATGCACTCACAAGTGGGGGAAAGGGGCAGAGAGAGAAGGCAAGAAAGAGAATTTTTTTTAATGTTTATTTATTTATTTTGAGAGAGAGAGAGAGAGAGAGAGCAGGGCCAAGCAGGCTGCCAGCACGGAGCCCCACGCAGGGCTCGATCTCACAACCCTGGGATCACAACCTGAGCCGAAATCAAGAGGGCTGACGCTCAACAGACTGAGCCACCCAGGTGCCTCCTAGGAGGTCTCATTTACATCGTAAGCATTATAGATTTGTCCACTTCTTTTGACAGTTTTCCTTCCAGTAGTAGTAAAGCTAGTTGAGGACAGGGCCTGTTTCTCTAATTGCCCAGAGGTACTCTAACTAAGGGCAGCTCTGATCCCCTTTTCCCCTTCTGACATTGCCACCAATATAATTAATCCCCATGAATATGGACTAAAACCCACAGAGCCGTGTTTGAGAATTGTGATCAAATAAATACTACTCCCTGCTGAACCAAGTAGAGTTTTATGGTCATATTTCCTTTCTTGGACTTTTGCTTTTTCCTAAGGCTAATAATTGTTGTGGCCCTTGCTTCTTGGCCCCTGTGGTGCCCCTTTTCTTAGTTTGCCTCCTTATGGAATGCTCTAGAATTATCTTGAGTTCCATTATTCCACAGTATGTTCTTCTCCCTGAAGATTCCCCAGTTCCTGAGCTCTTCTGGTGACTGTATGAGCCACCCCAGCATCTTCCACAAATCCATATTATCAGTTTAGATCATATTCAACTTTAAGTAGTTTAAATAAGAGAAGTTCCCGGTTGCTTGTTTGTTTTTGGTTTTTCTCAAGTCACAAAAATCTAGACGCAAATCCGGGACAGGCACAGAAGACCATGGTCATCAAAGATCCAGGCTCTTTCTACCTTGTTGTGCTCCACTACCCTTAATACAGAGCTCCCAACTCACGGTTCAAGATGGCTGCTTGAGCTCCGAACGTCATGTCTGCATTCCAGCCATTAGGAAGAAGGCCTCTTTCACTCTATGGCAAGACACTTCCTGAAAGTGGCACCCTCCATTTCTGGTCACACTCCCATGTTTACAACTTAGCCACATGGCTACACACCTAGTTGGGAGGGAAGTTGGGAAATGTAGTCTTTATTCTGAGTGGTTACATGTCCCACAGAAAAATTGAAGTTCTGAGTTTAGGTAAGAGAAAGAAAATTGAGAGTGGGCACAACTGGACGGCTTGGCCATACTTTTTTTTTTTTTTTTCCTCTCCCCTAAACATCTGAGCTGTCATTCTAGTCCTCGTACTGTTGCAGAGAACACACAGCAGCCCCATCCTGCCTCCCCAGCATCGTCTCTCCTCTTTTTGTGCTCTGGACATCCCAGACTCCTCCTTGCCTTGGGGCCCTCCCACACACTGTGCCTGGGCTGGTGGTGTCTCCCTGAGAGCCCACCCCATCCCTGAGGTGACAAGCTCCTACTTCCCCCCAGTTCTCAGGTGAGGCGACAGCTCCTTGGAGATCCCCACCAGGTCAGGGCCGGCCAGGCCGTCCCGCAGCCTTCGGGGCATCCTTTGCAACTGTAATTAGATACTGACTCGGGTGATTATGCTCACTTACTGTCACCCTTGCTAGGCTGTGAGCTCCTGGAGACAGGACCACCTCTGTCATGCCCTTCAGCCCGACACACAATAAACCTTTGTGGCATGAACAAAACCTATTCCTAGAAAGCTCTCCTCCTGAATCGTGTGTCTGAAGCTTCCTACCCTTCCGGAACCAACTAAAATGTCCCCTCTTCCAGGAAGCCTCCCCGTGCTCCCTCTGAGACAAATAACCCTCCTTCCCGAATGCCCCCAGACCTCTTAGTCATGGTCAGTCTCTGCCACACGGCACTGACTTTGGGGAGGTTCCCCTGTGAACCTGTGAGGACCCACACGTGATTCTTCTGTGGCTCTCGCACACACGTACAGGGACAAGCTGGGAGATTCTCCGGTCCTAAGCAGAACTGCTGGCCCAGAAGCAGGACTCCTGATGTGGCCTCTGGCTCACCTCATGTGACACATGGCAATGGCCTCACTTTCCCCCACCTGGACTTTCTGGGTCCTTCCCTAGCTGACATTCTCTGCTTTGCTCCACCCCCACCCCCCCCATGCTGCGTGCAGCTCAGGGGATGCTGACCTTGACCCAGCAGGCCTCCCTCCACGGGTGATGCATTCAGGTTCCTCAGGGTTTTGTTTTCCAGCTAGAGATCAAAGGAATGGACACTAGGCTCACAGGCAAAACAAAACAGAACAAACCTACCGGAGTGGAGAAACTTTTATTAACTTAACAGCTGGCCCCAGAGTGCCCCATAGGGGGAAATGTAACACCGTTGGGAAAAAAATATTTTGACAAGTGCTGGCGAGGAAGGTAAGAACTCCACCAGGGGCCAAAGCCTCAGAGCAAGGGAGGACACTCCCCTGGGAGAAGGAAGACGTCACAGCTCCCGGGACACCCAGGACAGCAGCAGGGAGACCCCGCAAAGAATAGTAGAATCAGAGCTTAATATTTATGGATTCCTGGGTCTGCACTAAGGAATGTGTATACTTTGTGCTTCACAGATTGTGGCAATCGAGGCGGTTGATTGCAAAACTGAACAGAAGGAAGAGAAAAGGGGAGAAAGAAAGAAAAGGGAGGCAAGGCGGAGAACAGTCGGAAAAGCACAGAAAAGAAGAGACGAGGAAAGCATCTCTGGCTAGCTGAGGCCCGGCGGGCAATCTACTGCAAGGTGTATTAGCTATGTAGAAGGCACGCGGCCTCTGGACAAGGGAGGTCAGAGGTAACAGTGGCTCAGATAAGGCAGGAATCTCTTTCTTTCCTGGGAAGTCGCTGAAATGTCCTGGAGATTCTGCTCTGTGAATTTCTCAGTCCCTCAGCACGTGACGCATGAGGGTTTACTGGCACATCGGCGTCGCAGCCAGCGGGAAGGGACGCAGGGGAGGGGAGTTCTGTGTCTTCCCTGAAGGGTCGCTCCCTGGAAGGTGCACACGTCCCTTCTGCTCACACCCCATCCTCCGGAGCCTGCTCGCCCATCACACCTGTTGCGAGGGGGGCTGGGCATTACAGCTGGATTCTGAGCAGCCATCGGCCCAGCCGAATGTTCTGTTACTAGAGGAGCCACAAATGTCTGCCACACACAGAGATCGGGGTGGGGGGTGCAAATAGGACTAGTGGGAAGCTTGGGGCATCCGGCTCAGAAAGCTGGTAGGCGCCAACAGTGGCCATGGGGCAGGACCCGCAGCCCCGGCCATGCTAAGGGACAGGCTGGCTGGGGCATGTCCCCATTGCCATCCCAGGGGAGGAGTGCACATCTGTTCCTACATCTTTGCATCAGGATCCAGGGGGGAGGCATTCCAGGATCCAGCTGGTGGAGGCAAAGTCGTGAGCCCCGGGTCCTCCCGCGCCACGGGGACGGAGGATTCCTCCCCACGTGTCCACTACGCATGGGATGCTGGGTGCGCCCTTCTCATAGCCACCCTTTGAGATGAGAACAATGACACATCCCGTAGGACGTGAAGGGTAACATTCACTGGCCCCGCTGCCGGACTTCTGTGAGCGAGGCATTGCTCTAAGTGCTTTCCAACGATCAACCCTTTTAATTTGTCTTGGCCCCAGAACACCCATCTAGGGCAGGCACCTCCGTACCCCTCCCTTACAGCGACACTGGGAGACAAGGAAGGTGCTCCCGTTTGGGCAGCTGGTAAGTAGCGGCAAAGCTGGGATCGCAACCCGGGCAGTCTGGCTCCAAATCCACGCTGGTGACCCTTGCGCTGCGCGGTCCGCTCAAGGGAGGAGCAGCGGGGAAAGGCGTGGGGCTGCGCGTTCCGGGATGAGACTCACCCCCCCCCGCCCCCCACCCCCCCAGGTTTTCCAAACAATGTTCAGTAGAAGATGCTGGATTCGTCTTTCGTAAATGTGCGGTGTTGCTGCTGTTCTCCGGATCAAGCCAATTTCACGGCAGGGTGCCAGCGCCCGCTCCCCCTGGAAATTAGCCCAAGCGTAGGGGGAACCCCGGAACTTCATCAGGTCTCCGAACAAAGGACGTAAAGACCACCTCATTTAGGCCCGCTGAGCCACCCAAACTCTAGAGCAGCAAGCGAGCGGCTCGGCTTCCTGCCCGGCTGCACACACAGCCACCTGCCGCCGATTCCATCTCAGCTGCTGCCTGGGAACCGGATTTACAGATTTGAATTTCACCTGACCCCGTCCTGACCCCATGTTCCGACAGGTGCTCCAAGCAGGCTGCAGCCACGGAGCAGAAAGCCAAGAGAGAGAAAACAGCTGCGGGAGCCTTCTGTGTGCCATCTGTCCCCAGATTCACCCCGAGCATCCCAGGACGTACCCTAGGCTGCTGGGCCCTGCGCCTCCCGAGAGTAACCTCGAGAGTAAGCGGGAAAACCCTTGGGGAGCCCAATGGGGAGACATTGCTGGAACCCGCTCCGAGCACCCCGCACCCCAGGCTATGGCGGATTGACGCGCTGGTGAGTCAGAGGTCCCCAGGGGCCTGCCGTCCACCCACACCCCCCCCACGCCACCCCACCCCCCACCCCCGCATCAAGAAGGCCCAAAGTTGCCACTTGCCTCAGTCACCAGGGCTGAGGGGGTCCTCCTCTTCTGCAAGCAGCAAGAGATTCATCCTCTCAAAACTCAAAGGCCAAGAGAGTTTCGTTATTAGTAATACATGTTACTCATCATCGTCATTATCGTTATTGTTAGTTGGCCGTCATTGCTTAGTATTTCCAGTACCAAAAACTATGTTAGGCACTTGACATTTGCTACCTTTGACCCTCCCCCGGTGCCTGAGGTGGGGACCCCGCACCCATCCTGCAGATGGAGAAATGGAGGGCCAGGAAGATGAACCGATGGCCCTGCCTGTCACAGAAGGGAGACTCTGCCCCGTGCTGGACAGAGAGCAACTCCAATGGGAATAGGTAGCGGCCTGAGGTCCCCTTACCTTGGTCTCCAGAAGGCACACTGGGGGGGGTTCTCACTGGGTCCTGGGACCGATTCCCGGTAGCCTGCTGCCCCCGGGGAACTCCCTGCCCGCTGCTCGGCTGCAGGGGGGCACCTGAGAAGCCGTTTTTGTATTGTGTCTTTATTGACGTTGGTAACTGAGGGCGCAAAGAATGGGTGGCTAGCCCAGGGGAGCCAGCTCACTTCGGGACAGGGACCCATGTTTTCTTTCATAAAAATACGAGCCGTGAGACAAAGTCTCTGGTTAACAAGGGGTGCGATCTGGGTCTATAGGGGCCTGTGGAATCGGAGCCAGCCTGGACACCACATAAGGTAAAATTAGCAACGTTCTCTGGTGCGCCCCCTCTCCCCGCAGACCAGCAGACTCCTGCTTGCGTGCCTTGGACCAAAATTGCAGGGAGGAAAGAAGCCACAAGGACACAGAGTAAGTAAGTAGACAGAAGAAGGAGAAGGAGAAGGGAAGGAGGAGGAGGAGGAGATGGAGGAGGAGAGGAGGAGGGGGAGGAGAAGGAGGAGCTGAGTCCCAGCCAGAGGAAGAGCCTGTTCCCCCATTCCCTCGAAGCTAGGCTGGCCTCGAGACAACAGAATCTGGCTGGAGTGAGCTGCTTGCGTGAGTTTAGGAGCCCGGGCCTTGAGAGGCCTTTCAGCTTCTGCCTCTGCCCTCCTGGGACTCTGTCCTGAGCCCACCACATACAGAAGCCCGGGCTGGCCTCCTGGAGGATTAGAGACCACGCAGAGGGCGCGGCACCCAGCCCACGGCCAGCACCACCGCCGGCCGCATGAGTGAGCGCCCAGGCCCTTCCAACCCCGCCGATCTCGCAGCCAACTACAGCCACGTGTGTGAGCCCAGAAGACACAGCAGAGAAACCCCCCAGACGATCATGGGATATCCCAGATCATTGTTTTAAATCACTAAATCGGGGCAAGGTCTTTTACGTGGATAAACTGATAGTTACAGAAATCAGCACTGGTGTCCGGGCGGTTTTCCGTAATCCAGAGCTAATTCACGGGCGCTGGCGGCTGGAAGGAAGTGACGGGATGGTCACTGGGAATTGGCCCAACTTGGAGGCTGGAGAAAGGGGACCTGTTGTGTTGTGGCAGAACAATTCCAAGACTATCACCTACAGATACTTGGAAGATAGGAAATGTACCAAATGACCCTAGCTGGCTGACCCGGGAGCTTGCCAGGCAGAATGTGGAGACAGCCAGTGGACTTCCTTTGCCGTGTGCAATAGGTAGACGAAAGAAACGAGCTTAAAAGAGCTCCGTTCGGTTGGCAAGCAGAATTGAAAGGTAATAGGAAACCAGCAAGAACACACTGAGTTGAAAAATAAAACCGTTTCTTATCCCGAGTCTCTCCTGGCAAAGGATTCTCAGAGTACAAAATGGCCTCAGGGTAGAAATAAAAGCAATTTATGTGGCCCTAAGACCCTTTATTAAGACCTCAAAATGATTTAAGGCAGTGCTTTGTAGTCTTCTCAGCTGTAGAGAAGAGTTTATAAGAATCTTACAAGTGCTGAACAATGGCACACCCAAGGTAGAGAGAGATCTGTCTCAAAAAAATAAAAAAGATGTGGCTTTCAGGGCCTTGAGCATCCCCAGATATGATTCATAAGAAGCCCATAACATTTGAGAGAATTGTATTAACCAGAGCACCATGAGTTTGGACTAAAAGGGACTGAAACAGTTCAAAATGAAAAGAGCCCTCTGAATTTTACAAATGGGAAGCAGGGCAAGAAAACTATTCTGTGCAAGTATTTCTTCTGGAAAAGGAGAATCTCCCAGACAGCAGAGCCCAGAGCCCAAAGGGCAGAGCCAAGAGTGTAAGGGACCCATGGGCTCAGGGCCACCTCCCGGGGCAGAGTCAGGCCCGAATCAAGGAGTGTCTTCCATCCCCAGAGCAGAGAAGGTTGACCACAAGCACCTGCAGGGGCCTGGGTGGCTCAGTCGGTTGAGAATCTGACTTTGGCTCAGGTCATGATCTCACGGCTTGTGGGTTCGAGCCCCACGTCAGGCTCTGTGCTGACAGTTCAGAGCCTGGAGTCTGCTTCTGATTCTGTGTCTCTCTCTCTCTCACTCTGCCCCTCCCCAACTTGTGCCCCATCTCTCAAAAATAAATAAACGTTTAAAAAAACTAAAAAAAAAAAAAAAAAAAAACAGATTTCAGAATTGTGATGGACCAGCGATTGTCATGCATCTACTGGGCCTCTCTTTTAAAAATGAAATCGTCTGGGTGCCTGGCTGGCTCAGTCAGTTGGGCGTCCGACTTTGGCTCAGGTCATGATCTCTTGGTCCGTGAGTTTGAGCCCTGCATCGGGCTCTGTGCTGATGGCTCAGAGCCTGGAGCCTGCTTCGGATTCTGTGTCTCCCACTCTTTCTGCCCCGCCCCCACTCATGCTCTGTCTCTCTCTCTCTCTCACTCTCAAAAATGAATAAATGTTAAAAAAAAAAATTTTTTTTTAATGAAATCATCCCTATTGTCTTGCTATTTCATACCGGGTGTCTGAGGTTAGATAAGCTGCCTGGAGTGAAGAAGAGCACCATCCACATCTGGACCTGAGGAACGTGAACAATCTGTGACCAGAAGGCAGACGTGGGCGTTCTTTAAAGGCTGCAAATTCCTCCCATGCCAGTGTGCCCACCCCTCTCCACGACCGTGCTGTCTCCCAGCCGGGGGTAGAGACAGTTTCTCCATCCTCCTGCATCTAAGCTGACCTTGTGACTTGCTTCGGCCAACAGAATCTAGCAGAAGGGCAGTTAGATGAGTCTCAGAGCCCGCGTCTCGAGAGGCCTTCGAGCCTCCGTCTTTGCCCTCTTGGGGCTGTGCCCTTGAGCCTGCCATGCCATGAAGAAGTCTGGGCTGAAAGACTGCGTGGAGAGAGGAGGACCCAGCGACACAGCCATCCCAGCTGGGCCCAGGCCCCAGCGGACCTTCTACAGAACACAGACCCAGCCAGCAGTGGTACTCCCCCGTCAATTACAGAATCAGGGAAAAATAAATCGTCGTTCTAAGCTACCAAGACTTGGTGTGGTTTGTTACGCAGCAGAGTCTAACTAAAACAATGGCCTCAGGGCTCTGGCAGCCCGCGGTGGGTGGGCTGCAGGCTCCCACTGTGGCCCAGCCAAGAGGGGGATCTCAGGAACCGGGCTCGCCGAAGGTCGGGAGCCTGGGGCTCGCTCATCACTCCTGGTCTAACGTAAAAAAGAAGGAGAGAAACACCAATTCTGGGTTTTCCAGTGGGAACCAGTCATTTTTTTTCCCAATGAAGCGATTCTGTAGCGTTTTGCTTATACCCAGCCCTCTGAGACGGAGACCAGTTCCAAAAATAATCATGCACCTTGCCAAACGGCAACAGCTGAATTTCCTGTCATTCTGAGTTTCTGTGATGAAAATTAATTCATTTAATAGAGAAGACTGGCAGAGAAGGGGGAAACTGGGCATTCTAGGCAGAGAAAAAGCTTTCAGCCAAAGCTCAGAGATGTGGGGTCGGTGAGACTTACACGTAGATGTGAGTAAACAGGTTCCCGATTAACAAGGCGCTTAGGCCAGGGCTTCCTAACCTTCAAGGTGCATCAGAATCACTCAGACAGTTTGTTGAAAACCCAGACTGCTCAGAGTTTTTGACTGAGCAGTTCTTGGTGGTGGGAGAAGGGCAAGAATTTGCTTTTCTGACAAGTTCCTACGTGATCCTGCTGATGCTGGTCAAGCGGGTACCACACTTTGAGAACCATTGGCCCCCTAAGCAAAAGGGGGAGGAGGTGGGTGGGTATGGTGACTGAAGGATGGCCTCAGTGATGCCATCAGGAACCCAGAATCCCAATCTGGCTCCTTGGACATCCTTAACTTATTGGTTTGCATTGCCGGGTGTGAGGTCTCCTGGGCACAAGATGGCTGCTGCAGCTCCAGAACTCAAGTCTGCATTTCAAGAAGGAAGAGAGTAGAGGCTGATCTGTGAACTAGTGGAGTCTGAACCCTTTACCAGGAATTCAAAGCCTTCCTTGAAAGGCCAATCCTCTTCCCACTACTCCTTGCCCCAACTCCCCCCACACGGTTGTCAGATGCATCCCTAGTTGTAAGAGAGGTAGGCGATGCAGGGTGTAGCTTACTCACTTCTATAGCAGAGGCACGCATGGGAAAGGGGCTGGGAAATGAAGCCACGGTGTTCGTCGTAGATGTGAAGGTGACCCAAAAGGCTGGAGGCCAGTCCTTGGGGGACGTACTGGGCACCCACTAAATGCTGATGTCTGAATGCATGCTGGGAGGGGGTGCGGGAAGAACAGCAGAATCGGACCTCTTCTGCCTCCTGAAGGTTGGATGATCTTGAACAAGTGGTTCTACCTCTCTGAATCTCAGTTTCTCTTTCTGTGACAAAATCCAATTGGGGCCTTTGACCCCGAGCAGTGGGATGGAATCAGGGGTGTGCGACTCTAGGGGCGCCTGGGTGGCTCAGTCGGTTAAGCGTCGGGCTCTTGATTTCTGCTCAGGTCATGATCTCACGGTTCGTGGGTTCGAGCCCCATGGCTGACAGCTATGGAGCCAGCTTGGAGTTCTCTGTCTCCCTCTCTCTCTGCCCCTCCCCTGCTCATGCTCTCTCTCTCTCAAAATAAATAAAAAGCTTGAACAAATAAAAGGAATGTGCAACTGTAACAATAGCCCCCAATGCCGGAGGACTTGCTGTGACCTGGGCTCTATGCTAAACCCTGTGCGTTCCTTTCTCCTTTCCTCCCCACAGTAGAATTCCCATTCTTCAGATGTGACAACCGGGGACAGGATGAGGCTTTTCACACCACGAGCTGCTAAGCAGAGAGCAAGGTCTGTGGGGCTCCAAGTGTGCACCCTTAAGCCCTTCTCTAGGTCGCTTTTGCAGAAAAACGAACCAATCCAGAGCCTCCAACAGCACAAGCTCAGTGGGCGCCCTTGCCCGTCCTGCCCTCGCTGGGTTAGTGACTCAGGACAAGCCAGGCTCACCTGGGCTGTCCCCACCCCTCGGCTGGAGGTGGCCTGCAGGAGCCAGGCAGGGCCAGCCTCCCCCACTCCCCCCACCCCACCCTGGACTGCTGCCCCCAGCAGGAGTGGAGTCCTGCCTGGCCGCCTGGCTTCCAATTAGACCCGGTCTCCCGCCCCGGCGGGAGTCAGAAAGCAGGCGGGGCCCGGCGGGGAGCAGGCAGTTAGAGGGTAATTAGATGTGGATGTGGAACCGCTCCCTTAATGAGGAGGTCGCTCTGGGCAAGGGACACTTAGCAGAAGTGTCACTCCAGGCACCTGCTTCCCACCGGCATCTTGCCTTGGGCACGATGAAGAAGGAGGAAGTAACCGACACTCTTTATGGCCCCGGCCCCGCGTGGCCTCAACTGCGTAGATGAGGATACTGGGACTCAGAGCCAGAATAACCTCCCCGGGGGTACACAGCTAGGGAAGTGGCAGAGAAGGAGGTCGAAAGGCCGGAGTCCCCGGTCTGTGCTCTTTCCCCTCTAGCACACCAGCGGCCCCCTGCCCTTCATCCGCTCACGTCTTCTGATGCTACAGATCTGATGGGTACGGCTGGTTGACACCGAGGAGGGACCTCGGACTTACTTGCCAACTGCTGTGCCGGGGCTGTGAAATGAAAGGCTTTCCATTTGAGTAACCGACGTTAGCAGCTGATGCATCACGGCAGAACCCTAGCCACTACCGGCTCTGCCTTCAGGGAGGTGGCGTTCCCTTCCGAGGCCGCAGGGGGTGTAGCCAGAGAGGCTGCTCGGGCCCTCCCCCTGCACACACACCCTTCGCTGCACCCCAGAGCTGGCACCCAAAGCCCCGAGATGGGTGACTCACACCTTCTCCCAAGAGCAGGCAACAGACTTCCCAGAAAGGAGAAGCCGGCTCAGGGAAGCCCCCATCTGGCTGAGGCAATCTGTCCGTCTGGAAGAGGGTAGGGTACGCGAAACGCTACAGCAGCTGTGCCCAAAGCCAGTTCTGCAAATCGGAAAGACTGTCCTCGGGAAAGAGGGTGCCCTGAAGAAACGTGTTTGGGAATCGCCGTGTTTCCCTTTGCTCTGGGACAGTCACAGCCCATGTTGCTGTAGTAAAGGATCTCAGAAGTTCCCGGGGCAGAAAGGGTCTCTGCTGGGGTACCCTGACGTTTTCTAGGCATTTTTAGCCACAAGGCTATTCTTTGCTTAACCCCCAGGCTCTGAGGACATGAGTTTTCCTTGGGATACGGCTTTGGAAATACTGTTACGTACAAATCCCTCCCCTGATCCCAGCAGCCTGGACGTCACCACACTCGGCCACAGCTGACGCTGGGGATGATGGGTGAAGTGGATCAGGGGAAAGGGAGTGAGGTCTGGGGGGGATGGGAGCTGGTCTGCCTTCCAGAGGGCCTTTATTCGCCCGTGGATGCTTTTCTCCATCAAATCATCCATCCACAGGCAGGGCGGGGGCCCAGCACTCCTCTCAAGGCGGGAGAAAGTTTAAAGCTGCAGCTCAGCCCCTGCCTTCCAGGAAACGAGTTCCTCAGTGCCAAAGGCTCTGGACTAGAACAGGCAGGGTTTGACTACCTGCTCCGCCTCTGGCCGGCTGTGCGGCCTGGGGCAAGTCAACCCCTCCGAACCTCAGTTTCCATCTGAACGCTTGGACTGGCGATGCTTAGACCACAGGGTTACGGCGATAAAGACTTGATAATTACCACAGTACAGTTAAATTTATTTTTGAGAGAGGCACAGAGAGAGACACACACAGAGCCCGAAGCATCCCGACGTGGGGCTCGAACCCACGCGCCGGGAGATCGTGACCTGAGGCGAACGCTTAACCGACCGAGCCACCCTGGTGCTAACTGTGTGCCCTGCGTAGCTCTCAGCACCTTACCTATGTTACCATCACTTCCCTGATAATCCTATGAGGGAGGTATTGTCCCCGTGTTACAAGAGAGGACACTGGGGCACAGATTAGTTGTGGCTTGCCCAAAGTTCTGGCAGGGCCACAACTCAAACCCAGGGAGTCTGGCTCCTAAGTCCACATGGCACTCCCCAGCTTGATGTCTGCTAATGATTTCCCACCACACCTAAGTCCCTCCCATGGCCGGCAGGGCCCCAGAGGATATGAGCCCAAGCTCCTGACAGGCCTCATCTCCTGTCACTCTTCTCCAGGTTAACCCCTCTAGCTGCCCCCGCTCCCCTTCTCCTTCGGCTTCCAACCACACTCCTAGCTGAGGGCCTTCACCTTCTCTGTTCCCTCTGCCGGGAACAGTCATCTCCCAGCTTTCCATAGGGAGCGCTCCTCGGCGCTGCTGGACCTTTGCTCAGATGTTTCCTTCCCCGACCACTGTGGCTCAAGGAGCACCACTCGCCGTGCTGCACCTGTCATCACGCCCCCCGAAGGCATGTGACATGTCAGTCTCCTTGCGCCCTTGAAATGTGGCCATCGGAACAGAGGAAATGAATTTTCCATTTTATTTCATTTTCTTTATATTTAATTTTTTAATATTTATTTTATTTTTGAGAGAGAGAGAGAGAGAGAGTGCGTGTGCCCAAATGGGGGAGGGGCAGAGAGAGAGAGAGAGAGAATCCAGAGCCGCCTCCAGTCTCCTCAAGCTGTCAGCGCAGAGCCCGATGCGGGGCTCGAACTCACGAACCGTGAGATCATGCCCTGAGCCGAAGTCAGAGGCTTAACCAATTGAGCCACCCGGGCGCCCCTTTACTTTATACTTAAATAGCCACATGCGCCAGTGGTTTCCGCCGTGGGCAGTGTGGGTCCATAGGCTCAGTCTCTGCTAAAAGCATGTAAGTGTATATGATGGAAAAGCCTTGTCCCTCTTGTTCGTGGATAGATCCCAGAGCTTAGAACATTTTCTAGCATCCATAGTAAGTGCTCAAAAAAACCCTCACGAGTGAATGCCTCTCTTATCACAGAACTACATTCTCTCCCTCCCGTTCACACGAACGAGGACGCTGAGGCCCAGAGAGGGTAAGCGTTCAGCAAACGACACACAGCGAGTCCACGCCCTCGGAATCCGACTTCCCCCCACGCTACTCCCTGGTGGTTTCTTGGCGGCAGGGAACTGATTAAAACCAATCAGCCTGATTAACCCCAGAGAGTCTGAGATGCTAAACTCCAGGCGGCACTGGCACAGCCTGGGACCGTCAATGAGCCAAGGCAGAGGCCCTGGCACGGGCTGGGGAGGGAAGACCGGGATCCGTGTGGGGTGTGCTAGTCAGAGGCCAGTTGCTCTAGATGATAGAAGCCCCCAAGCCCAAGAGATGGCAGGCTTACTATTGTCTTTTAAATCAAGAAGGCCTTATGGGTTCTGCTTCGACCAGCCTCAGGAGCCAGGAGTCAAAGAAAAACCCAGTTGGAAATTTTAAAAGGAAACAGGAAACCTCGCTTCCTGCTGGCTTGAGCAGGAAGTAGGTTTATAATTGGAACACGAAAGGTGGGGAGGGGGAGCTTGGGGTCTGCGTGGCCTGAAAACGCTATCGGCAGGAACAGCCCGTGCCCCGGAGGTTAGCGCTGCCCTGGCACTCTGGGAGCGAGCCGGTCTGGCAGTCCTGAGGCCTCACAGCGGCCGCCCCAGTCTGCATCCTTCTTGCCCAGGCTCTCTGAGCCTCGGCTTTCCCATTTGTACAATGAGGAGAGAGGAGCCCACCCCACGGGTGATGTGACGATGACACATGAAGTGTCCAGCACAATCAGTGCCTAGCAAATGGCAGCTGATCTTGTCATCGCAGTCTCCCAGTGCTGTGACACATGGGGACAAGCTGGGCCTTTGACAAGCAGGTGCAGTGAGGACAGAGGGCCAGGCAGAGAGGGGACAGCCGGGGCAAAGACCCCGAGAGGCCACCGTAGGGACGTATTTGGGCCCCATAACTGGCAGGCCCCAATTCTCTCCCTGCTCCTGACTGTGACTTTAGGAGGCCATTTGTCTGTCCTGCCTCCTCCCCAGGGTTCCCTCAGTGGGACGCCCGGGGAGCAGGATGGAGCGGGGCAGGGGAAGGAGAGCGGAACAAAAGGCAAGGGTGGCCGCAGGCAGGCTGTTGTCTGGTTAATCAGCCTGAGAGGTGACAATGGCGGCCCGGGGAGGGGCAGGCATGTCCTCCACCTCCCCGCTCACGGTTGCTGGATTTAACAAAGACACAGAAAACAAAACCGGATTCCTAGTTAAATTTAAATCTCAGATAAACAGCAAATCATTTCCTAGTGTCAGCGTGGAGAATCGAGGACACACTTCTGAAAAATGATCCATTGTTTAGCTGAAACTCGAGTGTAGCCGGCTTCCCGTGTGCAGGGCTTGAGAGGCCTTGAGCTGGCCCCTATTGCTCCCCATGAAGTTCAAGGGCCGGGGGCCAGACCCACCCACCTCCCAGCTCCACCCAGTATCACGCAGCCTCTTATTATCTGACCCTCTTTCTCCAGCCTCCAGACCTTTGCCCTCGTGGTGGCCAGAGCCGAGCCGAGCCGGGAGTGTGCTTTTCCTCAGCGGCCCTCCTGCTAAGGCTCGCTTCTGTCGTCCTGTCCCCGCTCCCACCAGGAGCCAGTTGGCTCCGTTACCATCTTTCCCAGCCCCTGAACCTTTCCTTCAAAACGACATCTACTTGCGAGATGCCTCAGCTTCTGCCTGCCCTGCAGCTTTGGCTCGCCGTCGTACCCCAGCGTCTGGCCCCCATCCCCAAGTTAGCGGGCGCTGCCACCATCTGTGCCTCGTGGATGAATAGAAACTATTCCGGGAAGTGGGGAGAAGGCAGAGAAGGAAGGTCTGAGGCACCGACGTGCTCACGCCTCCCCTGGGGGAAAAGACCATTTCCCAACCTGGCCTTCAGCGTCCAGACGGGACAGGAGCCCACGGCCAGGGTCAAGGGGCCAGAAGTCTCTCAAGAGCTCTGCACGCCCAGCCGCCCGCGTTGAACAATCCTCTCCTCCTCCCTGAGGTCCTATGGCCCCCCCCCCCCCCCCCACAAATGGCGCCCGACACCCCTCCCGGCTCAGCTTCACGGCGAGACTTGTCGCCGAAGCGCCAGGGGCTCCCGAGAGGGGCGCTGGCCTCTCCTCCCCCAGCTAGGCTGGGGTCTTGGCTCCCAGGGCCAGTCTGCGACGTCCTGTCCCTGTCCCCGTACCTCACAGTGTCTGCACACACAGTACCAGCTCCACAATGGCCCGTAGGGTGAATGAATGAGTAAATGGCCCTTTTCCTCCATGCCGCGTTGAGTTTTGCGGGGACTTGGTGGGGGGAGGGGGAGAGCAACAGATGGCCAGTGGGACCGGGAATGAAGGCTAAAAAAGGGAACATGATGCAGAGGAAGGGGGCTGGAGCCACAGGCACGCTTCTCCACGTTGATGTCATCTTGGACCCAGCCCAGCGGGGCCGGGCCGGGTTATCACAAATTATGTCTCCCCAGGCTAGCGTCAGCATCTGATTTCGAGCAAATTGCAGAATTAAGGGTAGGGTGGGCCAGGCCTGTTCTATATTTGGTGCTGGCATATCAGCAGCGCCAGCGAGAGCCTGCTGGGACTGTGCTCAAAAACCTGATTTAAGGTTGGTTTCGGGCCGGAACGTCGCCGGCTCCCCCAGACGGCCAACGATCTCACAGGCAGGAGGTGGAGCCTGGAGAAGCAGGTCAGCCCCCAGTCACTCGTTCCCATTGACTCAAATAATATAGCCACGGCTAGGGTAGGGGTGGCAGCTGGCAGATGCTGTGTGCCAGAAGGTGTTACTGGCACCTCTGATGGGGACGAGATTACCCGCCCAGCATCCAGGGAGGTTGGGAACGTGTGCAGAGAGGAACCAACGAGGCGAGAATGAGTACATATTGTTGGAGCGGGAGGGGGAGGCTGGGGAGGGACAGGAAAAGTTGGGGAGGGGCAGTATGAATTAGAGGAGGGCTGATCTCTGCAGCCTTAGCTCTTGCTACCTGTGGAGGATGTCTGGTGTTTTTTGCCTGCTTAACATTCATTTCCCTCTTTCTGGACACATCATCCTGGCTTTCCTTTGAGGAACTGCCCATCCCCCACTCCCAGCCATCTTGTCCAGGCAGGGCTGACGCCTTCCCACTCCTGAGATCTAGGGGTGGGTCCAAGCCCAAGGCCAGACAGTAGCCCTGAGCTTCCCATGGCTCAGGAATGGCTTGATGTGGAATCTGGGTCAATCAGGGTCAGCCCTGGGACTTTGGTTGGATTTGCCGGGAGCAAAATGTTCTTCCCCAACTAAAGTTGAAGCAGGAGGGCAGGAAGCCCTGAGCTATCCATTTAGGTCAGAAGGAAGCTAGTGTGAGGGAAGCGGGACGGGAGATAGAATAAGAAAGACTGAATGCTGGATCCAGCTGTACCTGAAGCCCATATCCCACACTATTCTGATGATAACAGGAGAAAAAAAATCCCTTTGAGCCGAGTTTCTGTGATTTGCAAATCAAAGAGCTGATTAATTATCTTCAGTCCTCCCCTCCAGCCACACGAGCCTGGAGCCTCGTTGCTAGTTCTCAGAACAGATCAGACACCCCCCGCCCCCAGATTCTTACTCAAACTATAACCTCTAGCAGGAATGACAGTGGCACCTCAAGACCTCCTGTTGAAACCCTTCTCTACCTTCACACAAATAGCACCTACTTCACGGAGCATCCTGAGAGGTTTCAGTCACATTACTTCTTTGTCACTCCCACAGAGGACAGCGCGAACTCTTGTTACAGGGCCCATGTGGTGGCACCGAATCTGCACCATTTTTGTGTATATTTAACTCTGCCCTGAAGCCCAGCACCAAGCTGGCAGCATGAGCTCATTTCATCTCCACACTTGCCCCTTGAGGTGATATGTTTACAATCTCTGTCCCACAGGGTGGCATTGACTCGGAGAGGCTGAGACCTGCTTCCTGTCCAAGGTAAGAAGCCGGGTCAGCCCCCCACCCCTTCCTCCTCCCGAGTTCCATTTCTGGCCAGCTATGCTGGACTGGCCACCGGCTGGTTTGCCAGCCAGGGTCTCTCTCCCGCCCTCACTGCAGTGGCTCGGGGGAAAAGTGCAGGGTCCAGAATGTCAACACCGCCGCCGCTCTGTGTGGGCTCACATCTAAGCTTCCCTTCCTAGCGGTTGTTGTGTCTTTGGGCCGATCACCCCGCGGGGGTTTCACCTCATCTGTTTGTTACTATTACTGTGGTGAGACACGCCTACCGTGAAACGTACCAGCTCAGCCACTGCTGGGTGTACATTTCCGTGGCATTAAGAACACTCGCGGCTTCGGGCTGCCGTCACTACGTCTCCAGAGCTCTTTTCATCGTGTGCGATTTCAACTCAGCTCTCATTAGACGCTAAGTCCCGTTCCCTCCTCCTCCAGCTCCTGGCAACCGCTCTCTACTTTCTGCCTGTGTGACTGACTGCTAGGCTACTTCACGAAAGTGGAGTCATGAGGCGTTTATCCCTTTGTGATGGGCTTACTTCGCTGAGCTTAACGTCCTCAAGGTCCATCCGCGTTGTCGCACGTGTGGGAGTTTCCTTCCTTTTTTAAAAGCTAATATTCTGTTCTACGTATCCTATCTTCTTCTTCTTTTTGTTTTTTATTATTTTTTTTTAATGTTTATTTACTTTTGAGAGAAAGACAGAGACAGAGACAGAGCATGAGCAGGGGAGGGGCAGAAAGAGAGGGAGACACAGAATTTGAAGCAGGCTCCAGGCTCTGAGCTGTCAGCACAGAGTCTGATGCGGGACTCGAACTCACCAACTGTGAGATCATGACCTGAGCTGAAGTTGGTTGCTCAACCAACTGAGCCACCCAGGTGCCCCTTCTTTTTTTTTTTTTTTGTAGTTACAAGTTTTTATTTAAATTCCAGTTCATTAGCATACAGGGTAATATTAGTTTCAGGTGTAGATTTCAGTGATTCATCACTTACATATCACACCCAGTGCCCATCATGGCAAATGCCCTTCTTAGTACCCATCCCCCATCTAGCCCCTCCCCTTGCCGCCTACCTTATCTTTATTTTTATCTTTTAACGTTTGTTTATTTGTTTATTTTTAGACTTTTTAAAAAAATGTTTATTTATTTTGGGGAGAGAGGGAGAGAGAGAGAGCACGTGCGCGTGCACAGGCAGACAGAGAGAGAGAGGATCTGAAGCGGGCTCCATGCTGACAGTGGAGAGCCCGATGTGAGGCTCGAACTCACAAACCGTGAGATCATGACCTGAGCCGAAGTCGGATGCCCAACCAACTGAGCCACTCAGGCGCCCCTAATGTTTATTTATTTTTGAGAGAGAGACAGAGAGAGAACGAGCGGAGGGAGGGGCAGAGAGAGGAGGACAGAGGATCCCAAGCTGGCTCTGTGCACTGACAGCAGACAGCCAGATGTAGGGCTCGAACTCAGGAACCCTGCGATCATGACTTAGGCTGAGGCGTAAAGGACTAAGCCACCCGGGTGCCCTCCCCCCTTCCTGCCCCCACTTTAAATGGAGGCTAGACTCTATGTCCACATTAACACTGGTGCCGTGGCCAGCCCACGCCCTCCACAGCCAGCCGGACAGGGAATATATGGGGTGTCTCAGGGGCTGAGGGGGGCATGCTCCCCCCAGAGCCTGGACGATGGCAGGTCGGTGCTGAGGCCCCCCATCAGCACTATCCCCCTCTGAACTCATTGTCTACCATGGAGAAAAAGATGGGAAAGGACTGGAAGTGTCTCCACAACTTCGGCCTGTGCTGGGAGCCGAAGTGTCCCTTCAGTGAGACAGTATTCTTGACCCCAATTCCTCTCCAGTCCAGGGACCAGACAGGAGACCAGTCAGGAGCCCCCACTGCTTCTCGCCAGCTCTCGTCCCAGCTGCCAAGGAGACGCCCATCAGTGGGATGGCAGAGCAGGAGAGGGGGGAGAAAAGTACGAGTCCAGAAACTCTTGGCTGAGCCCCCAATGGAAAGGTGATGTTTCAACTTTCCCCAAGGATCTGCAAGGCATCAATACTGTGGAGAAAGGAAATTAAACACTTAGTGCCAGTTCAGGGGAGCTGCCTGGGAAAACTCTGGGGAGGGAGCAATGCTGCCAGCTGATACTTTGGCCCCAAAGACCAGCTTCGAGGAAGGACTCCTTTGGGACGGCACTGCCCATCTGGATTCCGGACTCCCTTGGGCGGTTGCCTGGGCTGAGCCAGGCTCAGGGCTGGGCGCATGGGAAGGCAGGGTGGGCAGAGGAGAGCGATAAGCTATGAATCACCCCTGGCCTGTTGGCCATGCTTGGGTTTACCAGGTGCAGTAAATGATCACGAGATCCTGCAGCCTCAAGGACCATCCAGAATGCTCCCTCCCTCCTTGGAAAATTCTAAGAATTAGGATCAAAACGATCACTCAGTTCCCAAGTCCAGCCCGGTGAAGGGCTGGCGAGGTCAGGGGCCGGGGACAGTCACACCAGCTGTAAATGATGGGGCTGGGAAGCTGCTGGCAACGTGACCCCCCCCCAACCCCCATGTAATGAACATACCACGCCCTGCTGTGGAAGATTGGAGGAATCTCTCGGCTCTCCACTCCCTGCCCAGTACAGAATTCTGCATCCACATCTTCCTTATCCAATGGGGATTAAAAAGTACGCTTATCAGGGGCGCCTGGGTGGCTCAGTCCCTTAAGCATCCGACTTCAGCTCAGGTCATGATCTCACTGTCTGTGAGTTCGAGCCCCGCTTTGGGCTCTGTGCTGACAGCTCAGAGCCTGGAGCCTGCTTCTGATTCTGTGTCTCCCTCTCTCTCTGCCACTACCCCACTCACGCTCTGTCTCTCTCTCAAAAATAAGTAAACATTTAAAAAAGAGTACACTTAACCGTGATGCGTACCGAGCGATGTATAGAATTGTTGAACTGCTATATCGAACACCTGAAACTAACATAACACTGTATTTTTTTTCAAGAAATCCTTTTGGATTGTTTTTAAAAGTTTATTTATTTATTTTGAGAGAGAGAGTGAGTGTGAACAGGAGAGGGGCAGAGAGAGAGAGAGAATCCCAAGCAGGCTGTACTCTGTCAGTGCAGAGCCCTCTACGGGGCTTGATCTCACACACCATGAGATCATAACCTGAGCTGAAATCAAGAGTCAGAGGCTCAACCGACTGAGCCACCCAGGTGCCCCATAACACTGTTTGTTAACTATACCGGAATTAAAATTAAAAACTTAATTGAAAAAAAAAAAGAATTCTGTATCCACACCCTTTGCCATGTGACTTGGCCACAGCCTCCCGATGGGGAAATATACTTCTCTGCCCCAGGAGGTTGGACCTGGCCCCATGACTTGCTCGGGCCAATGGAATGGGACAGGACACGGGGTGGGGGGGGCGGTTTGATAGTGCTTACATCATTTGGCTCGGTCTCCCGCACTTCTGCCATCTGCCACACGAAGAACATGCCGGAAGCAGTACCAGTCCAAGTAAAAAGAGAAGACCAGCGGATCTGGCCTGAACCCAGTGCCCGGCCCGGAGCCACACCTGACCAAGCATAGCGGAGCTCTGACTGCAGACCCAGAAGTGAGGAGATGAATCCCTACCTCCTGCAGGCCTCGGATTGTTGACGTTTGTTCCTGAGCATGATCACAGCACCGGCTGACTTATAAACCACACACACACACACACACACACACACACACGTATCCAGACAAGACACATGCAAGCTCATCCGTGAACATATGCGGGATGTGTCCTATACACGTTGTAAACACTCGAACACAAACTGAAATCCACATACAAGCCCCCCGCCCCGCCCCTTCGTGGCTGGAGACTGGGAGAGGGAGTGCCTGAGTCACTGGTCGTGTTTGCAGCCCTCACTGGGCCTTACTTGCAACCTGAGGCTGGGGACCAGTGCCCCCTTTCTTCAAGCGGAAGCCTGGGGGCGGGGGGCGTGACAGCAGCGTGTCCACACCTCTATGTCCCATGCGGACCAGCCCGGGGTGTGGCACACCTACTCAAATGCTCAGTTTGAGTTCGTTGAATAGACACAATCCAATAGAGTGCTGGGCATCTTCTCTGGGGGCTCTGGGGACTCTTGGGGGCCCTGGAATTCTGGGATTCTCCTGAGCCACACAGATGGGCCGGCAGGCCACCTTGCCAGTGGAGGGAGCCTACCGGGAAGAGAGGAGGCCGCTGGGGTGTGGGAGACTGGGGCCCCGGACCCAGCTGTGGCAGTCACTGCGGCCCTGCCTCTGAGCCCAACCTGCCCTGGGCATGCGGAGCCCTGAGGGCCTCCACTCACCTTAGCCCCAGGGTCCAACTCTGAACCCCAGGGAACCAATGACATCTGGTGGTGACAGAACCGGGCTCTGGTGTCCAACGGTGCGGGTTCGGTCCCTGCTCTGCCCCTGCTCACTGTGCGTCCTTGGGCAAGTCCCTTCACGTCTCCAGGCCTCAGTTTCTTTCTCTGTAGCCTTTTGAAGGCCAACCCCTGATCTGAGCCTCAGACAAGGCCCCTCTCACCCACTAAACACACTGCTTCACCAATTCTTCCCCCGCTCCCTCTGCGTCATCAATTTCTTCCTCTGTCATCCTCAGCAGCATATCAAGGTGCTTGAATTTCTCCCACCTTAAAACAGACAACCACGGAAACCCTCTCCGGGTCCCCTCCCCCCTGCACATCTATTTTCTCAGTCACCCTTTAGAACAAAGCTTCTTGAAAGAGCTGCCAGACCACATCTGTGAAGGCAGGCGGACCCTGTTCTACTCTCCCTGTGCTCTCCTGAGCCAACTTCAGTCAGATTTTGTCCCCCATTATTCTACCATAACCACTCTCCTCAGGGTCAGGTCGGTCTCTGTGTTGCTAAATCCATAGTAGTTTCTCGGGCTCCTCTTCCTGGGCTCACATCACAAGCCGATCGCTCCCCCTGTGGGCTCTCTACGCTCCTGGCTCTCTCGCTGCCTCCTGGCGGTGGCCCTCCTCCTCTGCTACCGCTCCCCTCACCTGCCAGCCTCTAAGCCCTGAGGGCCCTGTCCCCGTCTCTTCTGTCCACACCCACCTCCTTGGCGATCATAGACACAAACACCATGTGTACCGTGGCACTCACCACCCAGACTTGTGCCTTGACCCCCAGTCTCGTACCCAACTGCTTACTATCTCCACCCCGCAGCTGGTAAGCATCTAATCTCCATATGCCCTCATCTCAGCAAATGGGAACGCCCCCTTCCCATCGCTCACCCCAATACCTGGAGCGACCCTTGACCTTCCTCTGGTGTTCCCTCCAGTCCTTCAGCACTTCCTGTCTGTTCCTGCACCTCCAGGATGCATCCCTAATCTGATCGCTCCTTGCTTCCTCCCTTCCAGAGTGATCCCTGCATGTCAAATACCGCCCCTCAGGAGGTTCCATCTCACTCAAGGTAAAAGCCCAGGTCCCTGCCCTGAACCACAGGGCCCTACTTGGTCCCAGGCTCTGTGGACCCCCAGGTGTCTACCACATACAACTTGAGAAGGCCCGCCAGAGGGCCCTGAGCATAACTGATCTGTCACTGCCACCCTCGCTCACCCTACTATAGTTGCACTGATCCCACACTGCTCCTCAGACACTCAGTAGGTGCACCCCCCACCTCAAGGCCTTCACAGTAGCCGTTCCCTCTGCCAGGAGCACTTGGCCCAGGTACGCACATGGCTGTTCAAGTCTGTGCTCAGATCTGGCCTTCTCCTGACGCCTTTCCTGAGTACCTACCTGATTCTCCATAGTGAGTCCTCTCACCAGCCCCTTCCCTTTGATCTTCCTTTGTCATGCTTGTATATGATTTTTATTATTTTCACTGTAGATTGTAAGCTCCATGAGAGCAAAGCTTGCTGTGCTTTTCATGGTACCTAGAAGATGATAGGAGACCAGTAAATACGTGTTAATGAATCAGGAGCAAATGAGGGCAATTCTGCACATGCCTCCCTGGGGTTTGGGTTCAGTGAGAGAGCACAGGTTGGTTGCTCAAGCGGGGCATGAGGGCTGACACAAAAAAGTTGGCCATATTGTTATTGTCATGGCTACCATCACCACCACTGCCCCTACTACCATCATCACCATCATCACCACCATCACCATCATCATCATCATCTTGACCACCATCATCATCATCTGCACCACCATCATCATCTTCACCATCATCATCATCTTCTTCACCATCACCATCATCATCATCATCATCTTGACCATCATCATCATCATCATCTTCACCATCATCATCACCACCACCATCACCATCACCACCATCATCATCATCTTCATCATCATCATCATCATCATCACTACCACCATCACCATCACCATCATCATCACCATCATCATCATCACCATCACCATCATCACCATCACCATCACTGTCATCACCATCACCATCATCATCTTCAACATCATTATCATCACCACCATCACCATCACCACCATCATCATCACCATCATCATCATCACCACCACCATAACCATCATCATCATCATCACCACCATCACCATCATCATCTTCACCATCATCATCATCTTCTTCACCATCATCATCATCTTCTTCACCATCATCATCATCATCATCACCATCACCATCATCACCACCATCACCATCATCACCATCACCATCATCACCATCATCATCTTCTTCATCATCATCACCATCATCATCATCACCATCACCATCATCACCACCATCATCATCATCATCACCATCATCATCATCACCATCACCATCATCACCACCATCATCATCATCATCTTCACCATCATCATCATCTTCTTCACCATCATCATCACCATCATCACCACCACCACCACCATCATCATCATCATCACCACCATCACCATCATCTTCACCATCATCATCATCTTCTTCACCATCATCATCTTCATCATCATCATCTCCTTTTTTTCTCCGATGCAGAGAGTAGAGTTCCAGATCACAGAGCATGGCCATAGCCGACCAGGCCACCTAGATGAATCCTCTCAGTGACAGGAAGGCCACCCTTCTGCAATGAGACCCCCAAACCTCAAGGTGGGATTTCAAAATTCTAGAGCTGGGATAGACGCTAAATATACTCTATGTAGTTTCAAATTCTTTTTTCGCTTTTTCCTTTTTGCCCGAGAGCCTTTGCCCAACCCGAAGTGGAAACAGGAAAGAGGGAAGAAGCTGTTCTGGCTGAACTGGAGGTGTCTGCCTGGAGTTCTGCCCAGCCCCAGGCCTCCGTGGACCCAGGGCTTTGCCAAGTGCCATTTGAGAGCCGACCAGAGAGGTTCCCTTTTCCTGTCTCCGGTCTGCAGAGGAGGAAACAGGGCAAAGCTAGGTTAAGACCCTTCCCCAAGGAGGCTGGGGAGGGTGGATCCCCGGAAGCCGGGCCGAGCCCCTCCTCCTGGCCCTGCACCCTCAGGCCTCCATTTTCACAAGTTCCACGTTCCTCCGAGTGCCACGCTCCATCCAGCCCATGTAATTGAAGCCAATTATTTAGTACAAAAGAACAGAGAACGCATCAGTTCATGCCTTTGTCTCCACAATGGGGCCTCGAACAAGGAGCTCCAGCTGATGCTCCTTAGGAACCAGCTGAGCTCAGCCTCCCAGGGCAGGACCGGGCCTGCCAGGGGCAAGCTGTGGTGGCCAGAGCAATTCCCTGAGGACTTCTGGGGCAGGGGCCCAGCTGGGGGTGCGGAGTTCCTGACACGGGACAGAGAGCTTCCGGGGACCTTGCAGCCATGGGGTGTAAGAGTCGGGGTGTCTGGGGACCTTGGGAATGTCATTCTCCCCGCAAGTGTTGGGGTCCTGACCTGTGGGGGGTGGCAAACCAGGGGAGCTGTAAGTTATCCCTGTAGAGGATTTAGCACAGTACCTGGAGTGTGGTGCATGCTGATGTGAGCTGTTTTTACCCAGTTGGTGACGGTTACGATGTTACTGTCACTAAAACAGTATTGTTGGCTTTGGAATCAGCAGACCCAGGTTTGAACCTGGCCCTGCCGCTTACCCGCTGTGTGACGTTGGCCATCTCACATAACCTCTCTAAATAACCGTACAATGTTGTATCATGTTGTGCAGTTTACAGGCCTCAAAGCCCTGTCGGGAGGACGCCAGACTGGAATGCAGCCCGGGCAGTCTACGTACGAGACAGCCAGCTATGCGCCAGGCGCTTCAAAGTAACAGTTTTAAGCCTGTCATCGGCCAGGGCAGCCCAGGAAAGGGAAGCGTTCACCTCTGATTTCTGCAGATGGCAGGCAGCTCCACTTCCTGGTTGGGTGACCTTGGCCGGCCGCTCACCCTCTCTGGGCCTCAGTTCCTCCTCTGGAGAGCGGGGACAATGATGGCACCCACAGAAAGACAAAGCTCCAAGAGCAGTGGCCGGTCTCTAGTCACTGCATACTAAGGGTTACTTCCGATGATTTTATCCATCCCACTGTGTGCTAAGTTGTGCGAATGCATTCTATTTTATTTTACTTTTGTTTTTGTTTTATTTCACATTTGAGAGAGACAGAGTATGAACAGGGAGGGGCAGAGAGACGGAGACAGAAGCTGAAGCAGGTTCCAGGCTCCACGCTGTCAGCACAGAGCCTGACGCGGGGCTCGAACTCACGGACCTCGGGATCGTGACCCGAGCTGAAGTCTGACGCTTAACCGGCTGAGCCACCCAGGCGCCCCTGTGCAAATGCATTTTAATGCATTGACTCTTCCCAGCAACACTCGACTGAGCCCCATTTCGGGTCTATAGAAACTGAGTTCAGCAAGTTTAAAGCAATGTGTCTAATACCGACTAAGAAACAAACAGCAAAAAATAGGATGTCAGCCCAGCTGCACTGAACCCAAGTCTGTGCATTGAACCCCGGCGCCTTACTACTCTCTGCCCCCCTCCAGCCCGAAAGCAATTCCCTACTTCTACCCAGTGAAGGAAAAGAACTCACGGATGTTGGCACAGTTAGAGAAAATCAGGGCGGGCTTCCCTGAGGCAGTGGCATTTAAGTCTTGAGGGATGAGTCCTATTACATCAGGTAGAAATTGGAGAAGAAAAGTCCCAGGAACAGCATGAAAAAGGCACCGAGGACCAGAGTGTAGGACAGGCATGAAGGATAGTCCATGATTCCTCTGGTACGGCAGGGTAGGGTAGGAATGGGGTAAGGGCGCCACCAAAACTAGGAGGCCCAACAAGCCTGGGCCCCTGAAGCCTTATCTAGAACCAGCTTAGAAGTTACCCCTCCAGCGCCCTTCCTGCTTTGTGTCAGCTGTCACGGATAGCACCTCTGTTTGCGCCAGGCCCCTCTCCTTATCAGGACCTTGACTGCTGCCCAAGGCCCCTGACCTACTGAGACAAAGCCCTCCCTTACTCCAGGGAAGGCTTCCTCAACCTTGGCACTGTTGACGTTTGGGGCAAGAAAATTCTTTGCTGTGGAAGGCTCTCTGTCTTGTGCACAGCACCCCGTCCCCAGTGTGACAGCCAAAAATGTCTCCAGACTTTGCCAAATGTCCCTAACGGGAGTAAAATCACCCCCAGTGAAGAACCGTTGCTCCGGGACCCCCCTCCCTGGGCCTAGGTGTGGGCCTCCTCGGATCCTTTATAAGCATGGATCAGCGGCCTCACGTGCTCGCAGAGGGCAGCCCTCCTTCCTCCTTCTGGCTGCTTCTGGGGATGGACGGGCAGAGCTGCCTCCTGGGCTAACATGATCACCCAGGAAGAGCCGGTCCCCACCAGGAAATGGATCCTAATTGCCTCGCTGTAGCACGTGAAAAGACGGATGTACCGGCCTCCACGCCTGGCACCCACTGCCACCCCCATCCGTTACTGTGCAGAACAAACACGCACCTCCTCAGGACCCGAGGCATCAGTTTTTTAATAATGACAAATCTCCGTGATTTTCCAGAAGGTCAGCCGGCCTGGGGCAGAGAGGTAACTTGGCCGTTACACTCTGATAAATCATCCTTGTGATAAATCATCAGCCCGTGGAGGGGAACAAAGCGTTTCTGTTTGGTTTTTTGTTTTTTTTTTTTATTTTGGTCTCAGTTTTTATTATAAAGGCAGCAACAGCACAGAAAGTTTAGGAAGTAGAGAACAGAACGTCAGTCGTCTTGCCACCGAGACTGTATTTCTGCCCCATATCTGGTCGGGCACAGGCTGAGTCCTCTGTAATTACAGCGGAGGGTATACGCCTTGGGGGATATTCTGGCTTCTTCTGTGTTTTTATTTCAAATTGCGTCTAATGCCAAGAACATCTCGGTTTGATGCTCCACGAGGTCCATCATTCCAGGCCGGTGATGTTTATCCAAAGTGCGGCTTTGGATAGCAAGGGGCCTATCTTCCTGGAAGGTCTGTGGCCTCATAAACAGGAGGATGTGGTGTTTATTCAAATGTGGGCCTGGGGAGGGCGGTCGGATCCTTGGGCGGACCGTGAAATCCTGCGGCTTCATAATTATAAAACTATGGCACCCACCTAAAAGAGGGTTTTGGAGCCCGAGAGGACGATCCGTTCCTTGGGTGGAGCCCTTGAGATGCTAAGATTTCAAAATTACAAGGATGTACGGTTTGAGGTCACAGAGCCCGGTGGTTTCTAAATTTGAGAATGTGTGTTCTCCCACAGGGAGAGGTCAGCTTCTTGGACAAGGCCAAGGGACCCCGTGGCTGCAAAGGTCTTGGGTATCAGCGCTTAGATGTCAAGTCTTCCTGATCAGAAACATGCCTCCCGGGGCCTGAAGAAGGGGTCGAGTGTCTGCAGCACAAGGGTCAGTGCAGAACCCGCTCTGGGGGGAGACGCTCTGCGGGGACGGGGTCTGCGGGCCACGCGGGCGGCCACGTGAGCAAAGATAAACTCTGGCCCTTGAGCTGGGCCCAGGGACACAAGGAATCATCTCTCACGGTGTAAGCTGAGAGGCAGGGAGGACACTGCCAGAAGGGCCCTGCAGGAGAAATCATTGAGGGGCGGGATCCTCATTAGGGCAGGGTGGTCGGAAGGAGGACAAGACAAAGTGAAGCGCCCTCAGGTGGGGACGAGGGGACCAGTGTGGCTGGAGACAGGCGAGTGGCCGAGAGGGCACGGGTTACGCGGAGGCGTCCACAGAGGCAGGCCAACAAGGGCCTCCCAGGCCGCGGTGAGGGGTTTGCACTTAAGTCCCGCGGGAACCGCAGAGCGGAGGGTTTGATCTTCCAGAAGGACGACTCCGACTGCCGAGCAGGAAGCGTGTGATGGAGGTGGGGGCGTCAGTTGTGCAAACGGGGAGACAGGCAGGAGGAGGCTCCACCTTCCTCCAGGAACGAGATGCGGTGGCCCGGGGGGAAGAGACAGAGCGGAGATATTTAGTGGTTCCTCATCATTCCCGAGTTCGTATTTGTGAACTCGCCTCCTTGCTAAAATTTATTTGTAAGTCCCAGACCAATGCTTGTGGTGCTTTTATGGTCATTTCGCGGACATGTGCGGAGCAGAGATGTTCGAGTTGCCCGCATGCGTGCTCCCAGCTGAGGCCAAACGAGGTGATGATCTGGCCCCTCCGCTCAGCTTGTACTATAAGCAAGTGTCCTTTCTGCAGTCTATTTAGTGCTGCTTTTTTTTCCCCTTTGTGCTTTTGGTTGGTGATCTTGTTCTTTAAAATCGTCTCCAGGCACCTGTCTGGCTTAGTCGGTTAAGGGCCAGACTGGCTCAGGTCAAGATCTCATGGTTTGTGGGTTCGGGTCCCGCATTGGGCTCTGCGCTGACAGCTCAGAGCCTGGAGCCTGCTTTGGATTCTGTGTCTCCCTCTGTCTCTGCCCCTCCCCACTCCCACTCTGTCTCTGTCTCTCTCTCCCTCTCTCAAAAATAAATAAAGATTAAAAAAAATTTTTTTTAACTTAAATCATCTCCAATTGGGGGCACCTGGGTGGTTCAGCTGGTTAAGCATCTGACTTTGGCTCAGGTCATGATCTCACGGTTCATGGGTTCGAGCCCCACGTTGGCTCTATGCTGATTAGCCGGGAACCTAGAGCCTGCCTCTGATTCTGTCTCTCCCTCTCTCTCTCTGCCCCTCCCCCACTAGTGTTTTTTCTCTCTCTCTCTGTCTCAAAAATAAAAATAAACATTTAAAAAAAAGAATGAACTAAAATCAACTTAAAAAATTTTTTTTTAAAAATCGTCTCCAATTGTAGTGCTAAGGTGTTATCTACTGTTCCTAAGCACAAGGAAGCTGTGACGTGTCTTACGAAGAAAATATTTGTGTTAGATAAGCTTTTTAAAAAAGAAAAAGTGTTTATATATTTTTGAGAGAGAGACGGAACAGAGCAGGGGAGGGACAGGGAGAGAGGGAGACGGAGAATCCCCAGCAGGATCTGCATCATCAGCACAGAGCCCAATGTGGGGCTCGAACTCACGAGCTGTGAGCTCATGACCTGAGCCAAAACCAAGAGTCGGATGCTTAACCGACTGAGCCACCCAGGTGCCCCTAGATAAGCTTTATTCAGGTATAGTGCTGTTGGCTATGAGTTCAATCTTGAACATATATATATATATTAAGATATCTTTAAAGAGAAACACACATAAAACAAAGTTGTGTGCAGAACGTTGATGAAAATGTCGTGACCAGAGACTCACCGGAACCTAACCCTGCGTTTCTCCCAGGAGCAAGGGTGACAGTATTCCCTTAATTCAGTGTTTGCGCAACTTTATAGAACATAGTTGCTGTGAATAATGAGCATCGTTGGTATTTGAAGGTGGAATCAGTGGGGCCTGCTGATGGAATTAGATGTGGGGGAGGAGGAACCAGAGAGGTCCCTGTATTCCTGCCCTGGCTTCCAGGCACCAGTGGAAGCTCCTAGAGATCAAAGCCCCCTCCCCCCACTTCTCTTATCACCTCGGCTCTGTCTCGCGTTGCAAGGAGCCCACACACATGCGCATCCAAGCAACGTTCACACATCCCACCAACAGACAGTCCACCCCTTGGCCGCCCTGGGCCAGGACAGTCGGAGGGCGGGGTTGGGGAAGGAGCCCCGGAAGCCGGCTTGGGCCGATGTCCAGAGGATTCCGGTCCTGTGCACCTAGGGTCTGGTCTAGAAACGGGGGTTGTGAACTCCAAGTGGCTGCGTCCTTTGGTTCTGGGGACTCCCCACCCCATGAGACAGGGGCAACAGGAGGAGGGCCAGGGAGGACCCTCGAATCCCACACTGTCCACTTCAACAGCCACTTGCCACGTTGACCATTTCAGACGTGCCTGGGGCAAACTGAGATGAGCTGGAGGGTCAGACGCACACTGGGTTCTGAAGCCTTGGGACGTAAAAAACACGCCTCAGTCATAATTTTTATCTTGATTTCTGGTTGAAGTGATTAGTACTATAAACCTATTAAGTTCCCTAAATCGTAGTTTTGAAATTAATTTCACCTGCCTCTTTTTATTTTCCTAGTTTAAAAAAATTTTTTTAATGTTTATTTATTTTTGACAGAGAGAAAGAGAGAGAGACAGAGCATGAGGGGGGAGGGGCAGAGAGAGAGGGAGACACAGAATCCGAAGCAGGCTCCAGGCTCTGAGCCATCAGCACAGAGCCCAACGCGGGGCTTGAACTCACGGACCATGAGATCGTGACCTGAGCCGAAGTCGGATGCTCGACCAACTGAGCTACCCAGGTGCCCCTATTTTTTTAGTTTTTTTTAATGTGGCCTCTAGAAAATGCAAAACTACCCGCGTGGCTCACGTGGGCTTGCTACCCCACGGCGCTGCTCGCAAGCACGGGGCCGGGGCTCCGCGGGGCTGTGAAAGCTGGGCTAGCGGGGCGAAGATGTGGGGGCAGAGCGCCCTGCTGTAAATGCTGGACTCTGTGTTCACCAGCCTGCTGACTGCTGTCCTCTCACAATTGACATTTATCAAGATCGTGCCACATTTGCCTCCTCTGGGGTTCATTTTAGCGATGGTTGAGATTTCGCCAGGTATCTCTTAGACGGGCAGAGATGGCCACAAATTCTTTCCCCGCCACGGAGAGGTGGAGGGCATTTCTGCGCCCCTCGATACGGCTGGCCACGCCACTTGCCTTGGCCGATAGGACTTGAGTAAACATGATGCAAGCAGAGGCTTGAAAAGTACTTGGACATCCGAGCTGGCCCATTCTTGCTGCTTAGTTCTCCCCACTGAGGCCATTGGAGGGCAGTCATACTCCCAGCTGAGCTACGGATGACAGCTTCACAGGCAAGCCCAGCAAAGATCAGCCAAATCGCGTCCAGAGCAGTGGAACTTCCCGGCCAATCTGCAGACTTGGGAGCTAAATACGTACTTGTTGCATTAAGGTATTAAATTCGGGGTTGTTTGTTTTGCGGCAAGAGCTGCCTGATACAGCGATGCAGACACAGATGAGATTTGAACTCCAGTCCATCAGGCCCGATTCCAAAGTGAAAGGTATTAACGTCACACCTTATCAATTACATCCAAATTCTCCTGACACCCAGAGCTTTGAGAAGTGGAAAATCACTAATGATGTGGGAGCTGTTCCCTTCCCTACCAGCAACGAGAACGGCTGCCCCATGCTGTGCCACCTTCAACAAACACACCATCTGAACTTTTGGTCACCGGATGAAAGATTAATAAGGAGGTTCTGCTGTCCTTGGGGGTGACAATTACCCTTTAGACACTGACTCCAGTTATCTTCCTCATTAGAGATTATTAACCTCCTCTTCCCACGCCTATTGTTAGGACCCAGGAAGGGGCTGCTTTGTAGATCCTGTTCTGCGTCAATAATTACCCATCGTGGGAGAGGAGCACCTGTAATGGAAATCTTCTTAATTTCCAGCATTTGCCAAGCACTTTATATTTGCAAACTCCCAAAAACCTCTATTCACCAAGTTCATTAGATTCGCTTTTCTGGGTGAATCCAAAAGCCACTTTGATGATATAATCATTATACTTTGCATTAGTGCTTTTCTCCAGGATATCAGAACAATTTCTAGCTATTTATCCAATCCACCTCGCTTGTGAGACCAGAGGCCGGGCGTCATGGCAGAAAGAAAGAAGCCTGGATTTTTATTGTCTCTGCCTCACCAAAACTGGAACTTCTGGAGAGGTTACGGTTTCTACCGCTGTATAACGACCAGAGCTTTCCCACCCTGCACACGTTTGTCATCGGTAGGTCGGAAGTCTGGACACGGCTTAGCTGGGTGCTCTGCTTTGGGTGTCCCCAAGCTGCAATCCAGCCGGGGTCAGGGCTGCGGGCTCATCAGAGGCTCAGCCGGGGAAAGGTCTGCATCAGGCTCCTTCCGGTTGTTGGCGGAGGTCATCTCTTTGTATCTCAAGGACTGAGATGACCATTTCCTTGCTGGCTGTCAGCCAGGGGCCACTTTCAGCTCCCAAAAGCCACCGACGCTTCTTTGCTTACAAGCCTTCTCACAACGTACTAGCTTACTCCTCCGAAGCAGAAAACCTCTCTCTCTCTCTTTGTTTTTTTCTGCAGTCTGCTGAGACAGAATTTTATATAGTGAAATAGAATCAAGGGAGCGACATCCCATCACCTTTGCCGCATTCTATTGTTCAGAAGCAAGGCACCGGTCCTGCTCACCCTCGAGGGGAGGGGATGGCACAAAGGTGTGGACACCTGGAGGCGGGCTATCCCTGGGGATCGCCTTAGGGTCTGTCCGTCCCATTAAGCAGAGAACCCAAGGTCACAGTAACTGGTAATTCAGAGCTCTGGCCAGTGTGTCCAGAACCTTCAACGTCTGTGCTCATGTCCCAGGGTGGTGCCTTTCTGCCTCAGTGCCCACGTGTGTGCACACGCTCGTCTCTCCTCGTGCACCCACGCCACCTGGCACAGGGCACCACCCCCGGCATTGCCCACGACCCACGGCCTCCCGTCTTCCATCGGAAGAGGTGTATCAGTACAGGGGAGGCTGGAGTTGGGGGTCCGGCTCGGGGGGGGGGGTGGGGTGGAAGCGTGACACTTCACACTAAGCAGCAGACATTGAGTCAATGAGTCGCACACTTGGAGGGGAACTTGGCACCCTGCAAGAGCTGAATCCAGGCTTTCTATTTCTGCCATCCCTGAAAAGGAACTTGTAAGTCAAAGTTAGACCAACCTGGCTTCAAACACACAAGAGGCATATACACCAAAAGACTGTGAATGTGGGGGTGACTTTTCTTAAATAGAAATAGATTCATAAAGCAAAGGCTCACTCCTTTATTTATTTATTTATGTTTCTTTGTTTCTTTTGTATTTTCGTATCAGGGCACTGGGCCGAATGCTTTCCTAGATTATAACACTTCATCCTCACAGCGACTTTTCTAGAGAGTGAGTTTTATTTGCCACATTTTTCCAAAGCAGGACTTCAGGTGACCCAAGAGGTTAAGGGACTTGCTAAGGCCATACAGGGTGCAGGTGGCTACCCGTGACCGCCAAATCCATATTTTGAAACATTCAAGCACCCTGCCTCTTCCTTTCTTCACCCACAATTTTTCAGATTTTGCCTGTACCCGTCACACTGGATCCTACGTTTGATCGTCCAGCTTCTTCCACAGCCTTGTTGCATGACTGGGGGACACCAGCCATACCCTCAAAGAGTATTAGGATCCAGACTCTGTCTCAGATTCTGTCACACACACGCGCGCGCACACACACACACACACACACGCTCATACTTTCAGACACAGCCTCTCTTAAAGGAAACAGACCAGGGGCGCCTGGGTGGCTCAGCCAGTTAAGCTTCTGACTTTGGCTCAAGTCATGATCTCACAGTTCATGGGTTCGAGCCCCACGTCGGGCTCTGTGCTGACAGCTCGGAGCCTGGAGCCTACTTCCGATTCTGTGTCTCCCTCTGTCTGCCTCTCCCCTGCTCACATTCTGTCTCTCAAAAATAAATAGAAAACGTTAAAAAAGAAAGAAAGAAAGAAAACAGACCAAAAAATAAAGTAAAATAAACAAACAGTGTTTGCTCTACTGAACACTCTGAACGAGGTCTATTCAATCAGCAACCCGTTTCATTTCTCTCCCATCACTGCCCCAGCCTGCTTTGCCTCCTCTGTGTTCAATGCTTCAATGGCATCCAGGCAGGTCTCAGAGCCTTCCAGAAACTTTACAAAGATATAAGGCCGGGTCCAGAGTGATACGAGTTTGATCTTAATGTCTGTCCCAGGAGATATGAAGGGAGAGAGAAAAGTCACCTCTTCTCCCTCTCCTCTTTCCTGGGTTGGGGGGAGGGGAAGCAGGAGACTCCTCCCTGGGGATACCTCACCTCTTGCCCCAGGGACCCCCTCATTGGAGGATTCAACTGGATGGCTCAGGCAGAGGGCCCATTCCAAGCCCCTGCATTCTTGCCACCCCGAGTGAAGGGCACACATGCGGCCATGCCCCCAGTCCCCGGACACCTCTCTTGCTGGGCAGTCTCTGCTTCTCACCTCTGCCTGGATTAGAATAAGCACCACAGTCACCCAGAGAAAGCCTCTTAGGCACCCCTGTTCCCTATTGTCCTCTTGGACCTGCCTCACCGTCTTGGTGGAAGGACCACCGGTGGGAGGGACTGGAACGGCCCCATCCGTGCCTACCCTGGCGGGCAACAACTTTCCCAGAACTCCCCCTGAATCCCAAGGCCTCAGTTTATACGGGCTTGGTGGTGTCCATATACACGCGTGGGTTGGGGCCGGTGGTGTTTTGCCTCCTTTCGGTGAATCCGCAGCTCTCTCCCCTGAATGTGGGACCATTGTTTTGAGCTTCGTCCCCGGAGCCACAACCCCGAGGCCACAGAAAAGCCCCAGGGGGCAGCGGCCACCCGCCACTGAGCCCTGGCTCTCCGCGGCTCCGAGGGCCCCAAGGAGCATACAGAGCTCCTCTCTTCTCACCAGGCAGACACTAAAAGCCGCGATGATTACATCTTGCCTTGGAAGAGGCCTGATCTCGCTGTGAGCAGTTTACCGGAGGCAAGATTGCGGCGCCCTGCTGCTGGCCCGGAACCGACCATCTCCAGGCTGAATCCGTCAGCGGCCCCGGGTGAGGGCACAGCTGGGAAGTCAAGTGAGACAGTGGGCACGGGGAAGCTGCTGCGATCTACGAGGCTGGCGGGCACTGGGAGTCTGGTCCTGCCTCGGGGTGGCCCCCAACCCTGCCGTGAACCTCTGGACTCTGTGTGGGGTTTTAAGCCACCGTTTACTTCTCCTGCTGAAGGTGCTGGGCTGTGCCAGCTGCTCTGGCAGGTACCGTGCCTTTGAGTCTCGCCGACAGCTCTGGGGAGGGAGGATTCACTTCTCCTCTTTTACAGAAAAAGAGACAGAAGTTCAGAGTAACTCTCCCAAAGTCAGACAGAGCAGGCAGGGTGGCAGTGATGAAGCTAGGATGCGAAGCAAGGCCAGTTGCAAACTCTGTGCAGTGAACACTCTGCCTGTGATCTCCCGCGATGAGGGCACCGCGGTAAAGACCTCGGCTCTGGAGCTGACGATTTGAAGCCCGACTTGGCCACTACCTCGCTGTTCTAACAGTAAGATTGTTACACATTCTCTCTGAGGTCCCTCTTATTTCCTCATCTATGAAATAGGCATCCTGGTGGCACCACCCTCATAGGGCTGTGGTGAGAAACAACTGAGACAAAGCAGGCAAAGTGCTCATAGTACCACCGTGCGTGGGCGTTCACGCTGGGCACTGCACAGCTCTACGCAGCTGAGCAGTGCACAACTTCCACAGCTGTGCTTGGCAGCCCTGCTTAGCACGGTGCTTGAGTTACTGCTCAGTAAAAGGGAGCTCTCAATTCCTGGGAACCACTCACCACAAGCGGAGAAGCGGGTAACAGAAAATGTCCCCTGGCTCTTCTCTCCTCCCAGGCCCCAGGCAGCCTGGAGTCTGGAGCTCACTCCGCAGCTCCCTGAGACAGCACTGCCCTGGGAATCTCCAGGAGACAGCTGTGAAGAGGAAGCGGGGGGGGCAGTGCTCAGAGTGGGCACGGGCGGCCTAGGTCTGCTGCAGAGGCAGGGGGTTCAAAGGTCTTCGGGCTCCGTGCCATGGTTCTAAGCCCCCTCAGAGGAGCTGGTGAGAAGGGCCCGGGGGGGAGGGACTCACAGACACCATGAGACCTCAGACGAGAGGGCATCAGGCAGGTGTTTCCTCCGGAGTCAGGAGCTCCCCTTGGCACAGCTCCAGAAGCAGATCTGAAAGCGTTTGCTCGCCCGCTTGGGGGCCCTCGGCGAGAACTCTGAGACAGACCAGGCACCAAGCACTTTGCATCTCTGAAGGTACGGGAGGCTCAGAAAGCAGAGTTAGTGGGAGGCAAAGTTCAGCTTGCTCAAGAAATAATTTCTTTTTTTTTAAAGTTTATTTATTTATTTTGAGAGAGGGAGAGCACGGGGAAAGGGCAGAGGGAGAGAGAGAGAGGGAGAGAGGGAATCCCAAGCCAGCTCCACACTATCAGTGCAGAGTCCAAGGTGGGGCTCAAACTCACGAACCATGAGATCGTGACCCGAGCCAAAGTCAGACGCTTCACCAACTGAGCCACCCAGGCACCCCAAGAAATACTTCCTAAGAGACAGAGTGTTTTCCCAGGCAATACGCTAGCCTGAAAGGTGGTGAGTTCCCCATCCTTGGAGGTATGCTAGCAGAGATATTGCAGAAGGGGTTGAAGTATCAGGTGAGCAGTTTGGCCCGGGGGGCTTTCCAAACCCGAGTTTTGACTCTCATCCCGACCTCTCCAACCTCCAACCTACCACATCAGCATATCAGCTATAGCCTGGGCAATGGCTGGGCCGCAGCAGAGGCACCTTGTTTTCGGGCATCGCCAGTGGGAGACCACAGAAGACCGCTCAGCAGGTGGACAGACGGGCAGGGAGGCTGACGTGGCTCTTGGCTGCTTCCTGGGCGCCTGGAGCCTTCTGGGACTTGGGAGCTCACGTGCCCCGACTCTAGCTAAGAAAACACCAGCTCTGGCCAGAGGAGCCAGGTTTAGATTTGTTCCTTGTCCCTCACCCGGTTCCCACCCCCCGACACCAGTGCCCAGGCCCGTGCGACCAGCCACACTAGGTCAGACGTGCAGGCCCACAGACCCACCGTGGCTCCCAGCACCTGAAATAAAACCTGGTCCTTAGGCTGGCCTCCCAGCTCCACCAAGACTTCCCCACCCGCACCCCCGACCATCTCATCTCGCTCTCCCGACTTTTCCTTGCAGCATTTGCTTTCCCGAGACATCCACAGGCTTGCCTCCCCCAGTGTATTCAGGTCTCTCTGGAGGGTCAACAACTCCGACAGGCCTTCCCTGACCATCCTGTCCCAAGGGCCCCTCCCTGGCCCTTCTGCCCCTTCCCTGGCTCTACGTTTCCTCCTGGCATCTTTTGACCCAAGACGGTATATGTTGTTTATTGTCTGGCCTCTACTAGGATGTACCCTCCAAGATGCCAGGAACCCAGTTTCTTCACTGCCGTACCCCTAGCACCTAAAATAGGGCCTCCACGCTTTACCAGTGGATGCTCAAAAGTACTTGTTGGAGAGAGGAAGAGAGAAAGGAATAAGTGAGAAATACTCACTGAATGCCTTCCCTGAGCCAGGCAGCATGGCCCTGTGGTTGGGAACAGGTCCTCTGGAACTAGACGGCCGGGGGTTCAAATGCCCAATCTGCTTCATTCCCACCTCTGTAGAATGGTGATTGCAGTATTTTCCTCATAGAGTTGATTCTTGGATCAAATGCGTTAATTTGCATACAGTAAGCGCCTAACAAATGCTACCTCTGGGGCGTCAGTGGTGTTTAAAACTGATGCAGATCCTGCGAGCTTGCAGTCTAGTGAGGGGAGGTCAACGCGTACCAAATAGCAGCCCAGGTACGTAAACGGCATCATGGTAGGTGCTAGAAACAGTAGGAGCTGGGGTGCTCTATATCGGATGCTCGGAGGAGGGGTCGTTGGCAGACCCGTTCCGCTCCATGGAGTCGGCAGTCTTCCCTAAGAAGACATTTAATCTGATGGATGGGAGTAGGCTACACAGGGGTGAGGAAAGAGTGTTCCCGATACAAAGTATGGCATGAGCAAAGGCCCTGAGGCGGTGGGAGCAGAGCACATTTCAGAGGGTCTGAATAAGACCCGTGAGCCTAGAGCACTGGGCAGGGAAAGTGGACGGAGGGGACTGAAGACATAGGCCGGACCACGCTGAGATTCGGTCCACACTCGGGAGCAGGGGGAAGCCCCTGAGGTGTGGATGGTCCAAGCTTCATGAACTGCACGTGCTGCAGCTTGAATCCCTCTGTCAAGCTCTGCACGGAGAGCTGGACTAGCAGGGGAGGAACGGGAAAGCTGTCCTCCCCATCCCAGAACACAGTAAAGATCAAAAACTGCTTACGAAAAGGAAGGAAGGAGGGCTGGAAGGAAAAGAAGGAAAGGAGGAAATCGCGCCCTCTTTCTGTAGAAGGTCTGCTCACGCCACAAAATGTCAGTCAAATGCCACCTCCTTCAGGAAGTCTTCTTTGACTGCAGGGGTAGGCTTGCTCCCAAAGCACAATGCAAGAAACCCTATTACGTCACTGCTCGCTGATACTGACGAGAACAGCTCTTGTTTGTTGAGCAGAGGCTAGGTGCCCGCACTGGCCTCCCGGCTTCGAGTCTGCCGGCTGCCAGGCATTCACCTCGCCCGGTCTCCTCTGCGGCCTTCTCTGCTGCGCAGTCTTTTTCATCCCGACCCGAACGCGGGACGCGGAAAGTTCCAGCGCTCTGTCTCCGGCCCTCTACACTCACTGCCACGAGGCCCTCAACGCGTCCGTGTCTCGACACGCCCCCTGCCTGCTGAAAACTCTCACATGTGCCCCCTGTCCCGACTTGTCCCTGCTGCTCCTGGTGCCGTGCTTCAGCTCCCTCTTGGGCGTCTCCACTTTTGGGAGTCTCACGGGCTCTCTGAAAACCCTCCACCGGCCCCAAGCCTTGCCCACTTCAGCAGAAGACGGCACCGTCCGCTCGTTTGCTTTGTGAGAGCACAAACCCTCTCTCCGCCACGCCCGCGTCCAACCCCACGGCCAGTCCTGTCGACCCAACTTCTGGGACAAATCGCAAAGCCTACCTTCCGCTCCCGGCCCCGTTGCACGCCATGCTGAGGCCCCTGCCCTCAGGGGCCTGTACTGTTGTGGCCGTAGCCTCCCAGCCGGCCTCCCTGCCTCCCCCCGGGCCCCCCAGTAATTCATCCCGGGCACGCCACTAAGGCACGATCCCTAAAGCTAAAAACTGGCCTCGTCACTCCCGCTCCAAGCCCGCCAGCGGCACCCCCCGTGTTGTGACTCGCATGAAATGCACGCGCCCCGCAGTGGCCAACGAGGCCCGTGTGATGGTCCCCTGTACCCTCTGTCGGGATGCTGGCAGTCCAGTGGCCCTCCTGACCCGTTCGCCTCTGAGAGCTGTGTCCTCGCTGCTCCCCCACGGCGTGGCTGGACCCTGCTCAGCCTTCAGGCCCATCAAAGGCAGCCTCCTCTGAGTGTGCCTCCCTGCCTCCCCACCTCCCGGCTAGGGCAGTGCTTCCCGTGAGCACTCCTGCCGGGCCCCACGGTAGCGCTCCATCCACGAAACTGCTATATGGACATGCGAGTCTGTTCTGTCCCCCCCAGGATGAAAGCATCTTGAACCCCAGGTCTCTGTCCTGCTCCCCTATGACTGCAGGTGCGTGCCGGCCACGTAGGAGGAGCCCGATGACGACGTCGGGACTAGCTGCCCAGGCGGATGAGCTGTCGGGGACCTACGCAATCCTGGCTGCAGCATCGTGGGGCGGGTCCCCGCTACACAGGTGAGAAAAACCCAGAAGGGCTTCATAACTTGCCCGAGGCCAAACAGCTAAGGAGCAGAGCAGGTGTGGGACCCCTGGCTGGCCCGCCTTCAGTCTGCACTCACACCACCGGGCCACCCTGCCCTGGGTCGATTTTACTTTTTGTGAGCCTGTGTCTCCCGCCAGCAGGGGAGGAAGGATGCTAGCTCCCGCCGTTCAGAACCGGAGCAGTGGGGTTGAACCCATTTTCTGGTGTCGGGCCAGGGTCTGCGTGGGCTCAGCCAAGGCGAGGCAAGAGCTTTCTGTGCAGGTCTCTGAGCAAGAAACTCTTATCTGCGTGCTTCTGGAAGGGCTGGGGCGGGAGAAGAGGGGACAGTGTGGAATCAGCATTCTGAGGCACGAAGAGACTAATCGCAGATAATCACGGTCCCCAAACTCGTCTGGGGCCAGAGGGCGATTACAGCCCAATTATGGGCCAGAACAACTAATGACAGCTCCCGGCTCAGAGGGTGACATCCGAGACTGCGGTTCTTACCCCTACCCCCCACCTCCACCGACCCCGGGGCCCCTTGGATTGGGCTGCTCCCCAGTCTGAGTCTCTGAGGCCTCTTTGCGCTCCGGGGCGGCGGCTCTCCAGCTATAGAAACACAGCCTGCTGCAGGGCTGGGAGACATCACCCTTAGCCACGCCTGCCAGACAGCCGTGCACCAGGCCAGCTGGCCAGGCTCAGATTCACCATGCAGCCCAGGGTCCTTTCTCCCCTCCACACGGAGGAATCTAGGTGAAATCTCCACCTTTCAAATGAGGAAACAGAGGCTCAGAGAGGTTAGGTGCCTTGCCCAAAGTTACCCAGCTAGTGAGTCCAAGGGACCATTTTGAAACCCAGGTCTTTCTGCCCCCAAACCCGTGTTTTTTTCAGAATCTTGGATTCTGCAACGTCCTTAAGGGTTAAGGAATGCTCCCAGAACCTAGAGAGAGCAAAGATGAAAAAGGGCAGAGTCGGAGCCCCATCCGAATGGGTTCAAATGCCCCAGTTCCCGCTGAGACCTTGGAAATATAGCTGTTGTGGACAAAGTGACCCCTGAGGTTAGGAAGGACGTGACAGGATGGGCGGTCACTGGATAAACTGCTTGTGTGAGAGGCAGGGAGGAGGGGCCCTCTGTCCACCGTCACCTCCCAGAGCCAGGATCTAAGATCCAGGAGCACCTGGGTGCTGGGAAAGGTACCAGACAGGAGGCAAAGGTGGGGTGAGCGGGGAGCCTACTTCTTGTGCCGGAGGGGCGTTGGGCACAAATAAAAAGCCTTTTAATCACCTTCCCTACTGTTCGCAGATCGTTTGGTTGACAGCCGTCTTCTTGCAAAGACCCTAACAAGCAGCGTATTTACATATTACCTTTGACCAGTGTTCCGAAAATAGCACCCACTTCGGCCTACCTTCTTCCTCCATCCAGCTGCCTTCCTCGTACGAAGAGAGCTGTTTTCCTCCAAGTGACCAATTGCTGGCGTCACGACGTTGATTGTCTGGCTGGCTCAGAGGACAAGGAGACCAGCAGATGGGTGCGGATGTGAAGACAATGCAGGCCTCCCTGCCGGCTGGGGACCGGGGCTCAGCTGGGGGAAGGAAGCCATTAGAACGTCTGAGGGCGTCAGAGTGGAAGGAGTCCTCTGAGGGTCAGGTGCCGGGGCTGCCTGCTCAAGGACAGGCTGCTCCTGCTGCAGTCTGGAATGTTCTGGAAGCTTCTGGGGATTTTTAGTGGGGGTCCTGGCAGGGGCTTTACTGTGGCTGGGGTGGGGGGGAGGGGGGGAAACTGCCTGGAGGGAGTTTGAGGGTTTAGACCAAAAGGAGATGTTTTCTTCAGGCCCCAGTTCGAGCCGCTCTGTTGGAGGGAAGAAGCAGGAAGTAAAGAAAAGGGCAGCGTCCATGAAAGCTGAGCGTGGGTCCCAGAGAATTAAATTATGAAATGTATGTATGATCGGCTTATACCCAATTTGGGCCTAGAGAGCTCCGCACTCAGGGTGAAGGAAAGGGAGAGAGGGAGGGAGAAGGAAGGAAGGAAGGAAGGAAGGGGAGAAGTGAGGGGAGAAGGGAGGGGGGAAGGGAGGGAGGAAGGAAGGGAGGAAG
>NC_064808.1:16742956-16772491 GCF_023721935.1 Panthera uncia | reverse complement strand
GAGGAAGGAAGGAAGGAAGGGGGGGGGGGGGGGGGGGGGGGGGGGGAAGGGAGGGGGGAAAGAAGGGAGGAAGGAAGGGAGTGGGGTGAGGTAGAGAGGCACAGTGCCAAGCACTTGCTGTCTTATCTTCAAAAGAGCTATTTTCAAAAGGGCCTCCAAGGAGCACTTTGGAGAGAAGTCACTGACACTTCAAGCCAACGTGGATGCTGTCGCTGAGATGCGCACATATAGGGAGCTAGGCTGTGCAAAGCTTGCCTTCAAGTAGAGGACAGGACAGAACGTCTCACAGGAACCCCAGACCCTACGGTAAGGAAGAGAAATTCCCACCCCAACCCAGACTTTCAGGTCCTGGGTGGGACTGGCCAGGGCTGAGGCCAAGAGCCCCCGGGTAGGTTTTCACAGAGTCTGAAACCATCGCGTCCCGCTGCCGGGCTTTTCTGCTGAACCAATGGAGTCATCCACAAATATTGGACGCACTTCCGTAAATATCCACAGCTTCTTCCAGGTAGAGGGACAGAGGCACTCCCCACCTCCTGCCCCACAACCTGGCCACCTGGGGGGAGCTACAATGAAAGGGAGTCTCGCACCAAATTTGGCCACACGGGTACACAATTGTTAGCAAGTACACATCGTGTGTTAGCAAGCGGGCCCCCAAACTGTCAGCCATGTAACTCCACAAAGTCCCAGGTCTCTGGTGAGATGTGCCTTCCTTGAAAGATCTATCCAAGGCAGGTGCAACGGTATTCTACTGTTGAGCTCAGCTGAGATTCTAGAAGGAGGCAGGCAACCAAATTCTCCACTGACAGGCATGAACAAGTGCATGGAAATTTGGAACCTACTGCCCTTTCTGAAGGGTGTAGGACCCACCGGTTTCTAAGACCCTGTTTCTGTAGGAGGGACTGTGCTTAGATAGTATTTCCGATCTATGCGTTGTTTACACCCCTGCGCCCACTAAGGAAAAGTCATTCTTCACCCATGATACGAAGGAACGAGCCTTCTGGTGCTGACTGGGGACAAGGCAACTGAAATCCTGTACAGTGGCCCTTTGGGCAACATGAGTTTGAACTGCGTGGGTCTACTTATACGTGGGGTTTTTTGGAAAACACAGAAAAGGACTGTAAATGTGTTCTCCTTACAGTTTTAATAACATTCTCTTTAGCTTGCTCTAAGAATATAGTATATAAAACAGATAGCATACAAAAATGTGTTAACTGACTGTTTATGTTGTTGGTAAGGCTTCCCCGGCCCAGGCTATGAGTGAAGTGCTGATGGACTGAAAAGTTACGGGTGGATTTTTGCCTGTGCAGGGGGCCGGAGGCGTGCCCCTAACACCCTTGTGGTTCGAGAATCAGCTGTCCTACCCCTGTGACTTGTGGGCTTCCGATTTGTCTTTCGAATGCTGACCACCCATCCCCGGAGTCTGTACTTCCGTTTGCTTTAACGAACTGCCCTACAGTACAGTTTAAAAGTAACATAAAAGACTGGGGCGCCTGGGTGGCTCAGTCGGTTGAGCGGCCGACTTCGGCTCAGGTCGTGATCTCGAGGTCTGTGAGTTCGAGCCCCGCGTCGGGCTCTGTGCTGACAGCTCAGAGCCTGGAGCCTGTTTCAGATTCTGTGTCTCCCTCTCTCTCTGACCCTCCCCCGTTCATGCTCTGTCTCTCTCTGTCTCAAAAATAAATAAACGTTATAAAAAATAAAAATAAAAAAAAAATAAAAGTAACATAAAAGATACGCCCCATCATCTGTCTGAAGCACTTTGGAGCAAATCATGGACAATTAAATGTCATTTCAAGAAGAGAGCAAGATCTTTGGAAGCCAGCCTTGGGTATTGGGGATGTGCCCTCCACCTAAGGAAAGTCACCGGGCGTGATGCATACTTTGAGGGAAAATTCCTTCAGGACTTGGGACTATTGACTTTGAACCAGACATTAGCAAGTTCATGGAAGCTTTGTCATGGTGTTTCAAGGGGTTGGTCGTGCCCCAAAAAGACAATGTACTCCTAGGTTTACTTGGAGTTAAATAACTAGAGTTCACTTTTTTAAACTGAAATTCCTTAACCCTGCTTCTCTCTGAAGGCTTTAAGTCTGCTTAGGAATCTTTCTGTTTGTATCGAGTGGGTTTTAGCAACCGCTTCTAGAAGCCTTTGAATGGCTCAGTCCTGTTTACAAATTTAAGTAATTACACAATCCATGTCCTGTTTATAAACTTAATGTTTTGAGTGAATGGCTTCCCCTGGAGGGGGTGAGACCGGAAGGGGTGGAGTGGGGCGGGGATGCCCCTCCCCACACCCAGGGTCTAGCACCGGGAGGTTTCTCCGTTGGTTTCTGGCTCCCTGGGATGTGGGCACTTTTTTGAGTGGATGGGATAGCTTGAAAAGAGTCTTAGACTCATCAGTTAGATTTCCTTTTTATAATTTTAGATTTTTTTAAGGTTTATTTATTTGAGAGAGAGAGAGAGAGAGCGTGCGTGCACGAGCATGGGGGCGGGGCACAGAGAGAGGGGGACAGAGGATCTGAAGCGAGCTCTTGTGCTGACAGCAGAGAGCCTGATGCAGGGCTCGAACTCACAAACCATGAGATCATGACCTGAGCCGAAGTTGGACACTTAACCGACTGAACCACCCCGGTGCCCCGGTATTTCCTTTTTAATTCATATGCCTGTTTTTCAGGAAATCTCCATTGGTACTCAATTCTTTTCCGTCTAGTGAATTCAATGAGTATAGGTGGTGAACCTAAGATTCTCTTAAATATTCTACCACCAAGCACGAGCTTACACAGATTTCTGCTGAAACTCATGCACTGAAGTTAATTACTCAATTACATTTTAAACGAGAGTGATTAGACTCGTTTTAATGGGCCAAACTATCCTAGCATTGCATGTAAGCATGTAACAGAAAATAGAGTACTATGGTTCTGATTCCCATAAGTTCGTCTACATGTAACCCCAATTCCTCCTGGAGTTCAAAGATATGCATCCACTAAAGAAAACCATTATCCTAGTTAACTGGGGCTTGCCTACCCCCCAGGGGGCAGTTACCAGCTTTTGGTTGAGGTCGCTTAGAGTAGGAAATTTCTCCTGGGATGTTACTGGATTCTTAGTGCCTCCGAGGGTCTCCCTGAACCCTGTTCCCTGGTTCTCTGTCATGGGCTTAAAACAAACAATAAAAAAAACCAGAGGCCCCTGGGTGGCTCAGTCAGTTAAGTATCTGATTCTTGGTTTTGGCTCGGGTCATGATCTCACAGTTTGTGGGATCGAGCCCCGTGCTGGGCTCTGCGCAGACAGCTACGGAGCCAGCGTGGGGTTCTCTGTCTCCCTCTCTCTCTGCCCCTCCCCCACTTGCTTTTATCTCTCTCTCTCAAAGTAAATAAATAAACATGAAACACACACAAACACACACACACACACACACACACACACACAAAAACCAGAGCTTGTCTCCCCGGCTTCTTAGCCCAAACTATGGACTCTGGTAATACATGCGCCCCTAATTCATCCAGCTGTGCTCACACAAGGTCGATGGCATGGTGACATTTGCATGTTTCAGTTGTGACCAGATGTACATATATTTACCCTTTTTAAAAAATTGTTTATGTATTTTTTTTCACGTTTGTTTATTTTCGAGAGAGACAGCGCACGAGCGGGGGAGGGGCAGAGAGAGAGGGAGACACCGAATCCGAAGCAGAGGCTCCAGGCTCCCAGACGTCAGCCCAGAGCTCAGCTCCACGCGGGGCTCGAACCCACGAACCGCGAGATCGCGACCTGAGCCGAAGTCGGACGCTTAACCGACTGAGCCACCCAGGCGCCCCATATGTACCTTTTAAGTCAGGATTTTTGAAGTAGACGGAAGCTTCCTTCTCCTGCGCTCTTAGATACCTATGCGAAACGCTGTTGGGCTGAATTTTCTCTTCTAATCGGTCATGGTAAGTAAGAACACTTTCCTGAGGAGGGCGAGGAGAGGGAAGGGAGAAGAGGGAGGGAGCGGGGAGGACGAGGAGGACAGGGGAAGAACTTGAAGGCCCCAGGGCTCAGACCGGTTTGCTGGCTTGGTCTTCTCCTCTGTCTGCTGAGTCCGGCTCTACCTGCTGTGCTCTGCTCCACCCCTGCTCCTTTGGAGGAGCCCCGTCCCTGCCGAGCCCAGCCCCCCACCAACTGGCTCACTGGATGTGGCCCTGTGCCCGGGGCCTGGAGTGTGCAAGGCATCAGCAAAAGGCTTATTCCGTGACAACCTGTAGGCCCATCATGCTGGAGACATCCAGGCAGGCTCTCCCTGGACGCCTCAGCTCTCGCCTTTCCGTGGCAGCTTCTATTTTGACCACGCACTCCCATGGAGCCTTTTCTGTTACTCACTCCTACGGTTTCCGGTTTCCGGCACGCGACTGGTCCGGGCGGGGAGACAGCTCCTGTTGAAGTTACGAAAACAGATCCAATAGCCCCTTGGCTTTAACCTGAAGAACGGCAACATGTTGATTGGGTGCTTAGGAGGTGCTAAGTGTTTTATACACATTGGCTCATTTCATCTTTCCAAGAGCCCCGAGATGTCGGTTCCTTAGTCTTCCTTTATGGGGGAGGAAGCTGAAGCACAGAGAGCTTAAGTGATTTGTCCCAGATCACACAGCCGGTGAATAGCAACCAGATTTGGAGCACAGGTGTTTATTTTTAAACACGGCACATGTTTAAAAATAAAGTCCTAAAAATATAGGCAGCCCAATCAGGGGAGGGATCGGGCTCAGCCCAAGACCAAGTTGCTGGCGGGAGAGGCGAGGCTAGACGCTGGGCCAAATGGAGCGATCCGGTTGTCTGCAGGGTGCCGTCATGGTAGAACAGGAAGGTGAGAAGGCAGTCGGCCCGAAGATGATCCAGGGAGGACTCAGAGGGATGTGCCGTCTCCTCGCGGCCACCAGAGCTGACCTCCTGCCAGGCATTACGCTGAGCCCCTTCATCCTGGAATTGCCCAGGCCTCAGACCTCATGCAGCCTTCCAGAGAAGCAAACCTCTCTCTGTTTTTGTGCTCTTTGAAATCCCCTAAAAGGAGATATTGCAATTAACAATGAATAAAAGGGGGAAATCAGTGCTCTGTTGATGAAGTACGCATCCCCTCAACCCGTCCTGGCCTCGAGTGGCCATCCAGACAGCCCTGCCCCAGCCTGACTGTCATCTGATCCCCACCTCCCCCACCCCAATGATGCTGGAGATCTGCCCACTCCAGAGAGAGGACACTGATATGTACAGGTTGGAGCTCGCATCCCGTGGAAGTCTGTGACCCCAAATCGCAGGGTTTCTGACCATGACCTACACTGCCTGTTGGGTCCATGTCAGACCTTCAGCTGAGGGTCTGCTCAGATGATCATAAAGCCACATCCCTTACTTCGTGCCAGGCAAACTTGGTTTAAGTCTGCATTTTCCAGGGCGTATATACGGGGGAAAGGACAGGAGCGGGGAAAATGACCCAGAGAGGCTAAGGGACTTACCCGAGGCCACAGGGCAAGAGCAGGGCGGCCTCAGGACCAGAGCTCAAGTCCAGTTTGCCCCTGCCCCTTTCCTGCCCCTCCCGCCTCGTCGTGCACACCCTACACCTTTGAGACACCCAGCCCGGGGCCTGCCGCACAAGCGCGTGCAGCCTGTTCGCTTTGCCTGGCAGGCTGCTCGGTGATTGTTCTAAAGCCGCGTGTGGGCTTCTCCACTCCCCCAGTCTTCTATTTCTTTCTACGCCCCCAAACAGTCCCCCCATCCCCCCACCCTCCCCCCTCCAGCGCCCAGCACGGCAAGCCACACTCAGCAGGTGTTAACGTTCACTTGCCGAGTGAGTAAGGCATCGGACCATCTGCAGGGGCCAGAGTGGGTGTCAGACTCCTCCGCCCCCACCCCAGCGCCAGCTCCGGGGCCTGGGATGGGTGTCCCTCTGCAGGTGAGCCTGACGGTATCCAAGCCACCACTTGGGGATGGAGGGGAAAGCCGGGGACTTCCAGGAGAGGGGGGCTAGGAGGCCCTCGCTGTGGGGAGAAGTCAGAGGCATCCTCTAGGCCAGGAAACCCCACAGCCCCAGCCCGCGCAGGGCCCTCGGGGGCCTTCCTCATCCCCTGCTTGCAAGCCCCAGAAGCGTGGGAGCCCAGACTCCTCCCCGGTGGGCAGCCTCCGGGGGCGCGGCGCCCAGGGGAAGGGAGTTGACACACAGCTTCAACGGCCCCATTTTGAATTTAGAAACTGCGGGGACGTGTGAGCAAGTAGGCAGCTGGGGAGAAGAGAAGGCTCAGGCTCGGGCTTGCTCATCCAAACAAACCGACTCCGGGGCGCCGAATGAGGCGCAGACAATAACTGGCACTCCCGATACTGAGGGCTCCCCGTCCTGTGTCGCCCCTGGAACACGGGCTTCTCCAACTTGAGTGTGCTGAACCCACCTGGGGGGCTTGCCACTACGCGGGGTCCCGGGCCCCCAACCCCGCCCCCAGACTCGAAAGCAATAGGGCTCGTGCAACCCCACCCCCAAGTGATTCTGCTGCCGGTGGTCTCTGAACCATAGTTTGGGACCACTTCCTTGGGTCTCCTCCCACCAGCGTGGATCTGGAAGTTCTAATTTCCCTGTCTTTCCCAAGGCCCCTCAGACCCAGGTCATCTGGCTCCAGAGGGTCTCTGAAGGCTGGAATGTTCCCACCCAGAGCCTGGAGTGGGTCCCCCCGAGGGGTCACGAGATCTTCCCTGAGAAGCCCCAGACCCCAGGCTGGGGCTCGAGCTCCTGGGAAGGGCTGGAAGTAAAGGCCCAGGACAGCCTGGGGAGGAGCTCTGCAGCAGATTCCAGACGCATGTGTCCCAGGAGAAGGGAGACCGCGCTGGAGACGAGGGGGTATTGGCTGTTCCCCGTCCCCAGGGCTGACTCCCCTGGGCCAGCCCCAGGGGTGACGGTCACAGCCAGCAGAGCCGGGAGGGCCTGGAGATCAGCCAGCACTTTCACAGACGGGACCTAGGAGTTTCCATCTTGCTGCAAAGCAGCGAGCTCTGGGCTCCCACTCAGGGACCCGTGAACCCCAGCTCTGCTAAGTCACTGAGACCTTGAGAAGCCCTTCCTGTCTCCTGCACTCACTTTCCCCATCTACAGCAAAGAGGGTGGGTTAAACCAGGTAAAGCAACCACCGATGGACAGTGGCTGCCTCGAGCACCATATGGAAAGACACTGGGGTGGGGGTGCAGGCTAGTGGGGGGTCGTGCCTGGTCCTAGCTCGCTTAACCCCACAACAACACCAGGATAGGTATTTGTATCATCTCCACTGAGGAGAAAGGTGAGCGGCCTCGTGCCAGGATTCACAGCGTCCGCTCGGGGCCCAGCACGGCAGGGACAGAAGAGCCTCACACATCTCAGTCTTTGCTGCCATGTTTCCGGTCTACGGTCCTGTCACCTGTAAAACAAGCTCACACGGAGGGGAAGGGAACAGAACAAGGGCACAGAACACGTCAGGGAAGTTTGGAGCCCAGGCCTGGCACCAGGTGCTCCCATCCTGGTTCCCCGCACCGCTTCGTGCCTCCCCGGACTGGCCTGTGTTTGGGTCCAAAGCTGCTTACCTTCTTTGGAAAATACTTCGCCTGTTCCCACCTCCGGGCCTTGGCACATGCCGATCTCTTCCTCGGCAACGTCGTTCCTTCTGCAGAGTGCATCTCGGTTTTCACCTTCTTCGAGAAGCTTTTTCAGTTTCTTCTCCAAGCAGCCCGAGCTTGCCCTTCCTCTGCAGCCCCAAGCCGGGGCCTGAATCCCATCCTGACTCTGGTATCCCATCGCGGGCCCCAGTTTCCTGCCCCGGCCGGTGCCGCCCGGATCCTGGTACACAACAGGTGCTCGATAAGAGACGGAGGCACGAAGTGAAATTCAAAGCCTTTGGAATTCTGGCTCATTTGGCATCTCATTTATTCTATCCAGTTGTTTTTTTTTTTTCCTGAAATCAAAAAAGCGAATTCTAGGCCTGTCTCCGAATACGGATTTAAAGTCCTATTAGTCGCAGGAGCCTGATCTTTTCTCTCCCAGAGCCTGGCCTGCTGACCGGCTGCCTTTGTCAACCACGTCGGGTTTTTGGTCCACACTGGCTGAAGAATCTAAATTTCTTTTTTTTAATGTTTATTTATTATTGAGAGACAGAGAGAGACAGAGCATGAGCAGGGGAGGGGCATAGAGAGAGAGGGAGACACAGAATCGGAAACAGGCTCCAGGCTCCAAGCTGTCAGCACAGAGCCCGACGCGGGGCTCGAACTCACAAACTGCGAGATCACGACCTGAGCTGAAGTCGGACGCTCAACCGACTGAGCCACCCAGGCGCCCCCACACTGGCTGAAGAATTTGCAAGTCAGTGCAGCCTGACTGACCTTCCTGAACCTTCTGCGACCCCACACCTGCTGGGGAGTAGAGGCAGGTGGCGATCACGACAAACGCTCCTTTGCCTTCCAGGAACTGCCAGGCTAACAACCAGGCTGGCCATGCACAAACAAGTCGACACCCGTGCGCCCACCGCTCCAGAGGCAGAGGGGACCCCGGGCTTAAGGGAGAAAGCTTCAGGAGCCTTCTCCATTTTCTTGTCCCTGGCGCCTTCTCACTTCTCCTTGGATAGAACAGTCCTCTTCTCTGCAGGGCCCTGCTGGGGAGAGTGGACAGAGGGAATGAGGCAAAGGTGGGGGTTTCAGCACAGGGAGGAGAGGCAGGGAGCCCTGTGTGGAGGCTCACGCCAGCCTCAGCCCGTCTGGCTGTGCAGGAAAGCCATCCCAGGCCAGATGATTGTCCTGGGGCTCGGCTGGGATGGCCCCTCCTCTGGGAAACTGCTCTGACCCCCAACCGCATTAGGGGTCCCTCCTTTGTGCTCCCGCACCCCCTGTCATAGTGCTGATTGTGCACTTCTGTGACTGTGGATCGCGTGTCTCCCCCCAGGAGAATGGGTGCTCCGGGAGGGAGGAGACTTGTCAGATGCTGAGCCACCTGCACGGGCCCCGCGGAGTTAGCATGGGCACATCAGTGATCGAGGAATGAATGAATGGAGTTGACCCTGGGGATGGGCTCTGGAGAGCGCGTGGGGCTCTGTTGGGAATACCTGGGCATCCTCGCTCTTTGCACGCAGCATTTGACAACCACAACTGCTGTATTTTCTCCTCCCTCCTACTTCATCTTCTAAGCCCTGATGCAACACCACACCTACACACGCTCACACATCTAGGCACACACCTCCGCACAAACCACAGACACACAGACGCACGCAGACTTACCCGCAGACTCTAGACAAACAACCCGCACAATAATACGATGATCCCCATACACTCCACACCGCGATGTACCCATGCGCTCCCAAGCGGACCCGCACACACAGTCCCGCAAGTGACCCGCAGGTACACACATGCGGACGTAAGTTCACGGACAAGGAGACAGACCCACCCACCGCCTTAAGGACAGACGCTGAGTGATGTGTTCATCTTCTTTTCCATCTAGGGATTCGCTTCTTTGCCTTTCCTTTCCCTTAGATCTTGCTTTACAAACAGCAACGCACTCTCCTGTGTTCACCTACCTGCCAACCCCTGTTGAAGACCTCCTCTCTGCTAAGTCATCCCTACGAAGATGAACGGAACTCCGACCTGCCCTCGGGAGGCCCCCAGTCTAGTGGAGGAAACAGACGCAGAAAATGGCGACCGTAAGGCCGGTGTGACCATTGGATTCCAGAACTATTTCTTGAGTACTTCCTGGGGGTTGGACTGTGCCGGGCTTTGAGATTAGAGAGATAAGTAAGGTCTAGTCTCCCCGGCCTCAAGGAGGCTCCAGACTGGAGGAGCGGGGGAGGGGGCGGGGGGTGGGGGAGACACAGGCGAAGACATAAGTATAATATCTTGTTATAATATAATGGAACTGCGGCAGCCCAGAAAAGGGAGTGAGTGATTAATTCTGTCGGGAGTTAATCAGGGAGGGCTTCACAGAGAAGGTAGTATGGGGTTTTGTAGGACAAAGAGCTGCTCTCTCTGAAGACTTGCTCCTGGAACAGGTTGGCATTTAATGCAGAACGTAGGCAGAGACCTCAGAGAGGTCGGCCACCAGTGCTGAGGGTCTGCATGGAGTATCTGCGGTGGGGGTGGGGTGAGGGCAGGGGAGAGGTCCCGGATAGAAGGTGAGTCTTGAGCAGGCACACAGTGGGCAGAGAGCGACCTCTCCGTTTTATCGCTCAGGGAGGCGAACGTGGCTGGCTCCGACCTCTGTTGGGCTCTCCTGTTAGGGCCAGCCGCAAACCCCGTGGCCCATTCTCTCCAAATGAAACAAGGCTGCTTGCTCGAGCTGAACACATGAAAAGCTCAGAGCGGGTGGGAGGCATTATTACTGGTCATGCTGATTATTCTCCAAAGTCCAGCTTGTCAGATGATCAGCATCTCAGTAGGCCCCAGTCTGGGGCGATCTGGGCCTTTGAGGCTGAGCGGCTGGCTCCCAGGCCCCCTGCCCAGCAGCTGGTTGGGGGCTATGGGTCAGCTGAATCCCTGAGCCTGAGCACGTTCCCCCCCCCCCCCCCGCCCCCCGCACCCCCCCCCCCCCCCCCCCGCCCAGGGCCGCCTCATTGTCCCCCTGCTGGTTCTTAACAGGACGTGTCTATCCCACAATAGCCAGCGCTCGTCCAGCCCACCGCCCGCCCACCACCAATTAGTTTTCATCAGGCAATTAGCGGTTCCCTGCTCCTCCTGGGCTTCTCCTTCCCTCAGTCTGGGTGCTGGAAGGGGCTGAGTCATTTTCCTGAAGGGAATGCTGCCTGAGGAAGCGGCCTGCTCCCCTCCCCCCCACCGCTGTGTGGTCTCAGGCCAGCTACTTCACCTCTCTGAGACTCACTTTCGTCACCTATGAAAGAAACAAGGGTGTTAACCCAAATGGATTATAACCCCAAGGGGCTCACGTGTGGACAAGTCCTTGGGCCCCAGTTTCCCCCTTGTGAAATGTGGGGGACGGGTGAAGTCAGACGTCAGAACCTAGCGGTGACGGAAGGACCAATTTGGCCAGCCATTGCTTTTGACCAACATCTTACTTTCAACATAATTGCAATTCGGCAGACAATCTCTCCTTTGCTGTCCTGCCCTGTGGCTCCCTCACAGGGTATTCAGTAAACAAGAAAGAAAGAAAGAAAGAAAGAAAGAAAGAAAGAAAGAAGAAAGAAAGAAGAAAGAAAGAAAGAAAGAAAGAAAGAAAGAAAGAAAGAGGGGGGGAGGGAGGAAGGAAGGAAGGAAGGAAGGAAGAAATTGCAACTCGAGGGTGCACCCCAGTTTGTCTGGGTCCAACCATTTCCTACTGTCTCACCCCAGCTACCTCCCATGGCTCCTGAGGGCCCCTGAGTTTGAGACCCCTGGATGAGCAAGTCTCGGAGTTTCCGCAGAGTTCTTCTCTAAGTTTCTGTGCTCATGGGTTACGGGACGGGCCAGCAACAGGCAGCTGGTCTGGCACAAGAGGCCACATGGCCCAGGATGCCAGCCCAGCACAGGACGGCTCACCCATAGGCCTCCCTTCCCTGATCCAGAGCCCCCTTCTCTCCCTCGGACCTTTGTCACAGCCTCCTCCTGCCCTCCAGCCCCGGCCACCCCAGAAAGGAGGCTGGGCACGGTTAGCAAGTGGTCAGCAAAGGTTTGCTTCGGAAACCAACAACAAAGATGTGTGCGATGCATTGCCTGCTCCCACCGCCACTCATTTAAAGTGGAAGAGGGGAGACGTGGACGCCATGAAGTCCCCTGCCTCGGAATAATGATCCCTCCCTCCCCCCGCTTCGTAAGACTTTACCATTGACAAAGCCCTCGGACATCCTTGTCACCAATCTCCTGCAGAGAGGAGAATCTGTGATGTGTCATCTCCGCCCTGCACTTCGGCCCAGAAAAGCACGATGCTCGCTAGCGACCTCGATGCCCGGAGCCCCCACCTCCCTGGAGACACTGCTCCTGTCGCCTGCCCCGCCCGCTGCCCCCCCTCTGCTGGGGTGGCTGCCTGTCTCTTTCCCTTGTCGCTCAAATAGGAATATAAATCCATCTGTTTGCCTCTCTGCGTCTTTGTCTTTCTGTGCTTCCCTCACTCTTACCTCATTTATTTATTTCTGTCTTTCTTTCTGCAGGCCCCCACTCTTTTGTGTCGCTGATCCCTGCCTCTCTAGGTCTCTGGCCCTCTCTGCCTCTCTCTCTGTTTCCTTCCCCTTTTCCTTCTCCTGAGCTGTCTCTGTCCGCCTTTCTCTCCATAATTAGCCTCACTTCTAGCTTTTACTCTTAGGTCCCACGGGTGGTGGGGGTGGGCAGCAGGACAAGGAGGGAAACATCTTTCCAGCCTGCAGAAAATGGGCCAATTAAAGCCACAAGGCTGCTCAGGCAGCCGAACAAGGAGGAAGCAGAAATAGCCCCAGGCGGGTTTAGCTGGAAAGATAAATAGAGAAACAGGGAGAAAGGGCAAAATGAACGCACAGTCCAAAGTCACGGTCCTTCTTGGCCAATGACGTGAGGAGGTGGCTCCTTCCCGCCCAGGCCTAAGGGTTGGATTCTGGCTGCTGCTTGGAGGGGTGTCCTAGCCTCACCCTCTACCCCTGCTGGACCGGAGGCAGCCGAAGCCTGCCAGACCTCCCAGGGCCTCCGCCCAAGTGCACCTGTCCCTCCTCACACCTTCCAGCTGGACCGTGATGTTGGCTGTCCCTCCTCACCACATGGCCTCCCCCAGACTGTGGGGACACAGGGAGCTGGGAGTCGGAGCGGGAGGCACCCGCCCACCCCCATCTAAGGCCATCTATCTCCTGCCCCTAGAGCCCCAGGAATCTGGGGACTGCTCCACATTGGGCACCCCGGGGCTAGGGATGGGATGGCCACAGAACAGCGAGCCCCGAAAACGGTCTCTCCTCCTGGGAGCTCACGGTCCAGTGAGGGAGTCAGCTAAATAACATGTGTGGTCATGTGGGAGGGGCCCTTAACACAGCCTGGGACGTGGGGAAAGGGTCCCTAAGGAATCGATATCTGTCCCTAACCTGATGAGTCTGCAGAGGACCCGCACAGATTAGGACAGTGGGGGCTGAAGGCTGTTGCAAGCCGAGGAAAATGTAGGAGCCATTCAAGGAAATGAAAGCAGCCTCATGAAGCCTAGGAAGAGTGGAGGGAGTAAAGATGTGTGTGTGTGTGTGTGTGTGTGTGTGTGTGTGCGCGCGCACGCGCGGGGAGCTTGTAGTCCAAGACAAGGAGCTTGGAACTTATGCTCAGGACCGAGGGAGCCATGGAGAGCTATAGGCAAGGGAGGGGGCCATGATATGCTCCTTTATGGAGATTCTGCTGCCTACAGGGGGAGGGGCCAGACAAAGCTGCAGGTGAAGTGAGCCCCGCAGACCATCAGGAAAAAGGCAATAGGCCCTAAAGAGGCCGTGTAAGTGGTAAAAAAACAAAACAGAACAAAAAAACCTTGCAAGGTGTATCAGTTACCCAATCTGTTGTTTCTCAGCTGGCCTCCAAGGCAGGGGCTGTGATCTGGCCCAAGCCCCTTCCTTAACCTCCCCACCCACTCCCCCTCCTCTTCCCACTGCCTTCCCCCCAGACTGCTGGATTCCCTGGACCTGCCTGGGTTTATCCCACCCCTGGGCCCTTGCTCTTTTGATTTCTTCCTTCTAGAATACTCTCCCCTCTTACTCACGCATCTAAATCCTGCCCGTCCATCAAATGTCCCCTCCTCCATGCAGCCTCTCTCTTTCTCTCCTCCCTCCAGGTGCTCAGGAAACGTTATCTGGGCCTCTTTTATGGCACAGGCCACTTAGTGCCTTCTGTATCTTTTTGGTGTGTGTGTGTGTGTGTGTGTGTGTGTGTGTGTGTGCCTGTCCTAGTACTCCCTATCAGTTCAGAGCATCTTCAGGGCTAAAATCTGGGTCTGATTCAACAGTCCTCAGAATAGGGCATGACTCAGAAAGAGGTCTCCACGAAGGTTTGGGGAAGGAAGGAAGGAAGGAAGGAAGGAAGGAAGGAGGGAGGGAAGGAAGGAAGGAAGGAAGGAGGGAGGGAGGGAAAGAAGGAAGGAAGGAAGGAAGGAAGGGTAGATAATTGAGTGGGCAGATGGAATGAATGACCAAATTAAAAACTAAGGAAGAGGAAGAGAGAGAGAGGGAGAGCGAGAGGGAGAGCGAGAATGATAAGTTGTAAGGGCTGTGATACCAGCATTCAAATTCTGCCCATGTATTCATTCACTTACTTGGCACTCACTGAGCACCTGCCATGTGCCAAACATCGCGGAAGGCCCTAGGGATCCAGCTGTGAGCAAAAGACACGGCACCTGTCCTCACAGAGCTTATAGTCTAGTGAAGGAGACAGACAAACTGAGCCATGCCAAGATACTATGGCAGCACAAGCATTATGATAGAGAACACGTGGGACTCTGTGGGAAGCTATCTGAGCAAAGAGGGGCAGCGTGCATCATTGACTCATTCGGGAGTGTCAGGGAGGGCTTCCTGGAAGAAGTGACCTTTAAGCTACAAAAGGGAAAGACTGATGAGCCGCGGGTAGGGAGGGTGAGCAAGCCAGGCAGAGGGAACAGCATGTGCAAAGTGCTAGGCGGGAGAGGGCACAGGGCAGGTTTTGTTTGGGTAACCAGAGAAGTTGAAACAATAGGAACACCGTGCTGGGGTCAGCATGTGAGTAAAGAAGGATGATGGAAACCAGGCCTGTCAGGGTTTGTGGGCTCAGGTTTTATTCTAAGAGCACGGGGTCGGGGTGGAATCCCTTGAAAAGTTCAAGCAGGGAGAAATCTGACCAGGAATACAAGACTATTCACTGCGTGACATCTTTCAAAATTCCTTCTGTTAATGCAGAAAGATGATTTTCCTCTGATGTTTTCCCATAAATAGTGTTGTTGCCAAATCTATAAATCATCTGGGAAATTAAAAAGCAAGAGACCTTGCACTGCTTTTCTTGGTGATGAAAACCCGAGGAAATGAAAAGAGAACTAACCTCATACTCCCAAATTTAAGTTTCTTACTGACCACGTTGACATTGTTCTATTTCTGTTTTACTGCTTCAAATGGGTAAAAAGGTTAAAAGTTTAAAGTTTAAAAGTCCCAAAGTTTAAAAGTTCAGACATCAAAACGAATGCCTGGTAAAATAATTCTAAGCTTTCCTGAAGAAGAAGAACCAGAAAGCCAAGACTTAATTCTTTTGGTTAAACGGTACATCTTCTGGCTTGATTACATTTCAGAAATCGTTCTCAAGTGTTCACGACGGCTAGGATTAAGCTATCTGAGTTCACATGCTAACCAAAGTGACTGCCTCAAATAGCTTGGGTAAATGCAATTTTAAAAGTACTATTGGATTTTCTGATGTCGCTGCAAAAGTAAACAGAAAACAGAAATTGCTATTTGAAGATACTAAATGCCTGTCAGGATGAAAGCTGTGCTGATCCATTCTGCAATCGGCATACCTCGTGGATTCGCCTGGACAGTGTGGGAAATAATAACCAGGGGCGTGGAGAGGGGGTGCCTCCTTTCGGCGGCCGTGAGTAAGGAAGGCTGTGTTCAGAAGGTGGTGTTCAGACCTGAAGAATGAATGAGGTCCAACATTAGAAGAACCAAAAAAACAAAAAGGGTGGTCCTACGCAGGAGGCATATCAGAGGCAGGAAAATACTCAAGGGAGATAAAAACAGACAAGCAGGTTGGAATCCCCACAATGTCACGTGGACGCCACTGGGGTGCTCCCCACTGCTCCCTGTGTGCTCTGTGCCTCCTGCCTGTGTCTCGCCTCTTCCTTCTTGAAGTCGGGGCAGAGGTGGTCCCAAGGCTGTTCCAGACCTGCCTCCTTGGTCTTCTGGCCCAACTGTTCTCCCCCACCTCCTGTCCAGACTGCCCTCTGGCTGCTGATGCCCAGGCCTTTGGAGACATGAAGTCAGCTTCAGACACATACATTTTTTAATAAATCCAGCCATGTAAGGACATGATGTCTCTAAATTAACACTCAAAGCCCCCCTTCTTCTCCCCAAAGGATATGGAGCCAGGGCCTGGGTCAAAGATTCTGGGTGAGTGGGGTGGGTCCTGAATTGGGGGGAAGGGCAGTTTGCTGGACTGGGTCCCCTCCCTCCAGGGTCACGCCCCCAGGCCCCAGGAACCTGCCCCCAGGCCCTGAGAACCAGCCGCAGCTGTTCAGGACCTACGTTGCTCTGCTGGTCTCAGCCCAATTGCTACCTCGAATAGGTCCAGGGTCAATCCCTGGGTATTAAGGAATTGGCTTCTGTTTTCTTTCTTGACTGTCCAATTTGTACTTTTTATTGTGAGACATATGATACGCATATAAAATAATGCATATAACATATGCACAGTTTAAAGAATAAAATGTTTACTTATTTAAAAATAAACTGGGGCGCCTGGGTGGCTCAGTCAGTTAAGCGTTCGACTTTGGCTCCAGTCAGGTCGTGATCTCGTGGTTCATGAGTTCGAGCCCCACATCGGGCTCTGCGCTGACAGCTCGAAGCCTGGAGCCTGCTTCGGATTCTGTGTCTCCCTCTCTCTCGGCCCCTCGCCTGCTCATGCTCTGTCTCTCTGTCTCTCTCAAAAATAGACATTAAAAAATAATAATCAATAAAAATAAAAATAAGCAAGTTAAGTCCTGATATTCAGTTTCAGTCCCAAGAAGCCACCTTTTGCCAGAGGCTTCCAAGCCCCCGCCCCGTGTGCCCTGCCCTGTGCACCCAACGGTCCTCCCCACCCTCCCACCCAAGTTAACCACTGGGCCGAATGCTGTGCTGAAGCCGACCCACCCAAGACCAGGAAGATGCTCGTGGTAGGAAAACATTAGGTTTCTTAAGCTCGTAGCCACACGGGAGCACACGGCTGGGGAAACTCAAGGGCGCCTCTGTAAGGAGGATCTGAAAAAGCCCCCCCAGGGTCTGGGCTTGTGCTGGATGAACGCAAGGAGGATTAGAGAAGCGAGCCCAGGTCTCGACAGAGTGCTGCCCGAAGACTGGGCACCTAATCGCTCCGACCTAGGCGACCAGAGGGTGACAGCAGGGACGGCATTGTCACCGCAGAAAGGCAGTGAGGAGGGAGTCGTATCGTACGAGGGTCCAGTGCAGCCTGGCGCCTGTCTCATCTGAGCACGTTTTAGAAACACCGTCTATTCGTCGGCAACCCACCGTCATCGTTCAGTGCTGTCTCTCAGCCTCTATGACAACTGAGGGGCTGGGACCCACAGAGGCTCAACAGCGAGGCTCCGACCTACCTTGCTCTGGCTCTCGGCATTAACTGTGTGACTTCTAACAACCCTGCTCCTGTGAGCCTCGGTTTCCCCACCTGTAAAGTGGGACTAATCGTCACCAGCCTCAGCGATCTGTGGTGACATGAGCAGGTTGAAGTGGCGAGCGGGGAGGTGGAGCTCAGTGAACAGAGGCCCTTGTTCCCGTCTGGGGGAGGGGGCTGGAGTCACAGGTCAGCCGGTGGCCACACAGTCCCTGGATGCAGGAGCCGGAGGGGGCCGGAGGCTTCTGGGAAGGCCCTGGGCCAATGTCACCTTCCATCCAGGCCGCTCCTGAATGCGCTAGGTCCCAGCCCCGCCCCAGCGGCAAGGGGGGCCCCCATAGAGTGGGGCCCCCGGCAGGGGGTGGGCAGCCTAGAGGGAGGTAAAAGGCTGGAAGGAAGGAAATGCTGGAAGAAGAAAGTAATGAAGGGGAGGAGGGGGGAAGGGAGAGGACAGAAAGACTCTGGTGAAAAGGAGCAAATGACAGAGCAAGGGAGAGGGGAAGGGAGGCCTGGAGGAGAAGTAGAGGCAGGGAGGCCGAGAGGGAGGCCAACAGAGGAAAATGTTCAGTGTGGGACAGAAGGAGGGAATCCCCCAGTGAGGACCACAGGCTAGTCCTGCCCCTGTCCAGACCTGGGGCGGGGGAGGGGGGGCACTACGTGGGGGTGAGGGTGGGGCAGGCTGCCCCTGTCCAGGACTGGCGCAGGGGTGGGGCGGGCAGGCTGGCCTTGCCAGCTGCTTTTAACCACCTCCCTCCACCCCCCACCGGCTGCCACAGTGGGATCCCACCAACCCGCCACTCTGTCCACTGGGAACAATGGGGAGCTGTTGGGAGCTGTGTCACCAGCTGCCTCCCCAAAAGGAAGTGACAGCAAGGTCTCCCTGCCCTGGGCCTCAGGGCCCACTTCCAGCCCGGTGGAAAGCAACGGGGGAGGGACCCATCCCTCTGTGATGGCTCCTCCCCTGTGTCTCTCCTCCTCCCTCTACTTCCTCCAGGCCACTCTTCACAGAGGTTCCCCTACATCTGGCTGTGATTTGCTCCTCATGGTCCGGGGCAGGCTGGGGGAGGGGGCAGGGTACAGAACACGAGGGCGTCAGGACATGTGGGTGTCGGTCTCCCCTTAGTCACCGTGACAGAGATGGCCAGCTGTCTGTTCTCCCCTTCTTCCTGATGAATGGCAGCCCAAACTCCGGGCTGGGTACATAGCTGCCCCGAGTAAAGACTACAGGTGCAGCCTTCTCTGCTGTACGAGGTGTGGCCACAAGACTAAGTTCTGGCAGATGCAATATAATTGCAACACCCGGGGCACGTCCTTTCTGGGAAGGGCAGGTTCTTGTTCAACCCTTCTATTTTTCTGCTCCGGAATGTAGACAGGATGGCTGCACCTGGGGCAGCCATCTTGGGTCACGAGGTGAAGTCACATGTTGGGGATGGGAGAGCGAATTAGGAGCAGCCTGGGTCCCTGGTGGTCATGGAGCTGCTGTGCCAGCCTGGAACGCTTCCCTCTCCTTGTTTACTGGAGAGAGAAATGAACTTTTTGAAGCTACTGATTGGGGGGTTTTCTTGTTGGTTATAGAGGAATATAATCATAATTGGTAGAGTCTGTAACTTATGGTAGGACCTCAAGCAAGCCATTTTCTGCCACTGGGCCTCAGTTGATCCACTGGGACAAAAAGTTTTGAACTTGTAGAGTATCTCCAAGGACCTTTCTTATTCTTTTTTTAAAAAATGTTTTAAAAATGTTATTTATGTTTGAGAGACAGAGAGAGAGAGAGAGAGACAGAAGAGAACGTGAGCAGGGGAGGGGCAGAGAGAGAGGGAGACAAAGAACTTGAAGCAGGTTCCAGGCTCTGAGCCATCAGCACAGAACCCGATGCAGGGCTCGAACCCATGAACCGTGAGATCATGACCTGGGCAGAAGTCGGATGCCCAACCTACTGAGCCACCCAGGTGCCCCACTTGCTCTGTCTTTTAAGGTCAGAATCTAGGGCAGGGGTTCAATGCTAAGGTTAAAGTCCCTCTTAGTGAACTGACTTTATAGCCTAACAACAGACTGAAAAGTAGAAACGTTTGCAAGAGCTGAAGGGCCATCAAGACTGGGAGAAGCTTATAAGTAAGTGTCTCACCGGGGACCACAAGGTCCTACCTGATCAGGACCCTGCCTGTCTTTCCTACCTCATTTTCTGTGACCCTCTGTCTTGCTGCCTACACTCCAGTCACACTGGCCTCCTTTTCAGGGCACCAAGCTTCTGCCCACCTCAGGACCTTTGCCCTGGCTGTTCTCTCTGCCTAGAATGCTCTCCCCTTCAGATCTTTATTCGGGCCTCAGCTCATTGCTATCTCCTCAGAAGGGCCCACCCCAACTCTCCTATCTAACATCACCACCTTCCACTCCCTATCAAAATAAAGCTCGATGTTCTTTACAGCACTTACCGAGAGCTAACGTCTCTTCCTTATCATTTGCTTCTTTTTTTTTTTTTTCTGACTTCTCTAGTGAAACATAAATTCCATGAGAACAGGCACCTAGCACATTAACTGCCAGGTCATCAGGATTCAGAATAGCACCTGGCGCATAGTAAGTGCTCAATAATAAACACTTGACGAATAAATACAGAATTGACAAGGCCATTGACATTTATTGAGCACCTGCTCTGTGCCAGGCACTGTGCTGCATGCTTTATGTGGGTCATCTCATTCACTCGTTCTCAACACTCTCACGTGTTTCAGATCTGGAACTGAGATTCTAAGATCACAGGTGACTCAGACTCCGATCCCAGAGCTCTGAGTCGTGGGGGCTGGGATTTGAGCCCAGGTGCGCTGGATCAAGTCCGATGGGTTTTTGTTATTCTGGTCAGGCCTGGCCGCAGGCTCTCAGGAGATAAGAGGTATCCTCGGATGTCCTTAATGCCTCCCAGGCAGCCACTTCACCAGCTTTGATTTCCATCGACTTTCCCATTATCTTCCCAGGAGGATGTTCCTGGAGGCTGTGGAATCACAGAGGCGCTGGGTGGCGTGAACAGAGATGCTTCTTCCCACTCTGAAATGTGAGGGCTGTTTCCTTCAGGGGAGGAAAGAAAATGGTATGATTTCCAAGTACATCCTCTGCCAGGCCTGCTCCAGGAACTCCGCTCCTGCCTGCACGCCTCACACGATCTTCACGCCGACCCTGGCGGGGAGGCAGCTCACAGTTGGTCTCCTCGCCCCCGGGCCTCTGTTTTCTCATCTGGAAAATGGGGATAATGACAATACCATCCTTGAACAGGGTGATTGAGAGGTCAGTGGGATGACCAGGGCATTTGCTTTTAAGGCTTAAATCAAAGACATTTCCTTCAGCTAAATAGAAACACTCTGACCTCCATCCTGTGGGCGACCCCATACCTCTGACTACAGGTGTCATAACATATCAATAGCTCATGAATTTGAACATCCCCTCGATCCTGAGTTCTCTCCCTTCCTGGCCATGTGATTTTAAACAAATCCCTTCACCGGGCTGAGCCTCGGTTTCCTTGTATGTCAGCCCAAATTCTAAAACTTCTTTAGCGAAGAAAAGTCATGTTCCAGTCCCTTAAAACAGGTCTCCGGGTGATGCGCCCAAGTTTGGAGGTGCCCACAGCTGCGGGAGAGGATGGTGGGGAATATGACGGTTCTCCAAGGAATTTGGAAGGCAGGGGAAAGAGCCGCACAGGAAACATCACGTCACTGGCAAAGGTGCCAAGGAAATGTCAGAACAAAATGTGCTGGCTGAGATTTGGAGATGAAAAATCCATTCCTGGCTGCCCTGAAGCAAATCCCCTCCACTTCCCAGCATCCATCTCAGACAGAGGAATTAGTCACTTGTCAGTTCTCTTCAGCACCGTGGACAGCGCCCCCAGAGTTTCCCCCTTCCAGGTTCCCACCCAGGCCCCCGTGTACCACGCACTGTGACTGGCACCACCGCGAAAGGAAGGGACGGCCTTGCTCCCCCTTATCCCTGAGAACTTACCGTCTGGTTCAAGGGAGAAGAGTTACACGCAAGGAAAACTCCCTCACATGGTGCTGGGTGTTCACTTGGGCTGCGGAAGGACCCTCCCAGCCAACGTTGGACTCGATTTCCATTCATGCGTTTGGCTGCTATGGAGCAGCTGCTGTGTGCCTGGTTCTGCACCAGACATCGTGGAGGGAAAATACAGATGAATGAAGACCGTGCTGGCCTTGAAAAGCGTGGGGTTAGAAGACGAGAAACCAACAATGATAAGACAGATCAGCAAAATGGCTCCCACTAATCGGGTGCCTACTGTGTGCCAAGCATGGCCCCAGGGGCTTCACACATGATGACGTAAACAAGCTAGCTACTGAGTGTAGTCCCGCTTGACAGGTGGCAACCAGGTCAGGTGACTTGCCCAAGGTCACATGGTGACGAAGAGCAGAGCTAGGATTTGAGCAGGTGGTCAGGCTCCAGAGTCCGTGATGTAAGCCGCTACCACAGTCTATGACGTGGTGTGTGGAGGCAAGTGGATAAACCCAGAGGGGGCAACGGAGGATTCCCAGAGGAGGTGAGACCTGGGCTGTATTTTCCCAGGTGAGGAAGCGGGGAAAGAGAAGACAGAACAACTAGCGTGAAGCCAGAGAAACACAGCACATTGGTTCCTTGTGGCTACAGCAAAGGGGACGGGGACAGGGGAGTGGTAGAAGGAGAGGCTACGGGGTCCCCAGAGGTGAGCTCTTGAGAAAGGTACTAAGCTAGGACGTTGGGCTTTCTCCTGAAAAGAGAAAGCAAAGGGTTTCAAGCCTTGAGAGGTGTTCTCATTTGTCTTCTGGGAAGTGGCTGACAGTGCTTTGAGGGGTGGACCGGGCAGGACCGTTGGTAAGTGGGATGTCTAGCCAGGGGGCGGCTGAAGAACACCGGGCGAAGGAGGGCAAGGCTGGGAGGAGGCAATGGAGTGGAGAGTATGACCACAAGAGCCCTCGAGAAGGACATGACCTTGTAGGTAAGACCACAGGCCCTGGCTGCACGCCCCAGGGTGCATTCCAAGACCAGGAGCGAGGGAGCCACTGTCGACTTCAAAGCTCACGCACTTTGTCTCATAAGCCCCTCTTGCTCGAGACCTAGTTGCTTTTACTTCACATACAACTCAGACAGGGTGGAGGGTCTGATTCCCAAGCGCACAGCGGATTAGAGGTGGGAAGTTTTACAGGACGGGGAACTGTGAAGAGGTGGGCACACTGATGAGGGATACTGGCTGACGTGAAGAGACCAAAACTTTTTTTTTAAAGCATAACAAAGTGGTCTCAGTAAATTTTAAAAGCATCACTACAACGTATCTTAAAGGATACTCTAAGAAAGGGAAATAGTTCATATTTTTTAAAAAAAATATCACCATCCAAAGGCTAAAATATAATTTGAAAGCTTGAGTTTACTAAAAGAGCAAACCCTCAGGGGTGCCTGGGTGGCTCAGTCGGTTAAGCGATCGACTCTAGCTCAGGTCATGATCTCACGGTCTGTGAATTTGAGCCCCGTGTCAGGCTCTGTGCTGACTGCTCGGAGGCTGGAGCCTGCTTCGGATTCTGTGTCTCCCTCTCTCTCTGCCCCTCCCCCACCCACACTCTGTCTCTCAAAAATATGAATAAATGTTTAAAAAAAAATTTTTTAAGAGAGCAAACCCTCAGCTCTATGGGTTGACCAGTTGTCCCTAGGATCCAGGGGACCAAGACTTTTTGTGCCTTGCCTTTTCGGAGCACCTTTCAGAACCCTGTCCTACCCATCAGCTCGCCTGATCCTCACACCCACTCCAGGAGGAAAATAGGTAGAGGGGACACCCTTATGTCACAGGTGAAGAAACTCATGCTCCTCTGTTCAGAACCTGTCCAAACAGTTCTTCATCCTCAGCCTCAGGCCCGGAGCCCAGGTCTGCTGATCGGCAGCTGAAACGCCCAGTCCTCCCAGTCTGCCTCCCGGTTCATCCCTCCCTTCCGGGACAGGCCACACCCACCCACAGGTGCTCAAAACCTGCTGCTGCTCATTGGCTGGTGAGATGGCACAGACGTCATTTGCATACCCACCAGCCAATCAACACCCAGTCCTCCTGCAGACACTCCAGGTCTCTAGTCTCACTGGGACTGAGTTCTGACAACCGGGACAATTAACTAACTGCCTTCTAGGGGACACGTACCGTGGCCAGGTTGCTCCACGAGCTTTGCCTGAGTTCTCCCACGGAATGGGCACAATTGGCTGAGGTGGGAACTGTTTTTATTCCCATTCTTCCAATTAAAGGACTTCCGAAGTTTAACTTCCTCGCCTTCCGTGAGGGTGATCTGGCTACGGTATCTGTCACCCTACAGATCACCAGGTCGACCCGGCCAATCTGGCTGGCTAGGCAGTGTCCCCTTCCTCCCTCACTGCTCCACGTGCTTCCCTCCCCCCTCCCCTCACCCCAAGCTTCCCTCAGTTAAGACGACCTGACCAGAAAGAGGATCGTTTTTTTGGTCAAGGGTATACAAGTAACTGCGCTCCCTTGCTGGAACATCCAGCTCTCAAGGTCCATTTGTAGAAGAACGTAGAGTAGTCATGTTTCCAAGACTTCAGACACATCCAGATGACGCACTGCGTGTGGCAGTCTCTGGGAAGGGAAGAAGGAAGGAAGGGAGGAAGGAAGGGATGGCGGGAGGGAGGGAGGGAGGGAGGAAGGAAGGAAACTTCCAAAGTTTAAGGATTTGGCCAAGGTTACGCAGATAAGTGGTAGAGAAGAAATTTGAATCCAAGAGTGTCTGACTCCAAATACTGGGCTCTTAACAGCCCTGGTGTGTTCCAACAAGGGTACAAGGGGGCCCACAGGACTTTAGCCTGAGAAGGTAGCTTCGTCAGCCCCCTTTCCCCACTGCTCACACATCCACTCGTACTTTCTGGCTAAGAGGAGCCCTGCTCTTCCCCCCCACCCCCCTCCGCCGTGTGTCTGCTCCATCAGGGGAGGCTACTGGCAAGGAACTTCTAGCCAGGGAGGGCAGGTGGGCAGGTCCTTAGACTTGGGAGGCCACCTGTAGAGTTTTCTGGGGAGCCCTGAGCTGAGGACCCAAGGTAGGACTGGGCCAAGGTCTTGAGCACCAAGGTGCTGGGTGACCTGGGCCACTGTGTGATTAATGAGCTCTGAAGGCTCTTCCTGACCTGTTTTCTTCGAGGAGGCTGACCTTCCAGGGGCTGGAGATGCACATGCCAGCTGGACACAGATGAGGGAAGACACAAGACCGGCCTCTCAGAGCCCCCCTCGCCTGCATAAGGTGAAGCACCCCAGCTGGGGCCCAGGCATGTCCACGGCCCCCTTTAATCCGGCTGCTCCCGGGAAGAGGGTTGGAAGACCACCAACAGCCTCAGGTTGAGTCCCCCTCTCGCTTAGTCATCGCACAGGGGACAGCTGAGGTCATCAATGCATCGACTACGGGTCAGAGAAGCCTTCCTGCGGGGGAGGGGGAGAGGGTGGGGGAGGGGTGGCAATGAGCTGCTTAGCTGGCTGGCTGAATGGGCAGACAGGCCTGGAGAGTATGCCAAGAGAAGGGAGAACAAATGCAGAGGCAGAGGTGGGACCGAGTTGACCTTACAGGTGGGGGAGACCACCCACTGAGATAGGGCACACAGGTGACTCAGAGTCCGTGACAGAAATAGCACTAGAACCTGGGTTTCTTGGCTTCCAGCCCAGCGTTCACCTCAGTCTGAGCCCCAGCCTGCATTTCTATCCTTTGGTCTGCCTGGGTGTCAGTGGACTGGGGCGGGGTTGGGGTCACCTCGGCCATGTCCGCTGGCCAGGGCCAAGGACGACCACCAGCAACTTCCCTCCTGCCTCCCAACAAAAGCCCAGAAACCCTGACCACTCAGCAGGCCCAACACCTCCAGGTCCTTAGAGACCAGCCTCAATTCTGCATCTAGTCCTTTGGCTCCATCTGGTGGTAAATTTATGAAATGACCGTAGGTAGCCCTGAAGAGGAGGGAAAGTGGAAGAAAACGCGGAGGAAGACGGAGAGGACAGTGAGAGGGGGTGGAAGAGGAAGAAGAAATAACTGCCTTCTAGCTTATATGGATCACTATATGCTTTGGTAAGAGACAGACTAATCTCAGTCCTACCCATTAGCAGCTGTGCGCAGCTCCTCCCTGTGCCCCCGTTTACTCATCTGTGAAATGGGCATACGTAACCCCGACTTTACAGTTACTTTTTTTTAAAGTATTTTTTTTCAGCAATCTCTACATCCAACATGGGGTTCGAACTCACGACCCCGAGATCAAGAGTCGCGTGTTCTTCTGACTGAGCTGGCCAGGCGCCCCTATAGTGTTAACGTTTGGTGGGGTATTGACTGAGGGGCTTGAGGGGGACTTCAGCGGCGCTGGTTGCACAGTTGTAGATAGACACTGAGCTGTACGCTTAAGGCTTGTGCACTTTGTATGTTTTATTGTATGTTCGGTAAAGAGGAAACGATAACACCGACCTTATAGGGCTTTTGTGAGGACCCTGTAAAACCATGTAAGGAAGGGACTTAGCTCGGGGCCATTCCAGGAGCCACTGTGCCCAGCAAAGCCCCGGGTCATGGTGTTGGCTGCGGGTTCCCGGGAAACCTGGGTCTTTTGGACCACGAGGCACCAGAAGTTCCCCTGTCAGGCAGAGCGAGGGGGAAAGGGCCAGGCGGCCCACCGCAGGAGGGTGCCGAGGGCCGCGTGGGAGTGTGGGCTAGGCGAGGGACCCAGGGCAGGTCTGGGTCTCCATCCAGGTTCTGCTGGGTGACCAGAGACGAATGGTTTCTCATCCATGGGCATCAGATTCCTCATCTGCAAAATGAGGGTGAGGGTATGTGTCCTTCCTGCTGCTCGGGGTTGCCATGACAACTGAGGGCCGTTGTGGGGGTGAAGATACTGAGGTCCTCCCGCTGACCTTGCTGGGCCAGAAGAGATGAGGAGACTGAGGCTTAAGTGTTGCAGACCCTACCCAGCTCCCACCGAGACCTCAGCCCCAAGGTGAGCCGTGGCTCAAACACAGCCCAGGAAAGAAACAGGAACGAAAGTCTGGAAGCCAGCCCAGAAAACTGCTACAGATTAAATGGGAAGATGGGTGTGGCCGAAGGGATGGGAGGGCAGGGCATCCTAGAACACAGGACAACCCTTTGGTTAACTCAGATCGGCTCACACAGCCCGGGCCTCCAAAGCTGTGGCTGACCCCACGGCCCCTCCTCCCAGCCATAGTGACGCCAGAGCTCGCGGAGGAAAATGGGGTTCCTGGTCTCAGGTCCGTCTGGGGTGGCCTGTCTGGGATCCCGTGGGGCCCCGGTCCGCCATCTAGCGGCCACAGTGAAAACTGCCAGGACAAGGCACCCGCTGGGGTCCCGCCTTCCCCTTCACTGGGGTGTGGGTGAGTGCCTGCTTGAAGAGGGGCAAGGACCTCACGGCTGAACCCGGAAACCCTCTGGTCCGGAGGTGGGGGGCAGCATCTCTGAGCCCCCTGCAAAGTGCCTGTTGCTAGGCCCCAGTGCTACAGAGTGAACCCAACAGAGGTCTCCTGGGGTCAGGGTCCCGGCATCTCTGAGACCATGAGGTCACGCGGGCTTGGGACAAAACATTCTAACGTAATTTCCTCGGGGCAACATAGAGCCCATGGCACTGGCAGGATCGTCCCCCATAAACTCAGATGTGCAGGCAATGACCCATTTCAAGCTTCCTTCCAAGTTTTCTTCTGAGTTCCGCCTCCTCCTGGTCTTATCCCTCGCCTAGGATCCCACAGAACAGAGGTTTCTGCAGCCCCAAGGATGGGACAAGGGCCTCTGGGGTCATCCACTCCAGCTTGGGGTGTCCCTTGGTATTCCGTGACGTTATTCCCCCTCGGAGGCCTTGGCAATCCTTTGGGTGCCCCACAGTACAGGGACTGGCTTCCAGCTACCCTCTGGTCCCGCTGCCTCTGACCCCTTAGCAGTCTGGGGCAACTTCTTCTGTGTCGCTTTGTCACTAGCTACCCGTTCCAGTTTGTACTGTTGTGTTGCTAACGAACCCCAGACTGTCTGCATGAGACATTTTATTATGATCATGGTTCTCTGGGTTAGAAATCCGCACAAGGCACAGCCTGTCTTTGCTCCCTCGTGCCCAGAGCCTCGACTGCGAAGCCTGGAGGCTGGGGGCGACCCACAGCAGAGGTGGGGGTCATCGGCGACAGCTCCTTCACTCACGGATCCGGTGGCCGACACTGGCTACGAGCTGTGGATGCTGGAGGGTCCTCTCCACGAGGTCTCTCTGCATGTGTCAGTTTGGGCTTCTCCACAGCGTGGTGGCTGGATTCCAAGAGCGTCTGGAGAGAATGAGGCAGGGTCCCCCAAGTCACGCGGCATCTTCTCCCGCACTGCCCCGGGGGGTGAGGCGGTCGCAAAGTTCCGCGCAGGTCACAGGGAGGGGCACGGGCGCCACCCCTCGACGGCGGCGGTGTCCGGGTCATGGTGCAAGAAGAACACGTGGACAGGAGGGACTGCAGCCGCCTTTGGGAAGTCTGTCTGCCCCACCCGAGCGGACGCTTGCAGAGAACAACAGGCAGGCTGCTTTCTGCAACCCTGAACTCCCAGAAGCGAGGCAGCCGGGGGGCTGGGCTGTCTGCTGGGCCTGTGGGAGGGGACACCCCACAGTCTGAGACGGAAGGTCGAGCCCGGAGTGGAAAGCTTTCCCGCAAGCAGGGAAGCCCTTCCAGAGCAGAATCCGGGTCCTGGGAATGAGCTTCCAGGGAGGGGACGTGGAGCAGGTTGGTTAAAAGCCAAAAGACAGAACTGCTTCTGTCCCGGAGCCGGAGGGTACAGTCACTGAGTGGGGCTGGTTGGCCGGCCGTGCCTGGGCTGGTCAGTCGTGCAAGTGTGAGGCTGGCTGAAGGCAGTTCTGTGTGGGTGCCCATCTGGGGTTAGGGGACCCAGGAGCCGCAGCGGGGCGTGTGACGTACAAACATGAACACCAGGTTGGAATTGTGGCCCTCGGTCAGCTCTGCCCCAGGGCCGCCAGGCCATCCGGGCTTTGTCGGGACGCAGATGACTATCCTTGTGAATGACAGCACTCAAAGTCCAGGCGCTGCTGGGGGGGGCTCGGCACAAGGACACAGGGGCAGACACCCCTGGCCTGACCCGGGTCTGCACCATCTGAGTGACCTTGGATGACACCTCCCAGCCCCACTTTCTCACCTCCAAAATGGGGATAATTATAGCTCGTGGGGCATAGCCTATTTCCAGGCAAGGTCCCAATCGGTCAGGCAAAACTTGAGTACAGACACAACGACCCTCGAAAGCCCTTTAATTGTCCCCACCCCCCCCAAAACATGTATGTATACACATGGCTTGGGATGTCCAACCATGAGGAGTGATTCTAATGCAAACCGAGCCTGGGGAACCGATGAGCTAGAATGGAGAAGGGCCGAGGGGCGGCCAGGAGCAGATGGCAGGGCTCTCGCAGCATCTGCCCTTGGGAGAATGTCCAAGCCCTAGCGGGATGGGGGATGGGGAGGGGGTGTGCATGGGATTCTACCCTCGGGTTTGCTGCCTGGCTCCTCCCTCTTCTGTTCCCATATTAGTCCTCTCTAACGTGGGGACGTCGGGTTCTCGTGCTCTCGCAGACACTAAGCTAGATGGCATGCCTGAAGGCCAGGCACAGTTCCTGGCACACATAGGTGCTCAGTAAACTTGACCTGGCTTGGAGGCTTCATCTCGCTCTCTCGGACCCACGTTACAGCTTCGTTTTCAGCCAGGACAGCTGGCCCGGTGGTTAAGATATCCAAACACGTCCACGCCAGTTGGTAAACAATTGCTGTCCTATTCCCCCCGCGTGCACCCCCACTGTCCTAGCTTCCCCGGGACCCCCCACATCTCCCCATGATCCATAACCTTGAGGGGTGACCCTGGTCCCGTGGGTCCCTCAGGCACCAGGCTGAGGTCGGTTCCAAATAGTTGGTTCCGTGAGCTTCTAGGGTTAAATATTTCAGGGAACGCCCCGCCTCCGGGCCCGCTGCTCCTCGAAAAGCCGCGAGAAGGAGAAAGCACCTGCTTCCTGCTCTTCTCACGGCATGTCCTGCGGGGTCCCGCAGATCCCTCACCTGCCTTGCCCTCGGGGCCGGGTTCGAGAACCAGTTATGTCCTCCTGGTGGAGGTGGGCAGGACGGTGAGCTGACGCCAGCGGGAGCACAGAGCTGCGCATCGCCACGGCCCTTCAGGAGCAGCGGTCTCTGAAGCGACCCGCCTCCTCCCTCGCCTGCCCTGCAGCTACGTGGAGACCCAGGCCCAGTGCCCAGACCGAGGGTCCCAGGGCCTCTCTTCCAGCACTTTCTTAACTCCACCCCCCCCCCCACCCTTGAAATGCCTCCCA
>NC_064808.1:16716548-16742856 GCF_023721935.1 Panthera uncia | reverse complement strand
AAAAAAAAAAAAAAAAAAAAAAAAAAAAAAAAAAAAAAAACTGCTAGTGCAAGAATGAACAAGTTTACCTGGCAGGCCCGGCCACCAGCCCGGAGTAGTTGACACAAGTGTGACATTTCTTTGAAGTCTTGGGTTTTGACTCAAAATGATAATCAGATTCTCACTCCGCTCCATGGTGCTTCCGGTTTTGTTTAATCTAAAAATAGTGCTTTAAATTACTTCCACTGAAGAAAATCAACTCTCCAGGAAGGTGCCAGGCTCACCCTGTGGCTTTGTAGACACCCCAGGCTCCTGGCCATGGACCTCAGGGCACCCGGGGCTAGAAATTTGAGAATGTTGGCCCCCACCCCTCAGGTGGACTGGAGCTCTGAGCCTTTCACCTCCGACCGGTGCATGGACATCCTCCTTGAGCCACCTCCAATTTCAGTCGCTCTGAAACTGTAGCTAACCCTGACCAGTGCCCTAGGGCCATCAGAAGAGGTAGCCTCTTTCTGCTGCGGGCAGGATGGAGTGAAGGCAGCTTGGCCAGGGCAAAGGGATGCCCAGACATCAACGGCACCCTGATGGCACCGTTCGCTCTCCGGGAGCCAGAGGCACCCGGCCCTCCCAGGGGAGGTGCCCACAAATCCCTCTTGTTTTACCTAAGCTGTTAAGAGCTCAGCTTTAGCACTCGCAACGGAAAGAGTCCTAATTAATCAAACTTCCATAGAGAGGGGACCACTCGGGGGACCTGCTCCTTCTCCTCAAACACTTGGAGGCCATTCTGGGGAGGAGGAAGCCCTCACCAGATCCAAGACGCAGATACAGGAGATGGAATGAGGCAGATTAAGGACAGGAGAAAGAAACACTTTGAGTCGGAACCTTCTAGAAACAGCAGGGCCTGCTTCATCAGATAGTGAGCTCCCTGTCACTGTGGGCATGTAACCATAAGCCGAGGAGCTCCTGGTAGGGAAAGGGTAGAGGGATGGGGAGGGATGAGCTCTTTGTCCGTAAAGCGGCTTCCCTTCCTGAATCTCGGATTCCACGACACTCTAAGCCGTGTCCGGGGACGTCCCCTTCTTGCTCCAGTGACGAGCCCTGCCCAAAGTCACCATTCCTCTCTTGGCTGGAAGCACGATGGGGTCAGCAGGCAGGTGCATGGACCCTGTGAGACCTGTTCTCAGCAGGAAGGGGGTGGTGGTGGCTACCGTAACGGGTCAGAATTCCAGAAAATAGGAAAGCTCAGAGACCCTTGTGGGCAGCTCTCCAACTGCTGCTGAGGTTCATGCCCCTTGCGTGCAGGCATCGCTGGAGGGGCAGTGCATACGACCTTGGCAATGCTGAGTTTAGCATGAAGAATTTCTCCGTGGCTACCCCACCAGCCCACCATAGGGCTCACGGGCTGTAGGGGTGTTACTTCGGGTTGCCAGCAGAGGGCGGTAGAGCGCTCCCAGGAGAGGCGCCTGTTCCTGGTGAGCCCAGAAACCATCCAGCTCCTTAGGCTGCAGAAATCTTGGAAATTGCAACTCTCCAGGCTCAAACTTAAGAGAAAGATTCCTTTCCGTATTTACATAGCTTTAACTTTAGTCAAAGCAATACATCACCTTTGTTTTCAATGTCCAGGGCTTCTTTCGGACTTGTAACAAAATCCAGCAGTCTCCCCTCCCGCTCGCCTCACCCGATGCCCCCTGCACGCAACCACGTGCAACCGCGCTCCCTGAGTTTGTTCCTTGCGTCGTTTAATCTCTGTATCTCTGAATAGCCTGCTTATAGTTCTAGTGCTTGATTTCTTCATTGCAGCCATCATCTTTGACACCGATGGAAGATGGAGATTTATCTTTGCATCATCTACCCCAAGCTGCCCCTTCATACACACACACACACACACACACATACTCTCTCTCTCTCTCTCTCTCCTCTCTCCCGGTGTAATTATCTCACTATTTTTTTTTATTATTAAACCAAGATTCTTCATATTTATAGATTTCTGTCCTCTCCGGACAGAGGGCGTGCCTTATTTGTCACCATGATTTTCCACCCAATGTTGTTCCTGACCGAGATATTCATCGCAGAGCAAAAGAGTGGCAATGGACTTCGATCCATGGAAATCAGTAGCCTTACCACATTCTCCATCATTCGGAGGCTGGGAGCCTAACTGGAAAGTGGCATGGCCTCGGAAGACTCAGTTGTGGTTGTACTCTAGAGACAACACCCTGGAAGGTTGAGGCTCCGTTTTAGGATTAAGGATATGCTCTCACGCAGCACCTGATAACACCCTGCAGGAATTCTGTTTCTGAACCCCACGACTTTGAACTCTGCTGATTTGGAGATCTCTGCTCCCAGCGGGGGGAATGCATCCACTGTGGAGCACAGCAACAGGCCCCTTAGTTAGTTGATGAGACTGGAAACTCCGGGTTCCTCCTGCCATGGAACCGACAAGCCCAAGAGGAGCGTTATTTTACCGCCTGGTGTGGTTGATCCTGGTTATCACATCAGGCCTCTGTTCTACAATGGATGGACTGTGTCTGAAACCCAGAGGCCTTTCCGGGTCCACCTCATAGCCCTTCCACATCCAATAATAAAAGCGACCGCAAGCCAAAAGGCAAGAGCACTGAAAACCCAGACTGTTGCAGGGGCGCCTGGGTGGCTCAGTCGGCTGAGCGTCCGACTTCAGCTCGGGTCATGATTTCACCGTGTGTGAATTTGAGCCCCGAGTCAGGCTCTGAGCTGTCAGCGCAGATTCTGTGTCTCCCTCTCCCTCTGCCCCTCCCCTGCTCACACTCTGTCTCTCTCTCTCTCTCTCTCTCTCTCTCCCCAAAATAAATAAACATAAGCTTCTTTTTTTTAAATCAAACTCTTGCAAAATGAAGAGCTGGACCTCCACAACCATCTGAAGAATATGGGATGTGGCATGGGCGGTAGAAGGGATTTATAAAGATCAGCTCTGCCCCCGTGACCAGTAAGGGAAGCGAGGACTATTGCAATCACGTGTCTCCTCCTCGCTTATTACCTGCGTTTGTGTGTCTATATTTGCACATATTGCTAATTTCCTTTTCACCATCCCCTCCTTTCTCCTTAGGGTTTCATTACAGGATTGCTGATGATGGTTGGTTTTACAATTCGGTCTCTAGGTCACAGGAGAGGCAGGAGAGAGTGTGATTCAGCTTGCGGAGTAATTAATATCACCCACAGATGAACACTAGGATTGTCACCCCGGGGGCTGGAAACAACGAATGGTAGGACGCTGTCTCCCCTTCTGAGACAGCTCCACGCGCACTCTTCTGTGCTCTGCTCTGTGAGGCTGGGCTCAATCTGAACATTTCTCTTCTCACTGGCCAGCTGGCTGGCTGCCATTTGAGGGCGACCAGCAGAAGGGCAGAGGCAGGAGAAGGGGAGAAGGAACTCGCACCCCTTCCTTCTTGCTCGCATCCCTTCGCATCGGTATAACCCCAGCAATGGCCTTTGACCCTCCAGCTGGCTCTGGAGGACATTGGTTCCCGTTTCCAGCCTCCTTCAGCAGTCCCAACGCTAGCCTCCCTGCATCCCCTTGGAGGTGCCAGCAACAGCTGAGAAGTGCCCCTTGCTTAAGGATCGGAGTCTCACCTACATGAGACTCTCCTCTGAGATCTTCAGGTCAACTCGAAGCCCACAGCACCCTCACCCCAGAAGTCTAAGTGACAGCCGTGCAGAACCGCTCCTAGAGACGCTGGGACGGGCCAGGCAGAGCCCTCCAGAGAGGTCAGAGTCCCAGCCCCATGAAACACCTCCTCCCAAAACACTCTTCCCCTCCTCCCCTAGCCCTGGGGCGCTAGATGCTTCCCAAAGCTACTATCTCTGTTTCCTCAGAGTCTGTGTCCCCTCCTTTTAGTGTTCCGGTACCTGATTAAACAATTCTCTCTGCATTCTTCTTTCTGCAGGAAACCGGTGTGCTTTCCGCTTTCATAACTGGGTCCCAACTGATAACAGCCACAGCAGGTAAATATGGCCCATCCGATTTCTAGTACTTGGAAAGGAAGAAGAAAGATTGTGCTCAAGTCCTTACAAAAAAATTTTTTTGATTACCAAATAGTTTGTGACACTTGCTCAAGTGGGTAGCATCTAGATGAAGAGAACTACAAAATGTTAGTGAGGAGCATAAAACAGAACTTGAACCAATGGAGACATATACTGTTACAGGAAGAAGGTACCAATATTATAAGAATATCAAGCAATAACTGTCCATATAAATCTACAAATGTAATCGAATTCCATTCAATATCCCTCAGGGTTTGTTTGTTTTTTTGGAAGCATAACCAAATATGTCTACAGTTCATCTGGAGGAATGAATCATCAATGATCACTAAGGTTTTGAAAAGAAGGGGAATCTGCGTGACAGTTATTAAGATACATTACGGGGCACCTGGGTGGCTCAGTCGGTCAAGTGTCCGACTTGAGCTCAGGTCATGATCTTGCCGTTTGTGAGTTCAAGCCCCGCAGCAGGCTCTGTGCTGACAGCTCAGAGCCTGGAGCCTGCTTCGGATTCTGTCTCTCTCTCTGCCCCTCCCCTGGTTGTGCTCAGTCTCTTTCTCCCCCCATCTCTTTCTCTCTCTCTCTCTCTCTCTCTCTCAAAAATAAATAAACGTTAAAAAAAATTTAAACACATTACAAAAACACAGCTATTAAAATAGTGTGAACTGGACCCATGTCCAGTAATAGTGAAATAGCTTTAATTGAATTAAACCTTCCTTCAGACAGTAATTATACATGCTGAACAAAATATAAAATCACAACTGTTTTGAAGTACTAAAGAGTGAGCAAACGTCAGAAATTAGAGCTATTGAGCATCAAAAGAAGGGAAACATGTTTAAAAATCATATTTGTCTTGGGGCACCCGGGTGGCTCAGTCAGTTGAGTGTCTGACTCCTGATTTTGGCTCAGGTCATGACCCCAGGAGTGTCAGTTCGAGCCCCATGTCGAGTTCCATGTGAAGTGTAGAGCCTGCTTAGGATTCTCTCTCCCTCTCTCTCTCTCTCTCTCCCCTCCTCTGTTCATTCACTCTCTTTCAATAAATAAATAAATAAATAAATATCATGTTTGTTTTTCACCGGAGAGCACTCCACGGTCTACGCAGTCTGGGTTGGCTCAAACTGAAGCAGAAAAGTCATCTCACTGGCAGAAGGAGTCATATGAGAGAATTCAGGGCAGCAAAGGCAAATAGAATATGATGGTGAATCCCAGAAAGGACGAAACCATAAAAGGGGGAACCAACAAACTGGGTATAAACTCTACAAAATCCTGGGCTGACCCCAGAGATTCCAGGGGTACTGGTGAAAAGCAAGCATGAGCAGGAAGTCTGACAGAAGTAATGGAAGATTTCAGCTGCTGCCCTTTGGGGAGGAAACAGTTTGAGTTTCAGTTCAGCCAAGTTAACTGATTGCTGGAGCAAATATCAACGCTCTTCATGGAAAGACAATAGACTCGACACAACACATCAATCACAATGTCTGGGACACAATAAAAACATTACAAGACATGTGTGAAGAAACAGGACAATATGACCCAGGGTTCAGGGAAAAATAACGAATAGAAACCAACATGTGTATGACCAAGATGTTAGCATCAGCACAAGGAATTTGAAGCAGATATAAAAAAAAAAAATCCTGAACGACTTCAAGGAAAAATGCTCATAATGAATAAGCAGAAAACTACAGCAGAGAAATAGAGACTTCAGAGACGAATGAGTCAGAAGTCCTGAAATTGAAAAGTACAATATAGGAAATGAAAAATTCACACCACGATTAGAGCTGGCAGATGGGTCAGCAAATGTGAGCCTGATAAACAGAAATTATTGCATCCGAAGGGGAAAGAGTAGAAAATAAACAACACGGGGCCTTAGAGATCTGTGGGACATTATCGAGTGGCCTAACATGTGAGTAATTAAAGTCTCAGAAAGAAAGGAAATGGATCCCGGAGAGCAGAAAAAGTATTTGGACCAACTACTGGCTAAAAATGCCCCAAATGAGATGAAAAACATAATTTACATACCCAGTAAGCTCACTGAATCCCAAGGAAAGTAAAAACAGAAGGAAGTTATACTCAGGCCCATCAAAGAGCAAGAGGAAATCTTGAAAGCAGCTAGTGAAAACCAAGGAAGAAAAGACATATTACACACAGAGATTTACATAGGAACAACGGATGACGTATCGTCAGAGACAATGGAAGCCAGAACACAATGGACTGACGTCTTTAACGCGCCAAGAGGAAAAAAGGAATCCAGAAAAAAAAAATACCCTTCAAAAGAGACCCTGCAAATAAGTGAAAGCCGAGAGAACGCATCGCCAGCAGACCTGCTCTATAAGAAATACTCAAAGAAGTTCTTCAGGCTGCCGGGAAATTACAGCTGAAGGCAAGTCAGATTTACAGAAAGGAAGTCTAAAAATGGTAAACATGGAAGTAGTTATTGAAAAAAATGTCATTCTCTTAATTTAACTTAAACATAATTGATTATATAATATATATATATTGGATATATATTATATATATATATTGAATATATATAATATAATTGAAGTAAAAACACCACAATACTGTATTATGGAGTTTATAACGTATGTAGTTGTAATGAATATGAAAAACGTAACACAAATAAACAAGAGATTGTTACAAAGGTCTTACCTTTGACGTGAAGTGATAAAATATCTCTGCTAAATTCTGGATACATACTGAAATCCCTAGAACAAATACCACAAGATAACACGAAAAGGTTTAGCTGAAAGGTCAATAGAGAAAAGGTTGTTTTGTAAATGTTTCGTTAATTCAAAACAACACAGGAAAAGAGGGACAGAGGAACAAAAGATTCATGGGACATACGGAAAATAAATAGCAAAACTGATCGGCCTACATTCAACAATATCAGTAATTATGTTAAATGCAAATGAATTAAACATTCCAGTTAAAAAGCAGAGCTCATCAGACTGGCTAAAAGAGCGAGAATCTCTATGATTTTCCTTTTTTAGTTTTAATGTTTATGTTTTAGACACAGAGATAGGGCACGAGCTGGGGAGGGGCAGAGACAGAGAGAGACACAGAATCCGAAGCAGGCTCCAGGCTCTGAGCTGTCAGCACAGAGCCCGATGCGGGGGCTCAAACTCATGAGCTGTGAGATCATGACCTGAGCTAAAGTCGGATGCTCAACAGACTGAGCCACCTAGGCACCCCTCCTTACCATTTTTCTTTTGATTTTCTTTTCCCTAGCTTACTTTATTGAAAGAAGACAGTATATAATACATATAACAAAAAATATGGGGTAATCAACTTTTCTTTATCAGGTTTCTGGTGAACGGTAGGCTATTAGTGGTTACATTTTGGGGGAGTCAGAAGTTCGATGCAGACTTTCGCCTGTGTGGGAGTTAGTGCCTCTAGCCCTCCTCATTGTTCAAGGGTCAACTGTACTTTGATCTCATTTCCATTTATAGAGGACCACACCAAACAACTGCTATATATTCTTTGCAAGTTCATATAGAGCACTTGCCAAGACAGACCATATGGTAGCCCATAAAATAAGCCTCAAAATTTTTCAATCTTATGAAGTCTGTTCTCTGTGGCCGATGGAATTAAGCTGGATGTTAACAATAAGGTAGCTAGAAAATCTTCAAATAATTAGAAGTTGAACAACGTGTCTTTAAGCAACTCGTTGGCCAAAGAAGTAATCGGAGAAGCAATTAGAAAATATTTAGGGCTGAATAATAATGAAAATACTACATCTACAAATGTGTGGAACGCAGCTACAGCTGTACTTTGAAATTTATGCCATTAACTGCTTATATTAGACAGTAACAATTCAAATTCAGTGGTGAAGAAACTAGGAAAAGATGACCAACTAAACTCTGTGAAAACTATAGGCTTCGGGTAATAATACATTATCGATATTGGCTCATTAACTGTAACTGATGTATCATAGTAATGGGACATGTGATAATAGGGAGACTGAGTGAGGGGCATGGGAACTCTACTATCTTTCCAATTTTTCTACAAAGCTAAACCTTCAAAAGTAAAATCTATTAAAAGGAAAAAATTCGCAGCAGGTATAATGCAGCCACACATAAAGGTGATGATGCATCATGACCAAGTAAGGTTCTTTCCGGGAATGTGAATTTATTTTAACGTTCCAAGATCAATCAGTATGATTCCCCTGCTTCCAGGTTATTGTGTTAACAGAACTTGACAGAATTCAATACCCATTCATGATTTGTAAACATTTCAACAAATTAGCAGTAGATGGGAACTTCTTCCACCTGATAAAGGAGAGAAAGATAGATAGATAGATAGATAGATAGATTGATTGATAGATAGATGATAGATAGATAGATAGATAGATGATAGATAGATAGATGATAGATAGATGATAGATAGATAGATAGATAGATAGATAGATGATAGATAGATAGATAGATAGATGATAGATGATAGATAGATAGATGATAGATAGATAGACAGATGATAGATAGATAGATAGATACATGATAGATAGATGATGGATAGATAGATAGCCTTTAGTTAATATCATACTGATGAATGACCAGATGTTTTTCCTCCAAAATCAGCAATCAGACAATATCTACTCTTATTATTTCTACCCAACATTGTACAGAGAGATTGAGCTAGTACAATAAGGAAAGAAGAGAAGGAATACATAAAGATTGAAAGGGAGGAAGAAAAGTGTCAGAGTTTGTATGGGATTGAAATGATCAGTTTTGAGCATGGGATGAGAATCTGGCTTGGCCCAAGGAGAGGGACTCTGGTGAGGGAAAGAGATACTGTCACCCATTTTGGTGGTTGCCTGGGTCTGGTGTTCTATTTTATAAACTAAAGGAGTTGAAAACGCAAGGCCAGTGTTCCTCCACGGGAGATTTGCTGTGCTCCAAGGAAGCACAGGAAGCTAAGGTGATGAGCTGTAGACAGAGCGAAAACTCTGGGCTTAGGTGGTTAAGAGACCAAATCATGCTAGAGGAGGGTCCTGTGAGAACCACAGACTAGTTTCTTTCTCAAGACACACGTTATATTTTGGACCTATATGGAGTGGGAGAGGAAAGAGCTAAGCACAAAACACCCAAAGAACAGGGGAGACAGGTATGTTTCAGGTTCTTAACCAAAACCCGAGACGGTCCCAGCTGAAGAACAGGGATGAACCAGATATGGGCTGAATACTATTAAAATAGCAATGCATCCATTGCATAGCTTTACACAGATGGAGATGATCGGCCTCTCCCCCTGTTTTCCAACAGAAAAAAAGAAATCTTTGCTACCGAAAGACATAATTTATATAGTCTCTACAGTCCTTTTATTTTTTTTTTTAATTTTTTCTTTCAACGTTTTTTATTTATTTTTGGGACAGAGAGAGACAGAGCATGAACGGGGGAGGGGCAGAGAGAGAGGGAGACACAGAATCGGAAACAGGCTCCAGGCTCCGAGCCATCAGCCCAGAGCCTGACGCGGGGCTCGAACTCACGGACCGCGAGATCGTGACCTGGCTGAAGTCGGACGCTTAACCGACTGCGCCACCCAGGCGCCCCTCTACAGTCCTTTTATACCGAAATGTCTGGTGGTGACAATTTAAAAGGTGTAGACACGCAAAGAGGAAGGAGAAGGTCACCAAAAAATAGGAGACCCATTGATGATCCAGATGCTGGAGGTAGCAGCCAGTACATAAAAAGAATCATAATTAATACATGAAAATAAATGGAGAGATGCGGCACCTGGGTGGCTCAGTCAGTTAAGCACCCGACTCTTGATTTCGGCTCAGGTCACGATCTCACAGTATCGTGGGTTCAAGCCCCGTGTCAGGCTCCAAGCTGACAGTGCAGAGCCTGTTTGGGATTCTCTCTCTCCCTCTCTCTTTGCCCTTCCCTCAAAAATAAATAAATAAACTTAAAAAAAAATAATTGGAGAGAAAGATGCACTAAATGAATCAAAGATAGTGAATTCTAGTAAAATGTTAAATATTTTTAAAAATCTAATGACCACTGTAGAATTGAAAAAAAAAAATCAGAATTGAAAACCCGGAATGGATATAATAGCAGATTGGACACAGTATGTGACTGGATCAGTGAATTCAAATGAACTCAATAGAAAATACCCACACCAAAGTATGCAGAAAAAATATACAGGGCTAGAAGGTACAGAGCAGAGCAGAAAGAAGGATAAATGTGTGAAGCACATTCAAAAGTTCTAACACACATACAACTGGAGTGCTAGAAAGAAGATAGAAGAATAAGGCACAACCAGTATCTGAGAAATAATGCTTGAGAATTTTCCAAACACTTCAGATTCAGTTATATTCAGTTATATAAAGCACAGCAAACTCCAAGCAGGATAAATATAAAGTAAACCACAAGAAGGCTTATAATAAACAGCTGAAAACCAAAGACCAACCATAAAAGCAGTCAGAGGTGAAAGGAAGCATTACCTTGAAAGAAGTAACAGAGAAACTGACGAACTGATTTTTACGAGAATCTATGGAAGCTGGAGGACAATAGAATAACATCTGAACATTTAAGGAGCTGAGAGAAAAAGTTGCCAACTTAGAATTCTATACCTACCACAAATGTCCTTTAAAATTAGATGCGTGGGACTCCTGGCGGCTCAGTCGGTTGAGCCTCCGACTTCCTCTCAGGTCAAGATCTCACGGTTGGTGAGTTTGAGCCCTGCGTCGGGCTGGCTGCTGTCAGTGCAGAGCCCGCTTCAGATCCTCTGTCCCCCTCTCTGCCCCACCCCCACCCTCTCTCTTTTTCAAAAATAAACAAACATTAAAAAATAAAATAAAATAAAGTTAGAGGTGAAATAAACATTTTCATCCAAGCAAAACCAGAACGGTGACCAGCAAACCCGTATCAAAAGAAATCCTTCAGCATGAAAGACAATAGTCCCAGAGGGAAGGACAGAGCTGCAGGAAGGAATGAATAGTACCAAAAAAAAAAAAAAAAAAAAAAAAAAAAAAGATAAACATGTAGGTGAGTATCAATATTGATTACTTAAACCAGCACTAATGATACCGTATAATGTATCCTGAGCTTAGAGCAGATGTATGAACACAAATACACGACTACACTGGCACAAAGGACCAGAAGAGGCGAAATTGGAAGTGTTGAAGGTCCTTGCGTTGGAAGTTCTTGCCTTGTCCAAGAAGTAAAAGTATGATCTTAAGGTAGACTTAAGGGCTGTGACTGAGCTCCACTAAAAAGAAAAAAAACTAGATCTCTAACTAACATGCAGGACAAGAAGGAAGTATGAAACCTAACCATGTTGGTAATTAGATCAATTATAAATGGATAAATAGTCCCCATTAAAATTTTAAATTGTCACTCCCAGTTTAAAAAAAAATTTTTTTTTCAACGTTTTTTATTTATTTTTGGGACAGAGAGAGACAGAGCATGAACGGGGGAGGGGCAGAGAGAGAGGGAGACACAGAATCGGAAACAGGCTCCAGGCTCCGAGCCATCAGCCCAGAGCCTGACGCGGGGCTCGAACTCACGGACCGCGAGATCGTGACCTGGCTGAAGTCGGACGCTTAACCGACTGCGCCACCCAGGCGCCCCATCACTCCCAGTTTAAAAGCTTCAAATCTTTAAAACAAAAATAATAGGCTTTTTACAAAGAAATGGGAAAAAATTCAAAATTAGAGTTATAGATTTTAACATACTTCTCAGTAAATGACAAGACAAGTAAGCAAACACTAAGTAGCAAAGTATGGACTATTTATTTAATTTAAACAATATGATTGACCAGCTTGACCTAGTTAGCAAATGTATAGAACATCTATTCATTAACTTCAGAGTGAATATTCTTTTTAAATGCTTGTGGAAGGGGCGCCTGGGTGGCTCAGTCGGTTGAGTGTCCGACTTCGGCTGAGGTCATGATCTCACGGTCCGTGAGTTCGAGCCCCACGTCGGGCTCTGTGCTGACAGCTCAGAGCCTGGAGCCCGTTTCAGATTCTGTGTCTCCCTCTCTCTCTGCCCCTCCCCTGTTCATTCTCTGTCTCTCTCCGTCTCAAAAATAAGTAAACGTTAAAAAAAAATTTAAATGCTTGTGGAATATTTACCAAAACTGACTACATGACGGGCCATAAGGCAAATAACAAAAATTTTCCAAAAGGCTAAAATTATACAGACTATGCTCTCTACTGGGGTGAAATTCGATTAAAAAATCTATACAAAAAGATAACTAGAAAATCTCTAAGTGTTTGGAAATTAAGCAACACATTGCTAAATAGTCCATAGGTCAGAGAAGTAATCACAATAACAATTAGAAAATATTTTGAACTAAAGGCTAATGAAAGCCTCTGAGATGCATCTAAAAGTAGTAATTACAGAGATTTATAGCTTTAAATGCAATTATTAGAGAAAAAAACACATGGAAAATCAGCTTTTCTGTTTTTTTTAATTGTTTAATTTTGAGAGACAGAGAGAGCACAAGCAAGGGAGGGGCAAAGAGAGGGGGACAAAGGATCAGAAACGGGCTCCCTGTTGACAGCAGAGCGCCCCACGTGGGGCTCAAACTCACAAACCGTGAGTTCATGACCTGAGCTGATTGGAGGCTTCACCGACTGCCCTGAAAATCAACTTTTCGAAAGTTCTATCTCAGCAAATGACACCTAAAGAAAGTAGAAGAAAAGAATAAAGATGAAAGAAGAAATCAAATGATAGAAAAAATAGACAATAAAGTCAACATAGATAAAACGTAGGCTTTTAAATAAGTAAATAAAAGCCAGCAACCCCTAGAGACACAGATCAGGAAAAGAGAGAGAGGGAGAGAGGGAGATGAGGGAGAGAGGGAGAGAGAGAGAGAGGGAGAGAGGGAGAGAGGGAGAGAGGGAGAGAGGGAAGAGAGAAGAGAGAAAGAAAGCATAGATTATATCACTGAGAAAAGAAATTATCACTACAGATTCTACAAATATTAAAAAAGATATGGTGACCTCAAGCACCATTTATGTATGCCGATAAATTTGACAATTTAGATCAAATGGGCAAATTCCTTGAAAACATAACTTACCATGCAAGAAAAAGAAGAAATACTACAGTCTGATATTCATTTAAAAAATTGAATCTTTAATTTGAAATCCTCCCTCCAGGAAACCTCCAGGGCCAGATGGCTTCATTGATGAATTCTTTCAAATATTTAAGGAAGAAACAATGCCAACCATATACAATTTCTTTCAGAAACAGAGACAAACACTTCCGAACTTGTTTCATAAAGCTAACATAACTCTGATAACAAATTCTGACCTTTTTATTACTATATATTGTAAGAAAGGAAAGGAAAACTATATGCCAACGTATCTCATAAATATAAATGCAAAAATCTCAAGTAAAATATTAGTAAATAAAATCTAGTGATGTATAAAAAGGGGGAATAAATCATGACCAAGCAGTTTAGTCCAAGACTGCAAGGTTACTGCAACATTCTTTCAATGCAATTCACTGTATTAATAAAGAAGAAAAATTATATAATCGTCTCAATAGGTATGGAATTATTCTTCGACAAAATTCAATATTTGTTCATAATAAACTACCAGAAAACTGAAAATAGAAAGGAACTCCCTTAATATAATAAATAGTACCCACAAAAAAAACCACTTAGCTAACATCTTTTAGTAGTGAAATAATGACTGTTGTCCCCCTGCAATTAGAAACAGGATGAAGAAAGATACTGTCACTGCTTCTGTTTAGCATTGTACCAAGGATCCTAGCTGGTGGAATAAGACAAGAAAAAGAAAAGGTGTAAGATTGGAAAGGGAAAAGTGAAATTGCCATTTAGCCACATATGACATAGGAAGGTATATGTCAAACAATTCAAAAGGATTTATGAGCAAACTATTGGAAGTAATAAACCAATTTAGAAAGGTTATTTTAAATAAAGTGACTTTTCACAGATCAACTGTATTTCTAGATAATACTAAGATAAATTGGAAATAGAACTTTAAAATCCACTAGTTAGAAGTGGATTTTAAAAATCAAATGCCTCAGGGGCGCCTGGGTGGCTCAGCCAGTTGAGCGTCCGACTTCAGCTCAGGTCATGATCTCACGGTTCATGGGTTCGAGTCTAGAGTCTGCTTCAAATTCTGAGTCTCTCTCTCTCTCTCTGCTCCTCTTATGCTCTCTCTTATGCTCTGTCTCTGTGTCTCTCTCAAAAATAAGCAAACATTAAAAAAAATTAAGGGGCGCCTGGGGGGCTCATTCGGTTAAGCCTCCGACTTCGGCTCAAGTCATGATCTCACGGTTCTGAGTTCGAGCCCTGTGTCGGGCTCTGTGCTGACAGCTCAGAGCCTGGAGCCCGCTGCGGATTCTGTGTCTCCCTCTCTCTCTCTGCCCCTCCCCCGCTCTCTCTCAAAAATAAATAAACCTTAAAAAACATTTTTTAAAAATAAAAAAATAGAACGCTAGCAAGGAAAGCTGATGACAATGTGGGGGGATGCACGTCCACATACTTTGCTGGAATAGTGATAAATCAATACAAAGTTTTGGAGGGAAAATTAAAGAAAAACCTTTTAAAAATACAATTTACCCAGTAATTTCATTCCTAGAAACTTATCCCTGGGACCAGACACACAGGTAGAGATGTGCACAAGGGCTGTATCACACCCTTGTTCACAATGTCAAGAAAATTGGACGACACCTGATGTCTCATGACATGTTGAATACCGTGCAGCTATTAAAAATCCTGTTACAGGGGCTCCTGGGTGGCTTGGTCAGTTGAGCCTTTGACTCTTGACTTCAGCTCGGGTCATGATCCCAGGGTCGTGGGATCGAGCCCCCGCGTGGGGCTCTGCACTGAGCATGAAGCCTGCTTGAGATTCTCTCTCCCCCTCTGCCCCTCCCCCCCACTCACGCTTTCTCTCTATCTCCCCCCAAAAAGTAAAAATAAAATATTGAAAAATCCTGTCACAGACCAGAAGTTACACGGACTTGTGAAGATGTTCCTGCTAAATGAAATGGTCGTTTGACTCTTGGCTTCTCAGCGAAGGTATCCTTTCCTCCAGCTGCCTTCCATCTGCTACATTGTGATCACAGATTTGCGACACTTTCTCGTTTCACTGGAGGCTGGTTTTGCGTGTTCTGTTTTTTCTACTTGTTTGAGGCTGATCTTCAAGGAAATCTCTTCAGCTCACCTGAACGTGGCAGGCACCCATGAATCTTGGGAGGGACTGTCCTATTATCACCCAGTTATCATTTCAGGTAATATTTAGAATAAAGTCAAAAGTTTCCCCTTCTATCGTCTGCCTCTCTCAAAAATGTCCCATTGAGATTTTTTTTTTTAATGGGCTTTATTATTTTGAAAATCCTTTTATTTATTTATTTTTATTTTTTATTTTGGGGGGGAGGGGCAGAGAGAGAGGGCAAGAGAGAGACTAAGCAGGCTCCACACTGAGATCCTGACGGGGGGCTAGATCTCACAATCCTGAGATCACGAGCTGAAATCAAGAGTCAGACAGTCAAACCCCACTGAGCCCCCCAGGCACCCCATACTTTTTAAAAAATACTTTTGGGGCGCCTGGGTGGCTCAGTCAGTTAAGCGGCCGACTTCGGCTCAGGTCATGATCTCGCGGTCCGTGAGTTCGAGCCCTGCGTCGGGCTCTGTGCTGACAGCTCAGAGCCTGGAGCCTGATTCAGATTCTGTGTCTCCCTCTCTCTCTGCCCCTTCCCCATTCATGCTCTGTCTCTCTCTGTCTCAAAAATAAATGTTAAAAAAAATTAAAAAAAAATAAAAATACTTTTACATTTGCAGAAAAATTGCAAAGGTATTACAGAGAGTTCCCGAATACCCCTCACCAAGTTTCCCACGTTATCAACATTAGTATGATACATTGGTTACAGTTAATGGACCAATGTTGATACACCGTTATTAACTGAAGTCAGTAGTTTATTCAGATTCCCTTGGTTTTCACCTAAAGATGTTTCCACTGTGGGATCCCGTCCAGGATGTGACCGGGATGTTCAGTCATCATGCCTCCTTGGCTCCTCTTGGCTTTGCCAGTGTCTCTGACTTTCCTTCTTTTTGATGACCTCAACTTTGAGGAGTATTGGTCAGGTATTTTGCACAATGCCCTTCTATGGTGGTTTACCTGATGTTTCTCTCGTGGCTGGATGGGGGTCATGGGTCTGGGGGAGAAAGCCATTGGGAGTTTGATGGGATGCCATTACATTTCCAGGACGATTCGAGGAGAATTGACATTTCCACACACCGAGGGTTCCTTCAGGGATGGGATCCATTTCTCCATCATGCTCAAGTCTTCTTTTACGATCCTCAGTGAAGTTTTATAGTTTGTGTCTTGTGGACCTAACATATTTCTTGTTAGGTTTATTTCAAGGTATTTTATAGCTTTTGTGGCTATTGTGAGTAGGAGATTTTCAATTACATTTGTTTCTCAATTGTCCTTGCTGGTTTATTGGAAAGCCATTGGTTTTTGTAAATTTATATTCTGACTAGCTACCCTCTTAAATTCACACGTAGTTTATGATCGTTCTGATTGAGTCTCATCATTTTTTGATAGATAAGAATATCTTATGCAAATAATTATGTTGCCTCTTTCTTTTAAACATGTACGCCTCTTAGTTAATTTTCTTATCACATTCGTCAGAAGCTTCAAAGCAATGGCGATTAGGATTGGAGACAGCAGGCATCTTTGGGATTTTACTGACGCCAGCCTTTCACTTGGTTTTATGAGGTTTCCTGTGGGTTTCTGATAATCTCTTAACATTTCGGAAATGTCCTGTTCCTATTTTAGTAGGAGTTAATATTAGGAATGAAAAGTGAACTTTATCAATGCCTTTCTTTTGGTATGTGAGAATTAGCACCTTTTTTTTTTTTTAACATTATCTTCTTAGTACAATAATTATTGCTCTGTTTTGTTTCCCTTCATGGTGCCAATTTGCAATTTGCTTCCTGGTCCGGGCACCCTCAAGGGAACTTCTCTGCCAGCCTCCGCCCTTTGCGGCTGGGATGAATCTCACCTAAGACTCCTAACCCCTCTGGCCACCTCAGAACAGTGGCAATCAAACAGTGACCCACCTACACAATTGCTAACAAAACCCACATCTACTGCTGATGGTGAGGGCCCAATGGGGGCGGGGAGCGAGCGGTGGGGGGGGGGGGAGATGCATGAGAAAGAAGAAAGCCAGTCTGCCCACCCAGAACCTCAGGAAAGGCACAGGGATAGGAGGGACCAGGTCTCTCAGAAGGTTGAGGTAAAGCCTGTGGCTGAAAATACAGGAATCTTTTTTTAAAACCCATGCGAGAAGCAGTGAGACTTCCAGACAGCCCATCCCAACCCCACCCCTGGCCATCAAGGAGTTGTCCCTATCTTGTACCTGCAGACCACTAGAGATATCTTTTCTAGAGAACACAGAGAATCTTCTGACTTGATTTCACCAGGTGTTGAAGAGGGTGAGAAAGGGTTGAATTAAAACTAGATGCTGGGGCACCTGGGTGGCTCAGTTGGTTAAGCATCCGACTCTTGATTTTGGCTCAGGTCACGATCTCACGAGCCCCAAGTTGGGCTCTGTGCTGACAGTCCAGAGGCTGCTTGGGCGTCTCTCCCTTTCTCTCTCTCTGCCCCTCCCTTGTTTGTGAGTGTGTACTCTCTCTCTCTCTCTCTCTCTCTCTCTCTCTTTCTCTCTCTCTCTCTCTCTCGAAATAAACAAGCAAAAAACAGATGCTTAAGCAGAAGTTGGAAATCTGCAGTTTCCTCCCCACTGAAGTCCAAAATTAGAGGTCCTTCTGACCTGGCATCAGTTTGAAGTCACTGAGGACTAGACTTGGTACCCCGACCCCCTCGCCACCCCCCACATACACAGAGGATAGAGTGGAGGAGATCACTGATTGTCAAAGAAGGAAAACCCTGCACCACACAGAGGAATCAGCCCACTGTAGCCTCCAGTAAACCCTGTCTACAAATCCCACCCACTCGGGCGCACAGAGCCCATTTAGTGCCCCACTCTCAAAAAGGAAAAGGCAGCCAAGGATCACTGGACATTGGAAGAAAACCCCAACATGAAAAAGGACCCAATACATAGTGGGGGAAAGAACTTGAAGGGAGCAAATAAAACAGAGGATGGTGGGGGTGGGGAGCAATATTCCTAGAGAAGAGAAAACATTGCATCCGTTAAAAATAAAGGAAGTTCTAAGAAACAGAGAGCAAGAAGGCTTGTTTCTTGATAACGATTTAAAATATGGGAATTGAAGAAAAATTTTAAGAGTCTCTATGTTGAAAGATAAGGTCACGGAAATCTCCCAGAAAGTACAATAAAAAGGCAGAAATCTTGGGATATTGATGAAATGTTACTCAACACTAAAAATTAACAAACTGCTTCTGGTTCAAGCAACAACATGAATGAGTATTGTAAAAAAAAATACAACAAGGGGCGCCTGAGTGGCTCAGTCAGTGAAGCCTCTCACTTCGGCTCAGGTCATGATCTCAGGGTTCGTGAGTTCGAGCCCCACATCGTGCTCTTTGCTGACAGCTCAGAGCCTGGAGCCTGCTTCAGATTCTGTTTCCCTCTCTTTCTGCCCCTCCCCCACTTGTGCTCTGTCTCTCTCAAAAATAAAGAAACATTAAAAAAAAAAGTTTAATAAAAAAATACAACAAAATGGAAACCAAAAGCCAAAATAACAAGACTATGTGACAGAAGCCATAGGCATCCCACGGAGCCTATAGTATTCACTGTCTGAGTTTTCAGAATGTTTGCTGAGCACCGCTAGTGGGAAAAAATGTCTCCAGGGAAAAAACAAACGCTCTCGTGTATAATCTAACAGGTTTGAGGATATTGAAAATTATAATGAAAGCCATTCTACTATGTTGGAGGGTATATAAAATCTCAGCTGTAAAAAAAATAAGTAAGTGAAAAAAGATGAGTCTATTATGAACTCTAGGAAAAACAAAAAGCTGTAAAATAAAGGAAATTTAATTATAGTGTGTCTTTGGCTCAGCAGTTCACAATATTCGTGTGGTCATTATAATGAAAACACTGAGGAGGAACACAATCCAACATTGAGATCTGACCACATTGAGCCTATGGTGGTGGTAAATTGGGGAGAGGGGTGGACATCAGGGAAAAGAAAGTGTAAATGAATTTAAGAGTCTCATCTACCGTGTCAGAAAAATCAACAGATAACATCTAAAACTGATTAATCAAAAGGTAGCAATATAAGCATACAATTTAGGAATGTAGAGGCAAATGCTAGCTGTACCAAAATAAATTCCAGATGGATCAGATATTTAAACAAAATATTAAAAGTAAATTAGAAGAAAATTGAGGACAATGTTTTTACAATTTCCTGAAGGAGGTCTTTCTAACCATGCCCACGAAGCCATAAATAAAGGGAAAACAGAAAACATTTGAATTTCCATATAGTAAAAGACATCATAAATAAGCTTACAAAAACCTTCTGAAGTGAGGAAATAAATTGCATTGTATATTTCAAAGGCTCTCGCTATCCTTAATACATAAACTACATTTATAAATCAATAAAAAGACGCAAGGTTCCCAATTTAAAAGGCACAAAGGATACGATCAAGCACTTCACAAAAGAAGTACAAAAGATTCATAAGCACGGGAAAATATGCTCATCTTGCTCACAAAATCGTGTCACTTACAACAGCAATGAGCTATGTCACTTGCACATCAGACTATTGAAGATGAAGCACATCGGTGATGTTCAGTTTGCAAACACCTAGTCTAGTGATTCCCATGTTTCTTAACTTCATGGACTAGTAGACATTCCAGAAACTTGAGGCAACCAATTACCAACTGTTTGATAACTTTTTGTTTTGCCAAGTAAGGTCACTGGGGGGGGGGAATAAACCCCCCCCCCAAAACTGCCTGCATCGTTTACACGTGCTGTTACCAACAGTTGGTAAGGGAAAGAACATTTAAACACCAGAATAATAGAGAACCCATAATCTCAAATAGAAGATTCTTTAAGATGCATAGGTCTGGCTGTATGAAATAATCCTCACTGCTTCATGGTTTGTATCTTCTCCACAACCGGGGAGAAGTTCCTCTCTGACAGAGGTATCTCCGTGCATGGGCATGTGAAAACTGGTCCTTCATTTTACAGATTGTGAGACTGAGGCTCTGAACAGATGTAGGACCCGACTCTAGTCCCCCCAGATGCCGAACCGCAGGAGGAGGACCAGAACCCACATCTCCTGGCTCCCGGCCCAGAGCTGTCTTCACGACAGGACCTGTGACCTGGCAACGTGGTTGCACTTTCCTAGAATCAAGCATATTCCCCTATGGTGGACACTTTGGAACTCATCAAACCTGAGATCTGACCTGGGGATAAATCATCTCCGCAAGAGGCCCTAGCTCACAGGGAGCTCTTTATGTGCAATGGCAGCCCCTTTGTTGTGGGAGTGGCTCCATTTCTTCCCTCCCCACTTCCCCTCCTCACCCTCCTCCCCACCAGCCGAAATCTGTCTCTATGTGGTTCCACCCAGCAGTCCTGAATCTGCTCCCGCATCTGCATGGGGTCCTGCTCGCTTAGGAATGTGTAGCATTCAGGAACCTTATCCCAGAGTTTGCAGGGACTGGAAAACAGCCTCTGTGATACCTCAGTCTCCATCCCGCCCCCCTCCCCGCCTTTCTTATCCCTAATGAACAAAAAGAAAAAGACAACACTAGGAACATATTTCAACATTTCAATGATGATTGCTGCCAACACTCCCAACCCAATTTAGACATGAGGAGACAGAGACTCAGAGACTGAGAGAGAGACCTCTGTAGAAGCCACCTGTGCCAACACAGCACACAGTGAAGTCCCCCCGAGATGCAGGAGGTCACCTGGGTCCTCAGATCAATGTTTCCACCTTCTCTGCCTTCACCAGTCTGCCAAGGCCCTGCGCGTTATACACAACAGAAAACTGTTTCTTACAGCTCTTGAGGCTGGAAGTCCAAGATCAAGGCGCCGGCAGACTCAGGGTCTGGTGGGAACCCACTTCCTGGCTCAAAGAGGGCTGTCTTCTTTCTGTCTCATCACAGGCCAGAAGGCCCAAGGGATCTCTCTGGAGCCTCATGTGTAAGGGCGCTGATCCCATTCATGAGGGCCCCACCCTCAGGATCTAAGCTCCTCCCAAAGGCCCCAGCTCCTGATGTCATCACATTGGGGATCAGGTTTCAACATATGAATTCGGGAGGGGCGCACAGACATCTGGTCTACCGCACTGGAGAGGGAGTTTTGGTGTTTTCAGCTTCTCCGGCGGGTGCCGCGGGGGTCAGGCCCTGCCTCTCCCCAAGGTCAGAAGGTGGGAAGTTCCCCGGTCACCGGAAGGGAGGTCAGACGCTGGGCAGCCAGAAAAAAAAAGACAAGTGTGCACGTCACTCTCATCTCTAATGTGGGGATAATTAAACAAGATGGTTTCTGAACGTGCCGACCTACTCATCCGGCACTCGAGGTGATTGGTGAAACATGAATCAATTCCCCCCGTCTCCCAAGCTTGCAGCTTGCCAGTGATTTCTGCTACATTTCAAATAAGTCCAAACTAGGGGAAAGTGTGGCCCAGATCCCTGCACATCTGCCCCTCATCGCCTTCCCTTGCCCACCCCCCCCCACCACCCCGGCAAAGGCCCACTCTGGGCACATTGACCTTCTGCCACCTCAGCCGGGTCCTGTTTCGGGGCCCCTGCACCGGCAACTCTTGGTGGGTCTGTTTCCTGCCGTGCCTCAACGGGAGGAACTAACGGGGGCTACTCCGAGGGGGTTAGGTAGGGGCTGGTGGTCTGTGCTTCCTGGGGAGCTGGCAGGAGAGAGGCAAGCTGTATGTCAGTTGAGCAAAAAATAGCAATGATGATCTGACCCAGGGCATTAGGCCTTAGCCACCATCGGCAGCTGGGCGAGGAATCCCTCGGTCTTAAGCCATCCCTCCTTCCTTCCAAGAGAGGGATCCCTCAGCTGTTGGGCAAGTGAACAAGACAAGACCAGAAGGGGACCGTGCCTGGCTTAACACAAGGCCCAGAGAATCCGGGTTCCTTCAGAAACTCTTCCAAATGTGGACTCATTTTAAATATTTATTTCTTGCAGTTAACAAGGGGGGACGCTCATCTTTAATAAAAGACAGATGAAACAAAGCTGAGTCCATAGGATTAGAAGTGAGAAAGAGGGAATGAGGAGGAAGCAACTGCCAAAGCTGTTGGGAACGGGGGCGGGATTTGGCTCTGAGCTTCCTGGCAGCCTATGCAAAAAGGGAAACCTGATCAGTTATGGAGCTCTTCTTATTAGCAAGGGACATGCTTGCCAGTTCCCTGGGTGCAATGCTATTGATTTTCTGTTCTTGTTTTTTCCAGGCACTAAATCTTGAATGAAATTTCTCACTTGAGGGTTTAGAAGGGATCATCAGTTGATGGCGTGAACAACATCCTTGTTTTATAGCAAATGTGGAAGTGAATGACTAGTGAGCCAGGAGGCATTTAGCTTGTATCACTGGATGTATATTTTGCTGTATCATTATTATTAGTGGGTAAGAAAGGCCTCAGATTAGCTTTTCTTTCCAGAGAGCTGAGCTTGCGTCACTTAGAGCCCTTATTGTCCTCACAGGGACCTGGAAGGGGCTCAGATCATTAGTACATTTTTTGCGGGGGGGAGGTCTTAAAGTCCCCGACCTCACATTACAAAATTCTAGTCTCCTCGTTTTGTGTGATATGCCCAAGAGAGAAATTTGGGAAATATTTTACCTTAGGTTGAAAAGCTGCATTATGGGGGCGCCTGGGTGGCTCAGTCGGTTAAGCGGCCGACTTCGGCTCAGGTCATGATCTCGCGGTCCGTGAGTTCGAGCCCCGCGTCGGGCTCTGTGCTGACAGCTCAGAGCCTGGAGCCTGTTTCAGATTCTGTGTCTCCCTCTCTCTGACCCTCCCCCATTCATGCTCTGTCTTTCTCTGTCTCAAAAATAAATAAACGTTAAAAAAAAAAAAAAAGAAAGAAAAGCTGCATTATGGAGAAGGACAATGAACCAGAAGTGTCCAAGAGCGGAAGATATTGAGCAAGGGAGTCAGGCAGACCTGGGTTGGAATCTTGTGCCACCTCTAACTAGCTGTGTGGCCTCAGGCAAATTTCTTAACCTCTCTGAGCAGGGTTTCTTCTCTGTAAAAATGGTGATGATGATTTCTGCCTCGGATTGAGTCAAAATGGTAATGTCCCCAAAAGTGTGTGCAGCGTGTTGCGTTCATTTCCATCCCCTTTCCCCCCTCCCCTGCTAGTTTCAGGGAATTCAAGTGGAGTGCCCCCCCCCCCCCACCCCCCCACCTCCACTCACAGAGCTGAAGTGAGCTTATCTTCTGTGGCGATTACCTTCAAGCCCTCAAGTCACTTGCTGCCCACACTAACCCGGACCACCTGTGCCAGCCCCTGGTGGCCACGGGCTCCCTTTGGACATGGTTCCAGCCACTCTCCCAGCTTGGTTTCAGATTCCTCCCTGTGCCTTGGTCTTGATTATCGGCTATGCGGCCGCTTCTGAGGGCAGAACGTGAGACCCCCGCCCCGAACTCTTCACATCACGCAGGAGGACACTGGAGCCCGCACAGTCCCCCACTCCAAGTCACACAGCGTGAGCTATGCCTCAGACCCGGGTCTCTGTCCCTTGGAGCATCTCTCTGCTCTCCGAGGGTGACAGCTGAGGTGCCAGCTCCCCAGCCCGCGGTGGGTGCCTGAGGACCCGGCCCCGCTCTGCAGGTGCAGCCCCCAGGCCCCCGGCGTTCCTCGCCAAGGGAAGCCGGACTGGGCCAAATGGGTGGGGAGATTCAAACAGAAAACCAGCACCGCAAGGAAAAATTCCCCCTTTGCCTCACTTACCAGCTCATTCATTCTCTTAAAAGACCGCTCTTTTGCTCTTTGGAGGCTGTGACCACACTCTCTCTTTATCCACTTCGCCCACCCGCTCTCTCCTCCAGGCAAAGCTGACCACACGTCAGACACCCTGGGCACTTCAACACCTCTAGATCTCTGCTCGAGCTGTTGGCCTTCCTGAAATGCCATCTTACCACTGCTGAAAATTCCAGCCTCCGCAAGGCCCCCCCTCTGACATCATTTCCTCGGTGTGCCTTGCTCCTTGAATGTTCCTTCCTCAGTGCCCTTCCCCTGCCTAGCCGCTTGGCCCCCAGCATAAAGTTTAGGGAAGCTGGGCGTGCATTCATTACTGAATTATTTCGAGTTAGCTGTGAGTGCCTCCGTGGAGGCCAGATGGAGACGTCCTTGAAGGATCCCGTTTGACTAATCTTGATACTTCCCTGTACCCCACACTCTGCCTGGTGTGGACCAGATGGACACTCTGGGAACTTTTATCGTTGTATTGGATGCCATATAATTATGGCATTAGCTACTGTTACTGTGACCAGCCTGGCGATGGGCCCCTTTATTTTTTTTTTTTTAACGTTTATTTATTTTTGAGACAGAGAGAGACAGAGCATGAACGGGAGAGGGCCAGAGACAGAGGGAGACACAGAATCGGAAGCAGGCTCCAGGCTCTGAGCTGTCAGCCCAGAGCCTGACGCAGGGCTCGAACTCACGGACCGCGAGATCATGACCTGAGCTGAAGTCGGACGCTTAACCGACTGAGCCACCCAGGCGCCCCGCGGCGATGGGCCCCTCTAAATACAACTCTCATGGCCCCTCACGCAGAGCTGGCAGGACACGTGGGTTATTTAGTGTGCCTCACTTTGCAGATGAGGAAACTGAGGCTCAGAGAGGGAAAGTCACTTACTCAAGATCACACAGCTAGAAACAGACATTGGCTCCGAAAAAGCTGCGTTTTTGATGTCAAAAGGGAAAAGATGATGTGGTACATGAAGTTTTTTTGCCCTTCACACCCCCCCCCCCCCAACATCCAGACTCCAAGAGCCATCAGCACGTCCTGGGACCTGACCATGGACGCCCATCTCCCAGCCAGGCTCCCCGCCAGCAGCGAGGTCGACAAGGAACTTCATTCCCTTGAGAGGACGAATCCCTAGGGTAGTACCCACCAGAGGCTGCCTGTTCCAGCTCTTGCCGGCTCAGATGGACTTTTGCGGGGGGGAGGGATGGGGCGCCCCTCAGTGAGCAGCGCCCCACCTAGGCACCTTGGTGGGATCGAATCCCTCCAGGCAACTTCTGAGTGAGGGTTATGGCTCGCGTTTAGAGCCAGCACAGCACAGCCTCCCCTGGCAGGAGACCTTGCAGTTCAGCCTCAAGCCTCGCAGACAATGCCAAGAGAAAGGGGTTATTTTGGGAATGGTTGCCCTGGTTACGCCATCCCGCGGTGTCCTCTGCCCCATCACAACCCCTCCGGGTCTTCTGGGCGCTGAAGGAAGCCTTTCAGACTTTTACACACTTTGTCTTTACGAAAATTCCGCCCCATCTTTTCTTGGCTACTTTGTGACATTGAATCCCATTCACAGACGGAGAAACTGAGGAACCGAGCAAGTGAGCGAGGCGCAAACGTCCTTTCCAGGTCGGCCAGGGACCAGCCTGTCCGATTCTCTGAATCTCGAACCCTGTGACAAATTTCGATTTGAACAACATGTGCGATTCCCGACCTAAAACCGCAGCCCACCATAAACAGTTAACATTTCAAGCGAACCCCCAAATCCCTTACCCTCAGCTTGTAGCTGGTCTCCTGTGTTTTACGACTTTAGTTTGTATCTCCAAACTGCTGGGCATTCAAAGGGTTAAAAGGGACCAGGAGGGGGCCTGCTGCGCGCGGCTGGCGGGGCCTCGAATGGGTTAAAAATATAAACGCATTAATTCCCCCTGACTATTTGGATCAAAACGGGCAGCCAAGGGGCCAGGAGAGCTAGGGAGCACACCTTCCCCCCCCCCGCCACTGAATGCCTTTTTAAAATTCTAGAACTTTTAATTCCGACAAAAAAAAAAAAAAAAAAGAGTCCCAGTTCGAAAATTCTCTTCACCTTTTCTTTTTCATTTTATTTCCTTTTTTTTTTTTTTTTCTCGATTTCTCCGCGGGCTGGGTTATAAAACTCGCCCTCTCCTTTTGGGTTCGAGGAGCTGGGTTCCCCCCTCCGAGCAGCGCGCGGGGCGGGGGCCGAAGGGGCCCCGGGAGTTTTCTCCGGGGCCGGGTTGGGACGCGGCTGGTGAGTCCCGGCTCCGGCCCCTGAATTGGGGGGTCCGCGTCTGCCCCAAACGCCGCTTTCTTCCGTTTTCCATGTCATTTCCTGTACTAATAAGATGGTGGTCAAAGCAGGGGAGGAGAGCAGCAGCGAGTCGCCGCCGCCGCCGCGCCGAGGCTGGCGCTGAAACTTTGCCTCGCCGGGGACCAGCGCGCCCGCAGCGCGGCCGCTCCCGCCGCGGGGGCCGCCAGCCGGGGCCGCGC
>NC_064808.1:16682479-16716148 GCF_023721935.1 Panthera uncia | reverse complement strand
GCCGCCGCCGCCGCCGCCGCCGCCGCCGCCGCCGCCGCTGCTGCGGGATTCGGGGGCCGCCCCTCCGCCTCCTTCCTCCCCGCTCGCTCCTCGCTCGCTCGCCTTGTTACAATGTAGCCTTTTCTCTGCGCCGACGTTCCGCCCGCTGACGGACGTGGCCGCCGACCAATGGGAGCGGCCGCCCGGGCCGAGCGTTCGGAATGAGAACGCGGTGACACGGGCGGGGCGGGGCGCGGAATGCTGGAGGGCTCGGTGCGGCCGCTGGCCTAGTTCTCGGGGGCACTTTCGGCTCGGCGCCTGGGGCAGATGTTGGGGGGCTCGGGCCCGTCGGGAGGCGGTGGGGCCTCTTCCCAAGCAGCCCGCGACTTCCCGCTAAATGTGGCCGAGCCGGAGGCCGTTTCTTTAATACGTTTGAAATCTTGGTTGCGGTGTAGACTCTTCGGGAAATCTCTCTGGAGTGTAGCCTCCTCCATCCCCCCACTCGCAGTCCCCAAGGTGCTCGCACACGCGGAAACTGCAGAAACTTAGCGGGCCCATGACCTTTCTCCGGTCAAGGCCAGCACGCCCTAGGCAAGTCGCTGCAAGGAGAATGCACATTTCTTGAACGCTGGGCGACGCCGGTTGAAAAGTTGCTTCTGTCTCGAACTGGGTTGGGCAATAGAGGCTTGACCCCCGGGATGGGCCGGGACTTAGGAGAGAAAAATGTTAAATCTCTCTTCTTAGACGTTTGCTTCATGTGGAGAAAGGCCGTGGTATATAATTTAGGGTGGCTGAAAGGAAGCACGCCCAGCCCTTTGTGCGCGGGGACAGGAGGCAATAATGAGAGATTGCTCTTGATGGCTGGAAACCCTATAAACTTAGGGGTATTTGTCTGGGCTGGGGCAAACGAATTTTCCGTGGAGCTTGATGCCTGTGGCACTCAAGCTTCCTTTGTCCACAGTACCCCTTGAGAGGCATTGGGAGTGTGGGGTGCGTGGCCAGGAAGCTGGCCAAGCGGGGCATGGTCTTCACCCACCAGCTCTCCCGGAGGTGCACGCAGGGTGCTGTGTGGGCACAAGTCTGAACACCTTCTGGGAAGAGCCCGAGGTGGCTGCTTGAGTTTAATGAAAAGGGGTTTCTCTGTTGGAGTCCTTCCCCCTCCGCCGCATAACTCGCGTGACTTTGAATTTGGCACAGTTACCTTTGGCCTCTCTGAACCCTGCTTGTCCATCCCTAAAATGGGGCCAACAGAGCCTGTCTGGCAAGGCAGTTGTGAGATTAAAGCCGATAGAGATAAGATGCCTCGTCTACGCCCCGCTCCTGATTTCAGAAGCGTTGTTCTCTCTCGGGGATTACTGCTAAACGAACGTGCTATCCCGGGGAATATCAGCATGACCTGGCAGGCCCCACCCAGAACCACGAAGTTCAAAACTGACAGAGCCTCCAAGGAGCCGCTGGGGCAGGGTCTCGTTCTCTTCTCTAATGACATTCTCAAGGATGAGGGGCTCCCCTCTCTTGTCCCAGGAGCCCTTGATCCACCATCACAACCATCCCTTATATGCTCTACCGGCACGAGTTACGGTTCTGTCTTCTAGGTCCCTTATATTGATGCGTTTCATGAATTTATTTTCCTTGGGGTCAAGTAAGACTTGTATCATCTGAATCTTTCCTCGCCCGGATGGGGATGGGGAGGCAAGGTTTTCGCGGTTCTAGGTCACTGGCAAGTATGAAGGAAGTAAAGACCCCTGGACTACGAGTCAGGAGTCGTACTTGTTTATTCAGCTGCCCCCTTGGCCTGTCTTCTTGGCTATGTCACAGTCATGACCAACACATGGTATCCAAGGCTGTCCCTTAATCTGCTCCCTAAGCCTCCCCGAGGGCTCTGATCTTGGCCAAAGCTGCCACCTTCTTGCCAGTCCTTAAGGCAGAAACGCTGGTGTCTCCGTTCCCTCATCCCAGTCCACATCCTTCCCCAGGTCTAGAGAACTTGAGCCTGTAGAGTGTATCCATCCACCTCTCTCCATCTCTCCTCCTCTCCAGCATCCTAGTCTCTCCCCAGGACAACGTTCAGAGCCTCCTAAGTGTCCACCTGCAACCTTCCTCCCATGCCAGACTCCACGGTGCAGTCAGTCAGATCTGTTCCAAAAAAGATCGCATCAGGCCTCCCATTTCTCGCTTAACACAGTGAAAAGCCTTGTCGGTGCTTCTGGGGTAAAGAACCAAATTGTCACCACGACCTGAAAGCCCTGGAGTGATCTGGCCTCTGCCCTCTCCTTGGCCCCATCTCCTACCCTCTCCTGGATCTCGCCGCGCTCCGTGTGTTGTTTTCTCCTGCGCGTGCTTGGCCCTCCTCCGGAATCCGAACGGTTGAGATCCGACGAATGAGTTAAGGCTGGCAAAGGGCAAGATGGAGAGGGAGGGTGTCTGGTGGTCCTCATTACAGTCCCCTACAGCTCCCAGTTCACCCGGGCACACGGTAGGACGGAGTCTAGGCCCCCTCGTGTTTGGGTGGGGCCGTGTGGCTGGCCAGTGAGTGGTGAACTAAAGTGACACAGGTCGCATTGGGCCAAAGCATTGAGTGGCTGGCACAAGCCCGTCCAGAGTGCCCTTTTCCTGTGGCAACTAGCAGTAGGTGGGATGGTGGCTGCTTTTGCTTTTGCTTGTGTCACTAGGTGGGATGGAGCCCCAAGACCTTTGTTGTCTTAAACCACTGAGATTTGGGGGGGGGGGGGTGTTTGTTCCTACAGCATAACCTGGCCTGACCTGACCGATACAGGGACTAGAGGAGCACTCCAGGCAGAGATGGGTAGACACACGCAGACTCGGGGAGGCTCATCCTTAGCAGCCGGGGCGACCCTGTTGACAAACAAATCTGAGGCCATCAATCCCTGCCTGAAAAACCCTTCGGGGACTCCCACTGCTGTTAGGAGAAAGATAGAAATCCTTTAGCTGCCCTCCAGACCCTATGGGGACACCATTTTGCATCCCTCCATCTGCCGTGTTCCACCTGACATGACACTTGCCTCATATTGTCCTCTCTGCCCTGTCCCCTCCGTCCCCTCATATTGTGCATTGCACTCCCCCTGCTTAGGCTTCCTCATCCTTCAGCTTCCGCATCACCTCTTCAGGGAAGCCCTCCCTGAATAGGTCGAATGCCCCATTACAACCTCTCATGGCCCCGTGTACCGCCCCTTTGCTGCATTGCCGGGTAGCAATTTTTACATTTGTGGGTGTGGTTATTGATTGTGGTCTCCCCCTTTCATCAGACCACCGGGAGCTCTGTGGGGGGCGGTGCCTGGGTTGACTTGTGTGTCTGTGCGTGTGTGTGTGTGTGTGCGCGCGCGCACTCGCCTCTGTATTTCCAATGTCTGCCCGCAAGAGCTGCCCGATAGATACCTTCTGAAGGATCCCCGAGCACTGACGGCAGGCTCACTATATGCTGGAGGTGAAGGACAGGATGAGTGAACGCTGCCTCCCGGGCGTAAGGGCAGGTGGGTGCAGCCGGAAAGAGGTGTCAGCCATGACCGGCCTGTAGAATACAGAAACTAAGCTCCCCGTTCTTACAGGAATCCATGCCACAGAAGGGCTGTGTTTCTGGGATGTTTGAGAGGCGATTCCAGGAGGGCAAGAGGGTGAGATGTTTGCAAACCCTTGCTGATCTGCTGAGCGAGAGAGTATATGATTCAGCGAAGGGGCCACAGAGTAGGAGAACCAGGGATGATGGAGATAATGACGAAGGCAGCAAATGTTTTTTGAGGGCTCATGGCGTGCCAGGTATGGTCCTAAGCACATTGCCATGCGGAAAACAACTCCACAGGGTGCGTGCTGTTATTTCCATTTCACAGATGGGTAAATTGAGGCCCCAAAAGGTGAAGTAAAGGATCCAGGGTTACACGGTAGCATGGCCTGGATTGGGACCCTGGCATTCTGATGCCGCCTCCCTAGGGATGCCCTCTTAGAATGAAGGCAGAGAACCCCAGACCCCCCCCAAGGAGAAGCCCCTTTAGAAACGTCACACAGGGTTAGAAAACCCTTATTGGGGGGTAAGTTTCCAGGAGGAAACACCCACCTAATATTGGGGTTTGTGCAAGCGGGTTTCTGGCTCAGAGCCGCTTGGTGGCCTTGGTACCCAAGGCTGGTCTAGAACCATCTGGTGCATCTCCACCCCGGCTGGGGCCTAAGAGTCTTTGGAGGCCCCAGAGCCCCATGTTCTCAGAGTGGGGCCTGCAGCTGGCCCAGGGGCTGCGCCGGAAAAATAAGCCGTGCAGAAAGAAAAAAAACAATGAAGAAAAAAAGAAAAATGTGCTGTTATTTTTAAAAAGCCTGTTTCCTATTGCAGATTTGTATCTGCGCTGGAAAGTCCAATGTTCACACAGTGCAGCCACCCTCGTGTTGATGTCTCTGGCTGAGGCTCTGGAAGAGGGGAGGCCCGGGGCATCCCTCAGTCCTTCCTTCATTCATCAGGCGGTCGGGACACTTGTGCCGTCCCTGTGCCAGGCACCGTGCTGGGCTGGGGGGTGAGGTGTGGGAGCCCGGTCTTGTCCCCTGCAGACCTCACAGACCAGTGCGAGAGGTGAGCGATTCACCAAGCAGTTGCAGGTTCTAGCAGAAGGGTGCGAGGCACGGACTCTAAGTCAAGGAAAGCTTCCCTGAGGAGGAGGCAGGCTTTGAGCTGCGTTTTGAAGGACGAGGAGGATTTGGGCAGCAAAGAGGCATTCTAGTATGGGGTGTGGCTTCTGCAAAGGCATGGGCCCACAGAAGGGCTCCGGTAGTTCGCTTGGCTGGAAACTATGTATAAGGGAGGAGGTGGAGAGAGATGAGGCTGGAAAGGGAATAATAGTAATAATAATATGAGTAACACACCAGCCCCGATCCTGCCTCAGGGCCTTTGCATTGGTTGTTCCTGCTCCCTAGAGCACTCCTATCTGTTATCTCCAGGGCCAGCCCCTTCACCTCCGGCAGGATTTGCTCAGATAGCACCTTCTCATGGGCACCTTCCTGTCTTAAATTCCGTACCCCCTGGTCCCTCCACGTCCCGGCCTTTCTTCTTAGTGTGGAGCATATGGAACGAGCCCTGTGTGGGCCTTACTTATCTTGGTTTTGGCCGTCTTTTAACTCTAATGCCAGTTCCCAGAGAGCTGGGATTCTGGTCAGTTTTGCTCTTTGCTGTCTGAACAGTGCATAGCACGTAGTAGGGCCTCAGATGTCTGTAAAATGAGGGAATGAGTTGAGCACTTACTCTGTGCAAAGTGCTTTACGTGCATTTTCTCACGTAATCTTCCCAGCAGCACCCTGATATTGGTACGATTATCTTCCCATTCTTTAGGGGAAATGGAAAACCCAGGCTCCGAGAGGTGGAGTAGCTTGCCCAAGGCCTCCTGGTGGGGATTCCCATCGAGGCCATCAGGCTCCCGAGCCCTCCTGCCCTAACCCTCCGATGCTTTGCCCCAGCCAGGCTGTAAAAGGTCGACGCTGCTGAGCTGAGGCGTTTACCTTCTGTCTGTGGGGCCGCAGGGAGGAGGCAGCCGGCCCGGAGATCAGATCCAGGTCCCAGATTGCTGCAGCAGGTTGGGTGTGAGGTTGGAGGCGGGGAGGCCAATTAGGAGGCTGTGGCAGTCATCGCGGCAAGCGGGGATAAGGACCAGGGCCTGGGGGTGGCCATCCCAAGGTGGAAGGTGGGCTGGCGGGGACTTGACCCTCCACACTGGGGCTCGGAGTGGGTGGGTTGGGGCACAGTTCTGTTTCTGGGTAGCTAGGACACCCCTAGTTAGGACCCGGCAAGTTGGGCTGGCCTCCTGGCAGGGAGGGGGGCACCGAGAGGGAGCCAGGGGAGCTGGTCGGGGGCACAGTGCTGGGCCATGGGAAGGGACATGAGCCTCGGGTTCAGTCCTGCTTCTGCCCCAGGGAGACCTGGGTGAGGGGCTGCTGCTGTTGTGGTTGTGTTTCCTCATCAGCAAAGTGGGATGATGATAGTGCCGGGCTCAGGGAGGCTCTAGAAAAAGAAGCACGGGGCACCTGTGCGTGGCATAAGGCCAGCTTGGGGTCGCCACCTCGGGTGTGAGGTCATGACCGCAGGGAGGCATGCCTGGGGTGCAGAAATAATCGTGTGCCCCTTGCTGGGGACAGCAGGGCCTGGGTATGAGAGGCTAAGCGTGGCATGGGGGCCTCCTGCTTAAAATTGACCTGACTGTGTTTTCAGACACCCATCCCACCCCATCCCGCCCATGGGCTTGTGTTCAAGGCCTGCCATGTCTTGGCCTCAGTTTCCCTTTCTGTTAATGGAGACATTAGTGGGGCGCCTGGGTGGCTCTGTCGGTTGAGCATCCGACTTCGGCTCAGGTCGTGATCTCACAGTTCGTGAGTTCGAGCCCCCCGTTGGGCTCTGGGCTGACGGCTCAGAGCCTGGAGCCTGCTTCGGATTCTGTGTCTCCCTCTCTCTCTGCCCCTCCCCCGCTCATGCTCTGTCTCTCTCTGTCTCAAAAATAAATAAACTTAAAAAAAAAAAATTAAATGGAGACATTGGTATCAGTCCCGTGCTACGTTCTCTGGAAGAAAACTTTTTCCTCCGTTTTCTCATGACCAAATTTAAGAGGAACACATATGATGCCCCACGAGGTTGCTTCTACATCCATTTATGGATGGGGGAAGCTCAGTCAAGTTCAGGGGGGTTAAGTGACTTGCTCCAGGTCACACAGCTATAATCTAATCTTTCCAATTACCTCAGGAAACCCACATTTATAAAGGAAGCCTCAGGGGTCACCTGCCTGTGTTACATAATAATTCCCTGCAGGTCTCCTGGGTGCTTTAAATGTGGGGTTTATTTATAAGCTCTTGGTTTACACAGCTGGTTTCAGGACCCTCTCCCCACCTGGGAACCTCATGAGTGAGAACTCGCAGGCATATCTGGACAGGCCAAGAACCTCCACGAAGAAATGACGCTGGGCGAGGGGAGAAGGGAGGAGGACAGGAGGGCTGCTGGCTGTCCTGCTCCCCGGTATCGGCCTCAGATCCCGGCTGGGTGCCGAGGGGTAGGGACCCTGTGTGCAAAGGCACACCTGGGCCTCTGGAGCCTTCAGTGGCTTCTAGGGCTTTCTCCTCCACCCTTCTCTCTGACCTACCCAACCCGACCCGTAAGGCCAGCGGGGACGCTTCCCAACTTCGCCTTCTTCCAGATCCCTTGTGAATACCCCAGCTCTCGTGACCCCCATTTGGGAGCTGAGAAAATAGAGCCTCGTAGCGGGAGAGCGGTATGCTGGGGCTCACACTGTTTAGGGTGCAACCAAGCTCAACCCCAAATCCTGCCATCATCAGAGCAGGGTGGGCCTTTGGCCCAGTCTCTGCGCCCTGCTCTCCCGAAGGAGAGGCTGTCAGGTCCTGCTTGACTACCTGCTGTGGCAGCGGCTCACCCCTTCCTGAGGGGACACGGGGGGGGGGGGGGGGGGGGGCCCCGGGGGGGGCGGGCCCCCCCCCGGGGGGGGGGGGGGGGGGGGGGGGGGGGGGGCAGCGGCCCCTGGGAATGTGCGTCCGCGAAGGAGCTGGGGTGGGGAGGGCCAACGGGGCTTCTCCTGGGCTAATGGCGGGGTTGGGGGCCCGAGTGGGACCAGGAGAGGAGACGAGCAGCTTGACCTGGGCACTGAGCTGGGCTGCTATGGACGTCACCAAGCAAGTAAATATGGAACCACCCCCACAGTGTCAGCTTTCCCAGAGTGGCTTCTCCCACTATCTGTCACTTTCCCCAAGGGAAAGGGGTGAAGACTGGGAAGGGATCCTGCTGTCCGATGCTCGGGGGATAGAGATGGACGGCCTGGGAGGCTCTGGGGCGGCTGAGGGCCATGGGGAGTGGCCCACTGGACCCTCCCCCCCGAGCAGGGAGTGAGCCTCTCGTGAGGGCAGCTGACTGGGACCCGGCCCAGGTGGACTCAGCATTGTCATGGCCCAAGGTACGGGGAAGTTGGGCTCTGGTGGGCGGAGGTAGGGGGAGGTGGGAGGAGGCAAGGGGAGGTGCGGGGAGGCATTTGCAAGCTGGGGCCCTGTCCCTGACCTCTCCGCAGCCAGCCGGGCCATTCATTGCCCAACCCAACAGGGCAGCATTTTCCCAGGGTGGTGCAAGGCACCTCTCCAGACAGCTGCACCCTAGAGAAAAGGCCAGAGCAGCCAGAGTGGCTCGTGTTTAGAGAGGAGGTGAAGAGGTCAGAGGCTCAAGGTGTCCCAGGGACGGGAGGGGGAGCAGGGTCCTTAGACTGCGGGAGGGGAGGCCAGAGGGGTGAAATCTTCAAAGGAAATCCACCAACTTAGCATCCAGGGGAAGAATTTACCCCCCAGAAAGGGCCTGGGGTCTTGGGTGGAGAAAGGGAAGAGCCAGGGCCAAGTTTCAGGCTGGGTGATCCCGGGGCCTCTGTAAACACCAGCAATAGCCAAACTTGAACGAAGCCTGTAAGTGTGGCCGGGCCCTTCCTGAAGCAGTGTGCCGCCTGATCATGCCGGTGTTATTAGCCGCCACTAACAGAGAAGAAAGTGAGGCCCCGAGAAGTGAAGTGACTTACCCAAGGCCCCACAGCTGTGAAAGGCAGAGCTAGGACTTGAACCCAGGTCTGTCTGATTCCGGAGGCTGAGCTCTTCTCTACTGCGTGGGGCTGCGTCGCTGTTACTCCACGGGAACTGCTCTTGGTGGCTGTGCTGGGAAGGAGGGTCGGCTGGAAAACTTGCCGGGCCCAAGCGCCTGCCCCTGAGATGCTGGGTAGTCCTGAGAAAGTACAGCGTCGGCCAGGCCGCTCATCCTCTCTGTGCCTCTGTGTGCTCGTCAGAGAAATGGGGCCACATAGCACGGGTGCTGCCCATGTTACAGGGTTGTTGGGCCCTTCCCAGCCAATATTTGGGACAGCAGATCGGGGAGTGCCCCTTGGGCTCTGGAGGACCAAACATAAACACATGATTCGATGGGCCCCGAACCCAAAGAGAGGGTGGTCTGCTAGACCTCTCCCCATCTCTGAGCTGTGTGTTACTGGTGTGCAGCGAGGTAGGTACAACATTGAAAGTAAGTGATGAAAAACTCCTACTGCAACTTGACATTGCTGTGTCATTCTTTATTGTAACTTACAAAAGCATCAGTTGGCAACAGATTGGAAAACTTAAAAAAAAAAAAAAATCTCTTTCACAAATAGCGTGAGGAGCTCTGGCCCAGATCGTCACTGTGATTGAAGGTGGGAAATGCCCTACTTGCTCAGGGATGTGGCAGGGAGGGGAGGGGTGGGAGAGGGAGAGCCCGTTAGGCTTCCTGGAAGAAGTGACATAGAGCTGGACCTCGAAGGGAGAGTAGAAGTTTGCCAGGTGGAGGAAGAAGGCAGGAAAGTTCGGGCCCAGGGAACAGTATGTGCAAAGGCAGATGACCTGAGGATCGGGTGGTTCAGGGAAGTGGTCTTGGGTGTTTGCGAAAAGGTAGAGGAAATAGTTCTGGGAGCCCGACCGGGAGGGCCTTGAATGCCAGGCTGAGTCAGGACTTGAAGACTATTCTGGAGGCGGAGGTCCTGAGGTGGGAGATAAAGTCACAGCTTAGGAGGTGCTTTAAACGACCAGAGGGGCCATCCAAGTGGTGTTTCCTTTTGGTCTTCAGCCTCCAGGAAGGCAGTTTCTTGGTGCCCAGTGGGGTAAGTTGTTGGTGAGCCGGCCTATCCTTGTCCCAGTTGAGGCAGCCAGCCCCATGATTCTGCTGGTGCCTGGTGGCCCCTGGGTCCCTTGCCTGGCTGGACGGGCAGGCAATCAATCCTCAGGTGTGAGCAGCAGGCCTTCCCAGGCTGTTGTGGTCAGTGGGTTGGCACCTGTCGTGGTTGGCTGGCCATGGTGGAGCCTTCGTGTCCCCGCTGCCTGATGCTACCCGTGCTATGAACTGTCAAAGGGGGTGTCCTGGCCGCCCCCAAGGAGTCCAGAGCCATGCCAGGGAATGTGGGCAGGAGGAGGGAAGGCCGAGGTCTGAGGCTGAGGTGGGGGGTTGACCAGGCACTGGGCGCGATGGCGTGGGGTCCGAACAGGAGGTGAACAGTGGACAGCTGCCTGAAGTGGCTTCCTGCACCCACCCTCTGCTGGGTCAGGGCTGAGGCCTGCGGGTGTGGCTTGAGGAGTGAACTCTTGGTTGAGGCGATGACGGACGGTGGGTGTCCCATCCGGGGCTAGCCAGGTGAGTGTCGCTGCGGTGGTCTCAGCCTAGGGAGGAGAGGAGCCAGCCTGCCCTGTCTGGGGGCTGCTGGGAACAGCCCGTGGTGTGCCTGGGCCTGCGTGTGGCCACAGGTCCAGGGAGAAGGCTGGCCTGCGGGGAGGAGAGAGCGCTGTGGGAGGCGCCTCTCCTGCCCGCCCCACCTACACCCTCTTCTGGGGCCCCCCGTTCAGAGAGGCCCAGCCTCCTGCTCCCTCCCTGCAGCTCCCTGTAGGCTGGGCCCCCAAGCCAGCGGCAGGCAGGACTGTCTGGCTGCCATTTAGCGGGGAGTCCAGCTGCCCCGGATCCTGCGGGATGGGGCCGGGGAAGGGGGGGGGGTGCAGGGATTTGCAGCGTGTCTAGGTGCTGGCTGCAGGACCAGGAGTCCCTGAGGGGCTCTGGTTTTGACAGTGGCCTTGGTTGTATCTGGAGGCTTCAGGCCTGAGTCCTTGGACCTCTGTGGCTCTCTCTGCCTTGGGCTGGTCCCACACTGGACTCAATACTTGCCACAGCCCTAGGGTCTCCCTGGGGTGGCAGAGGTTGGCTCTGGGGCAGCCCTCCCTCAGGCTTCATGCTGCTGCCAGCCTTGCCCAGAGCTGGCGCTTTTCACTGTGAGCACCAGGCGGGACCTCCTTGCTTCTCTCAGTGGCCCCTCTCCCGGATCAGATCCTCCAAGGCGATGCCCCGGGCCCAAGGGCAAGTCCGGCCCTTTGGCCCACTGCAGCCGGTCATGGCTGCTCTGTGACTGAGCTTTGCTCTTCCTCCTTTGGTTTCCTTTTGCGGATCTGTCACCTGCCTCTGCCCCAGTTCCCTGGCTACCGGTGAGGCAAGGACTCACTGGCCTGGCTCCTGGAGTCCCCTCCCCCAGTTTCAGGTAGAAACCGCACTCTTCCTTGGCACCTGCCAGTGGCTCCCTGCCCTCTCTGAGCACCCTGGCCCTTGGCCCAGGACAGTGGCCAAGAAAGGCTCCTCTGCTCTTTCAGACTTACTCCTGTCTCCTCGCGCGTCCTTGTCTCTGTCCGCCTGGAGAATCCTTCTGTGTGTTCCTTCCTGGTCCCTGCCTGGGGCCACAAACGGGCCCCTTTCTGGCTGCCTCTGGGCTTCAGATTTGCAGCAAGTCTAGCTGCTTTTGGAGCTCCGTCGTGGCCACCTCCGTTCCTCAGTGCCCTGTATCCGTGGCCTGGATGGGGCCCTACGTTTTGTGGGAGTCCGCAAAGAGACTATGTGGACGATGTCTCATTTCAGCTACGTGGCCGGCTTGGGAGTTAGCCACCCTCCGCCCATTGTGCAGGGGAGAGGGTTGAGGTGCCATGGGGCTCAGTGACTTTGTCAGGGTCTCTTAGGAGAGGTCAAGGGCAGGTGCTGGGACTCAGACCCATGTCTCTTGGCTCTTGTCTCGATCTCATTGCTGTCTTGCCAGGTGAGGTAAGAGCTTCACTGACCTTTGCTTTTTATATTGTCAGGGGTCAGAGGCTGGCTGGGGCTGGGGCTCGGGCTCAGCCTGTTGTGGATTAGGGCTCACCATGCGGCCGCGGCCATGGCCATGGCTTGGGCTCGGTGTCACAGGGGCGGTCAGCTTTATGAGCATCTCTTCTCCTCCTTCTGTCCTGAATTCTTGTCCCCAGCGTGAGGTCCTCCCAGAGACACAGCCCCTATGCTGGGAGTCTGAGGCTAACACCGGGCATGCTGGCCAGTGGCTGGGGGCTGCTGGGACGGAGAGCCTAGAGCTAGGAGTCCCTTGGGGGGAAGAGGGGTGGAGAGACTGGCCTGTGTGTCTCTGCCCAAGTCACAGTGAGGGTCCACGACCTCTCCCTCCTCTAGCACCCGATGCTCTGTGCTTCCTTAAAGCCACTCTTGGTGTAGGAAGAATAAGGGCTTTGCTCCTACTGCCCTGATAAGGCTCTGAGGTTCCAAAGGGCCAGCTAACCCACCTACCCTTGTTTTCTTCACGTTTTTTTGAATCCCTCCACCCCAGTGTGGATGCTTTCATACTTCCAGGGACAGGGAGTTCACTGGTTCCCCAGGCAGCCCACCGTGTCTTTTCTTATATCGTTTTACTAAGTTTTAATCGTGTATGGAATATACAAATGTACCTTTTCGTTGCAAAAACGTCAAATATTATTTAAACAGCTAAGTATTCTCTTCCTGGATAACCACAACATTCCAGCCTCCTCCGCAGGGTTAATCATCACTGTTATTACTTTGGCATATAGCCTTCTGGATATTTTTCTATGCATCGACACACAGAACCTGTAGGAATATGTGCCATTGTAGTGGGCACGTGTGTGTGTGTGTGTGTGTGTGTGTGTGTGTGTGTGTGTGTGTGTGTTCAAACAAATGGTTACGGATCATTCGGTCAATGCTTTTCTCACTTAACATTGGATCTAGGAAATCTAGTCATGGTTTTGCATAGTAAACTACTGTAATTGTTTTTTCCTCCCTCCCTCCCTCCCTTCCTTCCTACCTGCCTTCCTTCCTTCCTTCCTTCCTTCCTTCCTTCCTCTCTTCCTTCTCTCTTCCTACATTCTCTTAATGAAAGGCATTTAGGTTAATTCTGATTTTATTCTTCTGCCTTCCTGGGCTTACCTAGAGTAGCTATACTGCTGGGCACGGGAGCCTGTTGCATTTAAAAAAAAATTTTTTTTAACGTTTTATTTATTTTTGAGACAGGGAGAGACAGAGCATGAACAGGGGAGGGGCAGAGAGAGGGAGACACAGAATCGGAAACAGGCTCCAGGCTCTGAGCCGTCAGCACAGAGCCCGGCGCGGGGCTCGAACTCACGGACGCGAGATCATGACCTGAGCCGAAGTCGGACACTCGACCAACCGAGCCACTCAGGCGCCCCCCGCCTGTTGCATTTTTTAAATGCTTATTGCACAATATTTAAAGTCCGTCCACTGAGACTTTGCACAGAACCAAATGTCACCCTGTAGTTCCCAAACTATTCCCGTGTCTCTTCTTTAGAGCCGGGGGAAAGGGCTGCTCTCCTGTCCCCTGCCAAGTCCCCAGAGAGCTGCTGATGGTAGCCACGGGCCCTGGACACTTTTCTCCTTCACACTTGGGTTTTTCTACCCTTACTCAAAGGACGCGTTTTTGAGTGACCCGTCTCTTGGGTGGCTGTTGTGGCAAGTGGGCTCGTGGTGGCCTTCAAATCTTGGTGGTTCTGGGAAATCTCCTTCACCTCTCTGTGCCTCAGTTCCAGCCTCTGTAAAATAGAGGTGACAATTGCATCTGCGTCACAGAGCTTCTGTGAGGACAAAGAGGCGAACACAGGTAAAATGCAAAGTGTTGTGCCAGGCACCCAGCAGAATCCCAACAGTTCTCTATCCCGAGGTCCCGCCTGTATAGCTGTGCTCCTCACCCCTGCGGACAGGGGCCTGTGCTCCCGGTGGGCAGCCTGGGATGACTCCAGCCTTTGCAAAGGTCTCATCCCCCTGTCCACTCGCTGATTTCCCAGAGGAGGCTGCTGCCTGGGAATGCAGCGGGTAATTGGATTTCTTCCCGGCTTGGCCCTGCAGGTCCTGGACCGGGGCCTACGGGGAGGGAAGGAGGTCAGCCTGACCCTTCGCTCAGTGGTGGTGGCCGGGAGCCTGGTAACGTAACCCCACACCTCGGGCAGATTTACCGGCTCTCAATGGGGCCCGTTGTGGCCGGGGATTTGATCTCCCTTAGCCTGCAGGGTGGGCAGGAGAAGAAAGCAGCTTGGGGCCAGCCTCTCCCCGGAGAGCCCTGGGGCCCCTCTGGGCCACACTGGCTGGTCCAGGCATGGGTCTGCCTTTCAGCTCCCAGGGCAAATCTCTGCAGGTGATTGTATACTTAGCGCTGGAAATAGGCTCCTTTGCTTTTTCCTCTCCTCCTCCCCAGGCTTCAAGGTCTAAACCACCTCCGATGCCATCATCTAATCGGCTCATCACAGCTACCCGTGAAACGGGTGGCCCGGCCAAGGCCATTTCACGGATGCAGACACCGAGGCTCAGAGAGGTTAAGTGACTTTCCCAAAGCCGCACAGGTAGCCGCCGCTGGAGTTGAGAATATACCCAGGCTGTCTGGCTTCTTGTTCAGTTCTTTTTCGTGAGGCCACCCAATGTGACAGTCTTGGCAGAAGGTGCCTAGCTGGGCAGGCCTGCTTGACCTCTTCCCCTTCGGTCAGTGGCATGTGCGGTCAGTGAGCACAGAGGGTTGGGATTATTTCCTAAGAAGCGAGACGCACCGTAGCTGGCCCGGGGCCCGGCCCTTCCCCAGCACCAGGCACAAACCCTCTCCGTCGCTAGAGGTGCAGGGGGACAGAGTGTGGCTGCGTCAGCTGTGGCCATCTGTCCCGCTGGGGCGGGGGCTTGCTCTCTGAGCCTGTCCTGTGTGGTGTGGGCAGGGGGCCACAGCAACCCTCGGGACATTGGGTGCTCCTGCCAGGGAGGCAGGAGAACAGCCATCATCGGGCCCATTTTAAGACCGGAGAAAGCAAGGCTCGGAGAGGCCCGGGGGCTGCTCTGAGCTGGCAGCTGGCAGAGGGGAAACTCGAGCCCCACCTCCTGATTCTAGCTGTAGAACCCTTACCAGTCACGCTTTTGGGTCACACCAAAGGCACTGAGCTGGCCTAGCTCTGAATTACGAGCGTGGCTGATGTGGGTCCTGGGTCATGAATGACTTCGTATTTATTGAGCACTTACTATGTGCCTGGTGCTATTCCACGTGTTGACCTGTCACATTTCACTCAATCTTCAGACCAACCCCGTGGGGTAGATACCATTATTATCGTCCACTGACAGCTGAGGAAACTGAGGCCCAGAGAGGCTACGTGACTCCCCAGAGTCATATGGGGGGTGAGCCTGGGATTTGAATCCCAGCGGTGTGGCTCCAGAGGTTGTGTGCGAACCACCACAATGCTTCTTGTGGCCAGGAGGACCCCCAGGGCAAAATACACCTGCCTGGCTCTTGGTGGTGCCGATGCACAGCACGGCAGGTGCTTGGTAAAAATGTATCAAATGAATGACTCCATGAATGACTGAGGCTTTAGACAAGCAACTCAGTCTTCCTGGATGTCAGTGAAGTGAATACCAAGCCGCCGTTCTTCCAGCATCGAGGGGAAGGGCCCACTTAGCATGTTGATATTTGAAAGTGCTGACGAGCTCAGGGCTTGGGCCGTGGCAGCTCTGGTCACTCTGAGGGGGGACAGTGCCACTGAGCTGCTCTGAACCGTGTCCTGGGAGTGAGCGGTACTGCCCTGAGGTGTCCCGCTGGCCTTCAGCTGCCTGCCCCGGGGGGCTCAGCTGCATGGGTGGTGGGGTGTCACCCGAGACGGGCCTTGGGTTTCCTCTGGGCCAAGCCAGGGGCCAGAGGGGCTGAGGGTGAGCACTGTGACTGCATCCGTGCGGGACCCTTGCATTCCTAACAAACACTCACAACCTGCTGGGTGATTCGTGTGCATGCGCGCGCGCACACACACACACACACACACACACACACATCTTCTTGTCAATTTCCCGGGCCCGTTTCTTCCCCAGGCTCCCGAGGCAAGGTGACCCCTCCCGGGTTCCCACAGGTCTGGAGCAGGATTCTGCCTTCCGAGGAGCCTCTCCAGGTGCTCACATGTTCCCTGTAGGTTCCAGAAGTATGGGCAGATATCAAACATAACCAGATCGGGGGCCCCAGGAGGTCTCCGGGATGACTTCTGCCTCGGCTGCCCCTGCAGGTAGGGAATCCCCCTCCCACTCAGATTTGCTGTCTTTGTAAATAGTGTTGACAGCAGGTTCCCTGCAGTGGGACTCGGGAGATGCAGTTTCATCCTAAGCTCTGCCACAGGTTTGCTGTGTGGCCTTGAGTAAGTCCCTTCCCCTCTCTGGGCCTTGGCGCACAGCCCTGTAAAGGGAGACCATGGGGCTTGCTTTTGTCTGCTGTTCTGTTCCTCCATTACGGGGTACGATTTTATGCCACATTTTCTCAACCCCTTTTTAAGACACTAGGATATTGGGGACCCTCCACCTTGCCACGCGGGGACAGCGGGGCTTGGTTCTGGTATTGACTAGTCGTGAGACGGTGAAGAGCATGTGGTAGGACTTGCCAGGGAATCCCTGCTGGGTCCACTGCCCTCGGGCCACCCTGAGAACTCCAAGTTGGGCGGGCAACACCCAGCTTGGGGGGAAAGTGCAGCTTTCGGAGTTCATGAGATCGGGGTTGGAATTCTGGCTTCGCCCCGGACCTTTGGCCACCTACCTGAGCTCTCAGCACATTCATTCCTCACCTGGGAAGGCTTGGGGTTGACAGGATGAAATGCTTGAGCTTCTCCCCAGCAGGCCCCCGGCACTTAGCAGGTCCCCAGCGGCGGCCATGGGGGTCTGTGGAGTGTGGTGGGGCGGGGGTCAGCGATGGTTCCGGAAGGCCTGCCAACGGCCCTGGAGGCTGAGTCCAGAAATAGAAGACCCCAGAGACAGAGGCTCCTGATGGCCAGGCTGGCCTCTGCCAGCCCCTGGGAGGCCACACTGAGCTGGCAGCGTGGGCCTTCCCTCCCTCCTGGCCCTGTTGGCTGCATAAATTACTCGGCAGCCTTTGGGCTAATTTTACCTTCTTGGTTTTCATGAATCATTTCCCATCCGGGGGCGTGTGAGAGAAATGGAAACAGCTCTGCCAGCTGGATGCCCCAGCGCCAGCCGCAGTGCAGCGCCTGTGGTGAGAGCCCTGCTTGCGTGCTTGCAGGGGTGAGGACGGGACCCCCGGGGACCCCACCAGGGGCCCCCGAGGGCTCGCTCCTTCCAGCCGTGTCCCTGTACCTTCGGGGTATCATGACTTGGAGTAAAGGAGCCCCAGCTGGTCCCGGAGCTGGAGCTGGGGCTGAATGGAAAGGAATTTGGCGTTGAGTGACCTTGCCATGACGGCCATCGAAGGTCTGTTTGGACCTCAGCAGAGAGGTGGTTAACAGAGAGCCCCCGGTGGCCCCAGGGGCCTGTTTGTGATGAGCTCCAGGAGTTCGCCCGAATGCTGACTTTTCCTAGTGACAGAATACCAGAACTGACAGGTCCTGGCAAAGTCAAACCTAACCACCTTGGATGAACTGGGGCCCGGACCGGGGGAAGGAATTTGTCTCAAGTCTGTCCACCGGTAGAAGAGGTCAAGCTAATGGTTATTTGCGGACAGCTTACCCCTTCGCTCACGCAACCCTGTTTGACCATTATGATTCCCATCTTCCGGCGGGGTAGCTGAAGGCACAGAAGGGAACGTAACTCCCCACCCCCCACAATGATACACTTGTGAGCGGTGGGTAACAGTCCATGGCGAGCCGTCTCACCCCAGAGCTCACGCCCCGACTTCCAGACCACGCTGCCTCTTGGAGTGGAGTTACCGGGTGGCTCACACGCGCTCGTTTGCTTCTTCCACTCCGCAAGTGTGTGTTGAGCCCCCGCCGGGTACCAGGAACGGGGGACTTGGGAGCAGCCAGAGTGGACAGAGGCTGGGCGGCTGGTGAGGGCCCACCCCAGCACCCCATCTCACCCGAGTCTGGGTTCTCAGAGGACGGCGTCCGCCCAGCACTGCGGTCCCAGCCACGCGGCCGTGAACTCGGATGCCGGGCTGGGCAGGGAACACGGCCGGCTGGGGCCGTGGAGAGTAGGCATTGGAGCCCATCGGAGCAGGGCCCCCACCACCCAGCTCCGGCAAATTCTTGCCATGTGGAACCACCTGCCTGCTGTTGCCAGTCCTTCTGACTTCCCAGCAAAGCTGAACATCGTGTTTTTACAGGAGATCTTCCGTTTCTTCAGAGTTGGCAACTGGAACAAAAATACAAATTAAGAAAAAAAAAACCTCAGAAAACAAGAACGAGCCACCGGTTTGTAACCTGCGGATCCTTTCTTCCGCTGCCTTTCTACAGGCCGGTTTCCGGTTGGATCAGGTTCTGATTATCCCGCCAGGGCCACCTCTCCCAGGAAGCGCCTTCACTACCTGCCATGGAAGACCATACCCCACCCCCTGACTGTAGGGTGTCACCCCCATGCTGGACTGCCACCTGGGAGTACTGGAAATCGCATGGGCTTTGACTTGGATAGATTCCAGACAGCTGCTGTGCGGCCCTGATCAAGGCACTGGCCCTCTCGGAGCCTCTGTTTCCCGTCTGGAAAACAAGTAAAGTAAAACTGTACTCACTAGGTTTTTGAAAGGACTAAATACAGTAAGACAGAAGCTCAAGTCAATCAGGACTAGGCCAAAATGGAATTTACGGGCCTAACAAAGTGCAGAGTCCAGGATCGTGCACGGCTTCAGGAACGGTTGGATCCAGGGCTCGCACGGTGTCCTCGCCGCTTGGTCTTTTCATCTTAACCCTGCACTCCTTTGCCCTGGCTCCTTTCAGAGGCAGGCTGGTGTATGTGGTGCCACAGTGGCTGGCTGCCAGCAGATCTGTAGTAACTCGGTTCTTTCAGCACTCGCCCTCTTCCCCGCAGGTTCTTCCAATGCCCCAAAACCTCCACTCCTGACTGGCTGGCCCTTTACCCTTCCCTGCACCATTCACTATGACTGGCAGATACGCATTCTCCGAATCGTCTCGTCCTTTGCTTCTTTATTGCCTGTGCCCGGATAATTGATATCTGTCACTGTTTCGAGACTGAGCTACGTGCCTTAGTAAATGACCACAGGGGACACACACGGAGACCCCCAAGACGTGCCTACGCATGCATACACGTAGGTCGGCAAGAACCCCACGCTTCTGGCCAAGACTCTACGAATCAGCAGGACAGGTGACTGCAGCCCAGCGAACGGCAGGGTCATTACATGGTGGCATTGGTCACTGCACCCCCCAGTCCCATGGGGTGACACAATGGGCCCAGACGGTGACCATGCAGGCGGTGGGGTACCCAGTGCAAGAAGAACTCAGGGCTAAGGGCCCAGCACCTTCACACACACACACACACACACACGTCTTACTTGTCCGAAACTGGGGTGCTGGCCTGGGCCACCAACAGTTCAGACGGGTGCTCTCCAAACTTACACGTGTGTGCCCGTCACCTGGGGCTGTCTCTGATGCAGGAGGTCTGGGGTGGAGCGTGGGACTCTGCCTTTCTTCTTCTTCTTCTTCTTCTTTTAATGTTTACTTATTTATTTTGGGGAGTGGGAGGGGCAGAGAGAGGGGAGGCAGAATCCCAGGCAGGCTCTGCGCTGTCAGAGCAGAGCCGGACTCAGGGCTCAAACTCACGAACCGCGAGATCACGACCTGAGCTGAAATCAAGAGTCGGACGCTTGGGCGCCCTGGGCGCCCTGGGACTCTGCATTTGTAATAAGCGCCGGGTGATGCCCTTACCGTTGGTCTGAGGACCACACATCGAGAAGTAAGGATTTAGGTGACTTTTGAGGTTTCTTTTAATTTTGAGATTCGGGGCAAGACCGGGAGAATAGAATAAAGAGCCAGTGAGAGGGGCAGGGGCAGGAAGGAGCAGCGAAGGGGGAGGAGGAGAAGACTGCTGAGGAAATAAAGGCAGGGTGCCAGGCTTACAGGGCCCTCCCACCCATATTCCCCCAGCGACTCCCTCCACAGACCTTCCCCTCCGGTCTCACCGTGCACTGGGACCCCTTTCCTTGGAGCCAGAACACCGCGTGTTGTTTCCTCGGGGTCCTACCTCCCTAAATGGAGCCTCCAGCCCCGCAGGCGGGAGAAGTGTGGGTTTGAGAATACACAGGACACCCCGGACAGGGGCCGGAGAAGGGAGGGCTGGGTGAGGGGCTGCCCGGCATAGACCCGTGGCAGTGGGCTCTTATCTCCCACCACCGTCCTCCTGGAGGCTTTGAGCAGGTCAGTCCCACCTGGGCCTGACTTTTCGAGCCAGGAAAGGAGGGCCCTGGACCCAGTGGTCTGGGTGCAGGCTTTCAGCTCCCACGGCCTGCTGGAGGCAGTGGGATGGGAGAGCTCACTTTCTCCAGCCCTACTCCTTAAAAGCCACAGGGGCCCTGGGTGCAGATGGCTTAAACTCCCCGCCTTCCTCATTAGCATCACGGGGGAGGGGGTGCAAGTCCCCTACCAGGGGACAGCAGGTGGTGGAGGGGAGCCCTCTCTGCCCACCCCCCTCCATCAGCAGAGGCCTCCCCTTCTGCACCGTTTTTTGCTGGTTGCTCACTGCCCGGGAGGTGGCAGGACAGCCTGCAGGTTATTTTTTAAACCATCAATACCAACACGCCTTTTAAAACTTTTTGTTAGATAGAAGAGTGTAAGAAACTTCCGTGTACCTGTCATGCAGCCTCAACAATCAATAACTCATAGGCGTTACTAGTCTATTTTTTTTAATGTTTAGTTTTTTATTTAGAGAGAGAGAGAGCAAGGAGGAGTACAGAGAGCGGGAGAGAGAGAATCCCAAGTAGGCTCCACGCTGTCAGCGCAGGGCCCGACGCGGGGCTCAAACTCATGAACTGCGAGATTATGACCTGAGCCAAAATCAAGAGTTGGATGCTTAACAGACTGAGCCATCCAGGTGCCTCTGCTAATCTATTTTTTAAATCCAAAGTGCACGAATCCGGTGTAAAACTCTGTTGGAAGTAAGACCCTTTCCTCCTCTCGCCCTCTGGCCCGGGAGCAGAGGCAACCACAGATTAAGAATATTCTCTGCATCCGTGGGCCCATGTAAATGTGTGTGTCCTTTTTATTTATTAAAACAGGGCCTGTTTATTTTATATAAAACTTACACAGCTTACTCGCTTCGTGTCAGTTGCCATTCTAAGTATATTACAAATATGAACTCATTTAATCCTGACAGCCTTACCAGGTAGGTGCCCCCAAGCACAGAGAGGTTAAGGAACCGCCCCAACATCACACAGTGCTAAGTGAAGCAGCTGGGAGTCGAATCTAGGCAGCCGAGGACCAGAATCTGTGCTCTTATCCACCATTTTCTGCGGCCTCTCAACTTAGGCTGTCTTGCCCTGGGTTTTGTTTTCACCACCGATTCTGTAACCCATTCAACAAACGTTTATTGTGTGCTCACTTTGCACCAGGCACGGTTCCCCTTGCGGGGGATACAGCACTAAACGGAAGGTCAACATCTCTCTGCCCTCCTGGAGTTTACATTCTGGCTGGGGAGACAGAGAGCAAATAATATAAATGGGCACCACGTCGAATTGGTGGTGAGTCATGCTCAGGGCGAAAATCCAACAGGGAAGGAGGGGTAGGACTGGTCAGGAGCCGGCAACTTTACGTAGGTGGCAGAGAACGGGACACTGAGTAGAGAAAGGCCCCGATGGGAGTGAGGGAGCCCCGCGGGTCTCTGGAGGGGGAGCATTCCAGGCAGAGGGAACAGCCGGTGCAAAAGGCAAGACAGGAGCATGGGGTGCTGCAGGCCGAGCGAGGCAGCCCTCTGGCTGGGGTGGGAGGGAGGGGGCACCCCGTAGGCGCGGAGGGCGCAGAGGGCAACGGCGTCTTGTCTGGAGAGCTTTGCTGTTTGCCGCGTGTGACACGGGGCTCCGCCGAGGGTTTGATCTGACAGGTTGTAACAGGCTCACCCGGCTGGCCGCGGGCTGGAGGATGGACAGCAGGTCAGAGTGGAAGCCGGGAGGCAGTCGGGCTGCCCCTGCAGCCCTTCAGGCCGGAGGGAGACGTGGCCCCGACCACGGTGGTGGCCACGGTGGGAGCCGGACGGTTGTCCCATCACCTCCTGCCCTGAAACAGCCGCCCGTGGACCCTGTCATTTATTCAACCAGCCTCCAGACAACTCGTTGGTTATTTCCAGTCTTTTGCTGTTCTAGACTGCTCTGCAGTGAATACTCTCACACGTGTATCTCAGGGAAATTCCTAGAAGTGAAATCGCAGGACAGAAGGTCATGTGCATGTTTTTTAAAGGTTCCCGGCATATACTGCCCTTCACAGATACACCAGCAGTGCGTGGGAGAGAGTGCTCAGGTGATAGCTGCCGGCCGTGGGCTTGGGGGACCGGGGTGCCAGCGGGGAGATGTCGTGGGCGCTCCTCATCTGCCCCTTGGGAGGCCAAGGCGCCAAGGCAGAGTCTTTTTCTTTTTAAGTTTATTTATTTATTTTGAGAGAGAGAGAGAGAGAGAGAGAGAGCATGGGGTGGGACAGAGAGAGAGGGAGACAGAGAACCCCAAGCAGGCTCTGGCTGTCAGCGCCGAGCACGACGCCGGGGGCTCCCAACTGTGAGATGGTGACCTGAGCCGAAATCAAGCGCTTACCTGAGCGAGCCACCCAGACACCCCAAAGCAATGTCTTTACAGAGGCACAGCCAGAATAGGTAGGCAGGTGCCTCGTCGGGCAAGTACCAGGGGGGATGGTGACAGCTGCACAGAATAGAGACCCGCCCTAGGGGGCTCGGGTAACAAAGAGGCATAACAGGGGGTGCAGAAGTAGGCCGATTGCAGGAGCAGTTGATTCCCTTGTCCGCTGATGTCCCCGTCCCTGAGATGTTTTCCAACACCAGCCCGTTCTTTGGTTCTTTAACACCAGCTAGCTGTCCAACGGCTCAATTCAGTTCTAAAGCCACCCAGAGTTAGCCCTGGTCCCCACAGATTGAAGACTCAGTCCCATGAGACCGTCCCCACTTCAGGGGAGCCTGGGGGGGCTCCGTCAGTGAAGCGTCTGATTCTTCATTTCAGCTCAGGTCCCTGAGTTCGAGCCCCGCATCTGGCTCCGTGCTGACAGCACGGAGCCTGCTTGGGATTCTCTGTCTCCCTCTCTCTCTGCTGGAGACGAGCTGCAGGTCCTGGGGCACCCGTGTTCCTTCTCCTCAGCTTCTATAATTTGGTAGAATGACTCACAGGGTTGAGGAAAGTGCTTTACTTACAGTCACCGGTTTATTATAAAGGATACAACTCAGGAATAGCCAGATGGAAGAGACCTCGCACAGGGTTAAGTACGTGGGAAGGAGCGTGGAGCCTCTGTGACGTCTCCGGGTACGCTGGCCTCCCAGCATCTCACGTGCTCGCCGACCAGGAAGCCCTCTGAATCTCGTTCGAGAATTGTTGAGGCCACTTCCTGAGTGAGAGAACATATTTGCAGATCGTGTATCTGGTAAGGGATTAATATCCGAAAGATGCAAAGAACTCATGCCATTCAATAGCAAAAAACCCAAACAATCCTATTAAAAGGTGGGCAGAGGATGTGAACAGACATTCCTCCCACAGCGACACACAGGTGAATGTGGATGCAAAAATTCTCAGCGAGATACTAGCCAACCGGATCCAACGAGACATTAAAAGGATTATTCACCACGATCGAGTGGGATTTGTATCTGGGATGCAAGGCTGGTTCAATATCCACAAGTCAATCCGTGTGATACATCACATTAATAGAACGGCTATCATCAGAAGGGCAACAGGTAGCGAGTGATGGCCAGGATGCGGAGAAAAGGGAACCCGTGCACTGCTCTGGGGCTGTAAGTTGGTGCTGCCACTGTGGAAGATGATATGAAGATTCCTCAAAAAACTAAAAGTAGAAACACCATATATGATCCCACATTTCCACTTCTGGGCATTTATCCAAAGAACAAAAACGCAGTTGTGAAAAGATCCCTGCACTCCCATGTTTATGACAGCCAGGGCACGGAAACCACGGAAGTGTCCACGGACAGGTGATTGGGGAAAGAAGATGTGATATAGATACACGATGGAATACCATGTATCCGTATAAAAGAATGAATTCTTGCCGTTTGTGACAGCACGGGTGGACCTCGAGGGCATCGTGCTAAGTCACGTAAGTCAGACGCAGACAAATACTGTACGGTCTCCCTTCTCCATGCGGTCGAAACCAAAGCAGACCAAGCTCAGAGACACGGAGAACAGATCGGTGGTTGCCAGCGGGGTGGGGGAGGGGGGAGGCGAAAAGGATGAAGGGAGACAGAAGAGACAAACTCGTAGGGGTAAAAGAGACAAGTGCTGGGGGTGAAATGCCCAGCGAGGTGACCACAGTTACCAATACTGTATTGCATATTTGAAAGGTGCCAAGGAGGTAGATCTTAAGTGTTTCCATCACAAGAAAAAAGCATTCTGTAACTACGATGAATGCTACCTGCACCTGCTGTGGAGATCATTTCGCAGTGTAGACAAATATCAAGTCATTACCTTGCAGACCCAACACTAATGTAATGTTGTGAGTCAACTGTGCCTCAATTTAAAAACCTAAGAATCTTTGTAGATCTCAATCTCCAGCCCCCCTGCCCTCCCAGGAGGTCAGTGGGTGGGGGCTGGAGGTTCTGACTTTCTAAACACTGGGTCTCCGGGACCCTCCCCATTTTGAGGCTATGTAGGGACCCCACCGGAAGTGACTTATGAGCAAAAACTCAGGTATGCTAGAAAGGGGCTCCTTATGAATAACAAAAGACGCTTCTATTACTTGGGAAGTTCCAAGGGTTTCAGGTGTTCTTTGCCAGGAACTGGGGACAAAGAACAGATATATTACTTATTATACCACACCTTCCCTCTGCTCTGCCTACCAGCTTCGTTCTCAAGGGTGCTTCCGGAGGAAGGTGGCTGCTTTCTGCAGCAATGGCTGCATCCTTTCTTATTCAAGTCCTGAGATCAAAGTCCTTTTCTTCCTTTGATGGGCCTGAGTTGGGCAGGTGTCTGACCTTGACCTCCTCAGGAGGGGAATGTCAGGTGCTGATGAAAGGCCAGGTCCATGATCCAGTAATTGGGGAGGGGGGTGGTATTGCCATAATCGGCTTAGATTCATCTGAGCCCATACCTGGAGCTGACGGTAGGCTCAGCTTCTGAATCTTATAGGTCCTGGGAGGGAGGTGTCGCACCTGAACGTTGTTCGGTTCTATTAGTGGGGAGGAAAGGGGGGAGGGGATCCAGGTACCATCAGTGTCCCCTGTCAGAAGCAAACACATAAAAAAGGTGTCACTCTTGGGAACGCCTGGGTGGCCCCGTCGGTTTAGTGTCTGACTTTGGCTCAAGTCACGATCTCACGGCTCGTGAGTTCAAGCCCTGCGTCGGGCTCTGTGCTGACAGCTCGGAGCCTGGAGCCTGCTTCGGATTCTGTGTCTCCCTCTCTGTCCCTCCCCCGCTCATGCTCTGTCTCTCTCTGTCTCTCTCTTTCTCAAAAAATAAACATAAAACATTTTTTTCAAAAAAAGGTGCCACTCTTGACCACCTTCCCCACTTGACTCAAGAAACTTTACAGTGCTTCTCCCAACCTACTTCTTTTTACGTTTTATTTTGAGAGAGAGCACACACGTGCAAGCTAATGAGTGGGAGAGAGGGAGAGAGAGAATCCCAAGCAAGCTCTCGCCTCTTTGCTGTCTGTGCTGAGCCCAGCTGGGGGCTTGACCCCAGGATCCGAGAGACCGTGACCTGAGCAGAAACCAAGAGTCGGATGCCTAACCAACTGAGCCACCCAGGCGCCCCTCTCCCAACCTCATTTTATCAAAATCTTATCAATGGTGGAGTCAACCTGTTACCTTTAAAAGGTTCAGCAGGGGGCGCCTGGGTGGCTCGGTCGGTTAAGCGGCCGACTTCGGCTCAGGTCATGATCTCGCGGTCCGTGAGTTTGAGCCCCGCGTCGGGCTCTGTGCCGACAGCTCAGAGCCTGGAGCCTATTTCAGATTCTGTGTCTCCTGCTCTCTCTGCTCCTCCCCTGTTCATGCTCTGTCTCTCTCTGTCTCAAAAATAAATAAATGTTAAAAAAAAAAAAAAAAGTTCAGCAGGAGGGACCTCCTGGGGAGAATGTGTTCACCTGCCCCCCAGCCAGCTGTACCGCTGATGCTCCCCCAGAAACCGCTCTGCAGACAAAGCCTGGAACTCAATCGGGAGCCTCACTGGCTGGACCCCAGGTCCTCCAGCTGCAAAATCACGGGCTGGACTGGGTTAGTTTCCCCCATGGAAGTTCTTTGCTCTTCCTCTTCAGCGCCAACTTAAAAAATAGAGCGTTACCAACATCGTCTAAGCCCCTTCCTTATCCCTTTCCAGTTATGCCCAAAGATTATCCCTGATGCTTCTTCTTTTTTTAATGTTTATTTTTGAGTGAGAGCAGGGGAGGGGCAGGGAGAGAGGGAGACAGAATCCGCACCAGGCTCCAGGCTCGGAGCTGTCAGCACAGAGCCCCACACAGGGCTTGAACTCATGAACCCCGAGATAATGACCTGAGCCGAAGTCGAACGCTTAACCGACTGAGCCACCCAGGCGCCCGTGCCACTAATGGGCTTCTAACACTGTAGTTTTGCCTGCTTTTTAAACTTTATATAAATGAAATTATACAGTATGTACCCTTTGGGGCTCGTTTCTTTCCTCGGCCTTGTGACTACATACTATACCGTGTAGTTGTGGTTTGTTTATTCTCATTTCTACATAGTAATCTACCCGCTGAGCTATTTTGTAAACATAAAAAGTTTAATGAATGTTGTACGGTTCTCTGTAATCAGCAGGACAAATGAATGAGCACGCCAGATTTCTCTGCTTTTGCTTGGGATGATAGCAGCTAACCAGTTTACCCTGGTTAATCCTGGTTATCGCACACCGGTGTATATGGGAAAAACTAGGAAAATGAACGAGTCATTACACAGCGCGTGCAGGCTTTTCGGCAGATAAAATCTTCCAAAATGGGACTCGTAGAGAAAAAGAAAAATAGAAGTCTTCATGATCGAAATATCAGGGCCCTTACTGGCCAGTCAGTCGATTTGCATTCATTCATGAAATATACAGCCAGTGCCACTTATATGCCTCGTATTCAGTCTCTAATTTTGAATCCTTCTTCCTCCCGACCAATTGGTTGGGTCTCAGCATCTGGTGACGAAGTCGATGAGAATGGCAGAACCTTAGACATTATTATCTTCGCTAGCAGTTCTTAAATTTAATGAGTATAAAGAGTATAAATGAGCTTTAAAGAGTTAGGTGACTTTTTTTTTTAAGTTTTTAAATTTATTTGGAGAGAGGGAGACAGAGAGTGCATATACCTGTGAGCAAGAGTGGGGGAGGGGCAGGGAGAGAGGGAGAGAGAGTCCCAGCCTGCTCAGTGTAGAGCCCGACTCCGGGTTTCATCTCACGAATCATGAGACCGTGACCTGAGCTGAAATCCAGAGTTAGAAGCTTAACACCCTGACCCACCCAGGTGCTCTGAGACTTTCTTTTTTCTCATAAGCGAAAGGAAGAAAAGAGAAACACTTTCCCTTTAACACTGCTTCAACTAACCACATGGGATCCGCCAGAATATATTCTCCTAGACCTGTGTGTGCAAATCCATGTTTCTTTTTTTTATATATGTATTTTAATGTTTATTTATTTTTGAGAGAGAGAGAGAGAACGAGCCGGGGAGGGGCAGAGAGAGAGGGGGACAGAGGATCCAAAGCAGGCTCTGCGCTGACAGCAGAGAGCCCGATGTGGGGCTCAAATTCATGAACTGTGAGATCATGACCTGAGCCAAAGTCGGACGCTTAACCGAGTCACCCAGGTGTCCCAATCCATATATATTTCTAAAATGGAATTATTTTATATCTATCTTTCCACAACTTTCTTTTTTTTAATTTTTTACTGTTTATATATATTTTTTAATTTTTTTTTGTTTATTTACCCTTGAGATAGAGAGAGAGACAGAGCATGAACGGGGGAGGGCCAGAGAGAGGGAGACACAGAATCCGAAACAGGCTCCAGGCTCCAGGCTCCAAGCTGTCAGCACAGAGCCCGACGCGGGGCTCGCACTCACGGACCGCGAGATCACGACCCGAGCCGAAGTCGGCTGCCCAACCGACCGAGCCACCCAGGCGCCCCCCGTTTATATATTTTTGAGAGACAGAGTGTGTGGGGGGGGAGGGGCAGAGAGAGGGAGACAGAATCCAAAGCAGGCTTCCAGGCTCTGAGCTGTCAGCACAGAGCCCGATGCGGGACTCGAACCCGTGAACTGGGAGATCACAACCTGAGTTGAAGTTGGACGCCTAACCGACTAAGCCACCCAGGCGTCCCAACAACCTTCATCTTTAAAAATAGATTTTATTTTCTGGAGAAGTTCTTAGATTCACAATAAAACTGAGGGGAATGTGCGGAGAGCTTTCATATTCTCCCTGTCTCCGCACACCCGCCGTCTCCCGGACTCCGGGAGTGCTACATTTGTTGTGACCGATGAACTTGCCCTGACACGTCATCATCACCCGAAGTCCGTGGTTTACATTCAGGCTTCCTGTTGGTGTTGTACGTTCTAGGGGTTTGGACAGAGGTACAATGACATGTATCCACCATTATAGTTGTCCCACAGAGTAGTTTCACTGCCCTACAAATCCTCTGTGCTCTGCCTGTTCATCCGTCCCTCCTGCTAACTCCTGGAAACCACTGACCTTCTTACTGCCTACATAGTTTTGCCTTTTCCAGAATGTCATATAGTGGGAATCATACAGCAGGGGGCCTTTCCAATTATCTTCTTTCACTTAGTAGCTTTCATTTTTCACTAACAGTATGTTGAGCATGTGTTTCCATGTCAATAAATATTCTTCGGAAGCGTTGTTAGTTGCTGTCTAATATTTCACCGTGTGCTACATATTAACTTCTCTCCTGTTTTCAAGGTTTACTTTTATTCTTCGGTGGTTTTTGTTTGTTTTGTTTTTGTGTGGTTCTTTTTTTTTTTTTTTTTTTTTTTTTTGCTACTAAAAATAGTGTTGCAGAGGACAACCGTATGGGTAAATCTCTGAACACAACTTAATGATGCCCTTAGGAGAAATTCCTAGGTTTGGGGTTGCTCCTACAAAGGTTTTCTCATTTCAGGTCTTTTGATATGTGTTGCCAAGTTGCCCTCCAAAAAGGTCATACCAATTTATATTCCAACCAGGAGGGTGTGTAGGGTATATCCCCCACCCTCTCGCCAACCTGGAATAGGATAGAGATTTTTAATGTTCGCCAACCTAACAGAGGAAAAATGGTGTTTGTTTTAATTTATATTTATTTGGGTATGAAAGTGTTGTGGCTTTTTCATAAAGCATATCGGCCATTTGTCTTTCTTCTTTTGCAAATTGCTTTTTTAATGCTATTTCCCATTTTTCTACTGGGATGAGCATCTTTATAGTATAGACTTATTAAACGTGTTTCTCTCCTGGGGCGCCTGGGTGGCTCAGTCGGTTAAGCGGCCGACTTCGGCTCAGGTCACGATATCGCGGTCTGTGAGTTCGAGCCCCGCGTCGGGCTCTGTGCTGACAGCTCAGAGCCTGGAGCCTGTTTCAGATTCTGTGTCTCCCTCTCTCTCTGCCCCTCCCCTGTTCATGCTCTGTCTCTCTCTGTCTCAAAAATAAATAAACGTTAAAAATAAAAAACAAAAAAATAAACGTGTTTCCCTCTTAAGGGTCGTAACTGCTTGTAAAACCCCCTTTTTTAACGTCAAAAATTTTTTTCATCGACGTGCCCCCCTGATGTCTGCTATACCTTTAAAATACTAAATAAATGAATGATAATAAGAACTAATTATTTATAGAGTGCTTATTGTATGCCAGATACTATGCTATGTAAAACGGCCCTGTGAGATGGGTCCTGACATCAGTCCCATTGGACAGGGAAAGGAAGGTAGGAGTGGTTAATTTCTCCAAGGTTACATAGCTTGTAAGTGGCTGTGCTGGAATCAGTTGGTGAACAAAACACATGGTGACATTCGGCTTCTCCGAATTCAGTAACATTTTAATATAAACTTATCATTTGTTCATCGTAAAAGTATGTATATACATTTACAAATCTGTCTCACGTGCAAGTTCAAGGCGTATCATTTATTCTCTCTATAGGCAGTGCTTGCTGGGCATTTAATTCAACAACTCCCTTAAGAATTCCATGCTCTCCCCCCATTGCCCCCCTGATTTGCCATTAAGAACCATGTTGGACCTTTTATTTCTCGAGAAAGGGAAGCTGAGTCTCGGGGCAAGGCAGGAACTTGCTCAAGGTCACCTAAAAAGTTTATGGCACAGCCAGGACTGAAGCTCAGAGCCGGGGGGACCCGGCCCAGGTCACCGCATGACTGGGGCCAGCCCTCTAATGGCCTGTCCCTTTGTTATGGGACGGAACAACACAGGATGCTGTGGTGGAACCAGAGCAGACCTGTCAGATGCTCGTGGTGCCAGCCTCTAGGGAAACCAAGTGGGCACAGATTCCCAGTCCTCCGGCCACGCTGGCTGCCGGGCATTCCAGGACCCTGGCACGCTGCCAAGGGTGAAAACAGAGCTGCTGCCTCCTGAGTTGCATTCTGCCCCCTCCTCTTGGGTTTGCATCTCATTGCTGGGTTCGCAACATGCCTAATCTCTGCGTGTGCAGACTCAGAGGAGCCAGCTGAGAGGGACCACTGCCAGCAGCGTGGAGTCCTCCGTGAGGCCTGCTGACCACCCCTCCCCCAAGCCCCTCCCTGGGCAAACGGGTCCACAGCAGACCGCGGAAACAGTTGCTGGACCTTCAACCGGTTGCAGGCTTTACAGCGCCCGCTGAGATGGGCCCAGTGAAGGACGCCAACCTGTGGTGATCTCTCTCTCTTCCCAAATGGACGGCCTGCCGCGCGCCATCCTCTCCCTCCCCCACCCCACCCCCACGGCCTCCGCTCCAGACACAGAAGGGACTTGTAATGCACCTCAGTCATGCCAGTGAGGCTCGGTTCTGGTCCACCAGGCGGCTGGACTCCTCTAAGAATGGAAAGAACGTAATCGTGCACTGAATAAATCAGTGTCAAATAACGAGAGCTCTGTAACCCATCACGTTTCCCTTTTTGCCGTAGCTGCCAGGAGGCTCAGAACCGAATGCGCAGCTGGATCGCTGGCCATCTTATGATAGATTCTTGGTAGAACTGGCATCAGTCGTTCTCCATGAAATCTCTGTCCTGTTTGAGTATGTGTTTATGTGATAAATCATCACGATTCTTTTCCCTGATGAAGGTGGGATGTAAATGAAAAGTAAGACATCCCAGGAAAGGGCTAGAAGACCTCTCTACTTGGAGAGACAAATGAATGTTTTCCTCAGAGGGGATCGTTTTCCATTCAAGATGCAGAAAAATGTCTGCATGTCTCTTCCTCCCCACCCCCATGCCTGCTTTCCTCTCTTCTCTCCCTCTTCCCCTCCATCCTTGATTCTGTTGCCTTTTCCCTCCTTCCCCTCCCCCTTTCTGGCCTGTCTTCCCCCCATCCCCCCTCTCTCTTCTTCCTGCTCACCCTTTGCCTCTGGGTGGCCAGTTAAATACTAATACCCTTTACAAACCCGTAGCACTTGGCCCCTCCCAAGGTCTTGCCCCAGCCTTTCTCTCATTCATTCCTTATGGGGATAACCTGGCAATTATGATGATTTCCATTTTACCAAGTTAGACGCCAAGGCCTGGTGCGTTTAAGTGATGTTCCCATGCTCACCGCATACACCTATGACTTCCTATCAGGTTCGGGTCCAGGACTCAGGAGTCCAGTTCCATTCCTACTCTCCACTGTACCTACCTACCTCACTGCCTCTCAACGCCAGCCTCACCCATCGGACTACCCACCTTGCCTAGCAGAGATCACTGAGGGAGCACCCCAAAGAGACGAGGATTCAAGACAATAACCCACCCGCCCTGTCTTCGCTTCTCAGATCTCTTTCAGAGTTGAGATTCTCCAGGGGGCCAGCAGGACATATGAGAGGGGGCCGGTGAATCGCGACATGGGTCGCTGGTCGTTAATTCCTTTGGCAAATACTGAGAATACGCTATGTGCTGGGCAAGGCTGAGGCCAGGATAAGGCAAGCCAGGCACCGAGGATGCCAGATTCAAGGACACGCTCATTTTCAGGTGCCGTGCCTGCAAGTGCATGATCCTGAGGGTGGGTGCCTCCTTAAAGTTTATGCCTTAGCACGTTGCTGGTCTTTCCTTAGCTCTTCCCTGGTGCCAGACACGGTGACGAGTGCTGGCAATTCAGTGGAGAGCAAAAGTGCCTGCCCGTGTGGAACTTACCATCTGTTAGTGGGAATGAGGTATTAATCAAATAATGCTGCTGGCAAAAGACTGTTCTAAGGGTGACAAGTGCCCTAAGGAAAAGAACATGAAGCTGGAGAGGGTATTAAGCTGGCCCCCTCCAAACTCATCTTGGTCCATTTCATACAGCAATGTCTGGGACGGAATCTAACACGGGCCACATTTTCGAGGGGAACAAATGGGCACACAGGGGAGTTGGATAACCTGCTGTCTCAGTCTGTTCAGGCTGCCATAACACAATGCCATAGACAGGGTGGCCTAAAGCACCAGACATTTATTTCTCGGGTTCGGAGGCTGAGAAGTCCAAAAAATCAAGGTGCAAGCCGATCAGGTTCCTAGGGAGAATTCTCTTCCTGGTTTGCACACTGGTGCCTTCTCGCTGTCGTCACCTGGTGGAGAGAGAGAGAGAGAGAGAGAGAGAGCGAGCGCGCACTCTGGTGTCTCTCCCTCTTCTTATAAGGGTACCAGCCCTATTAGATTCGGGCTCCACCCTTAGGACCTCATTTAACCTTTATCATCTTGCAGGCCCAGTCTCCAAATATAGTCACGTGAAAGGCCACAGCATCAACCCATGAATGGGGGTAGGGGAGCATACAAACTTTCAGTCCCTTACACCTGCCCAGGGTCACATAGCCAGTCAGCGGGGCTTGAACACAGGCAGTGCCCCTTTGGAGACCCAGGCGTCTAACCACCGGACTTCACTACCGCGCGGTGTGTTGTGTGTGAATATTGCCCATCCGAGTGAGAAGTGCTCCTCAGGGCAGAAGTGCTCAGTGAAACTTTACGAATCCATAGGACCTTGCCCCTACCTGGCAGCTGGACTTGTGGGCTGCCTTAACCCATCCCAGGGTGATCCCGGTGATCCTTCTGGAAGAGGCTGGGCAGAGGCCTGAAACATAACGCTTGGATCTGGGGGTTCTCCTGTTTCCCGGTTACTCAGCAGGCCCCAGGCTCCAGTCTAGATTCCATCAGGAATGGACCGGGCGACCTTGGGCAAGTCCCTTGGCATCTTCCCGCCCTAGGTTCCTGCCTCAGCGACCCTCAACCCCTGCCCCCTGACGGGTGGCTGAGGGCCAGCCACCAGGCATGGAGCCCCCCCCCCCCCCCCCCCCCCCCCGCAGGCGCCGGGTCCCCACCCTAGGCCGCGCAGGTGGGGAAGGGGCGGCGTGGCGTGCAGGGATCTGTGTCGCTCGGTTCGCCGCAGGCCGCGCCGCAGCCGCTCGGAGTCCGCGGCGGCCGCAGGGAAGGCGCGAGGGGGGCCGCCCGCGCCGGTCGCCCACCCGCTTCGCTCGCCCGCCACCTCCGCTCCCGGCCACCCCGGACGCCCGCCCGGCGTCCCCCAGCCCGCCGGGCGCTGCACCCCCTGCCGGGCGGGCCCCTGGCCGCCGCCCCTCCCGGGCGCCCGCTGCCTCCCGCTCCCCGCGCGCCCCCCTCCCGGCCGCCAGCCAACTGCGTGCCCCCGGGGCCGGCAAGAAGCCACATGCCCCCGCAAGGAATGCCGGGCCTGGCGGGCGGGGGGCGGCGCTGGGCAGGGCCGGGCCGGGCAGGGCAGGGAGCTCCCCGCCGGGAAGGTTGGTGAGAGGGAGAGAGCGGCCCGCGCCCTCCCCGGCCCCCCGCGCCGCCCCTGCGCCCGGCCGCGGGACCTCACACTTTCCC
>NC_064808.1:16561015-16682079 GCF_023721935.1 Panthera uncia | reverse complement strand
GGAGGAGGGGGCAGGCCGTCGTGTTTCCCCGCACCCCTCCCAGCAGCCGCCGGCTTTGGGGCCCCGGTGGGGAGCAGGGGGCTGATTAGCGGAGGAGCAGGGGTGTGGCCAGCGGGGCCCCGGGTAGTGAGTCACACACGCCGCTTGCCCAGTCCCGGGCCGCGAGCGCGGTCCCAGCCTGAGCTGCGCACCGCCCTGGCCCGAAGAGTGTCCCCGGGCTTGGCATGAGGACCCAGGGGTGCCGAGGGAGGGGCTGAAGCCCGGCGCGGTGGTGGAGGAGGGCGGTAAGCGGCGGGCTGGGGCGACTTCCCTGGAGAGAGCGGGTGGGGCTCGGAGTCAGGGCTGGCTCGCCGGCCCACACCGGGACCCCCAGGCCCCGCCTGTACCTGCTCTGAGCTGGCAAAGCGGGCCTGGCTGCATTCCCTGGCAGCCTCTGGGTGAGGGGCTGCACAGCCAGGCGCTGGGGGCCCGTTTCATCCTCCAGCCCCGCTTGGCCCCAGCTGGACTTGAGTCGATCCCTCCCCTGCCCCCCAGTGCAGACTTTTGTGCGAGGCTCCTTCCTGTGGATTCCCCACACCCTCTGCCCCTTGGCCTTGGGGTCCGGGCTGCGCTCTCCAGTCCTGCCCCCTGGCCTGAGCTGCCCCTCGTCCTCTGACCCCATGGGGCTGGTGGCTCCAGTCTTCCCCAGGACCAGCCCGGGATAGAAATGGCATTTCCTCTTGGCCCAGCTACAGCTGTTTTTGTTGTCTGTGTTCTCCAGCGCTTCCTCTGGGGATGGCAGGGAGGGTAACCAGACTCCACGGGACCCCCCGCTTGCCCTCTGTGACACTCACCCTTCTTCCCCTGTCTCTTTGATCTTCTTCCTGTGCTGGTCCCGCCTTCGCGTCCCCAGGACAGAATGACTGAGAACATGAAGGAGTGCCTGGCGCAGACCAAGGCGGCCGTGGGGGATATGGTGACCGTGGTGAAGACAGAGGTCTGCTCCCCACTCCGCGACCAGGAGTATGGCCAGCCCTGGTGAGGCCCTGGTGTGGGGACAGGAGAGGGAGAAGTGGGGAGTCGTCGGGCTGGGTTGGTTGGAGGCCCTGGGGAAGAGTTCCCACTCCTGGCCCACCTTCCTTAACCTGCTCTGGGCAGCTCCTTGGAGCAGAGGGGAGAGCGCAGGCTCTAGAAGGCACGCAAGCAGGGACCCTAGAAGGCCTGGCTGGGTCCAGGTCTCAGATCCTACCTTTTCGCTGTCCCTGCACTGAATGGGCAGCCTGGCTGGGGCTCCTCGGCCCATGCCGCATCCCCGTGGCCTCCTGGCCAGGTCCACGGCTTCTCTGCCCACCAGCCTCCCGCTCTCTGATGGCTTCTTTGCTTTCTCCACTGGCCCCTGGTCTGGCCAGCTCTAGGAGACCAGACCCCTCGTCCATGGAAGTGGAGCCCAAGAAACTGAAGGGGAAGCGTGAGCTCATCATGCCCAAAAGCTTCCAGCAAGTGGACTTCTGGTGTAAGTGGAGCTCGAGGCTGTTCCTGGGTTGCTCCTCCCCCCCCCCCCCCCCGACTCCCACCCTCCACCCCAGCTCTGCTTAGGGAGCTTGCAGCCGTAACTGACCATAGGCGTTCGCCTGTCATGTATCAGACACGGGTCCCGGATTCAGTTTAGCCTCACCATTAACCACTGAGGTGGCTGTTATGGGTCCCATTTTCCAGGTGAGGACACCAGGGCTTGGTGAGGGTTAAGCACCCTGCCTCGGGTCCCACAGGCCACAGAGGCATGGTTGCAGTTCAAACCCAGACCCATCTGACTCCAAAGCTGTGCTTGAAACTTGATACAAAGGTTGCTACTGGCTTCCTTCGCACTGGCAGGCGTGTCCTTTGAGCCCCCGGGGAGGGGAATGGGTTATTACCACTGAAGACTCTGGGGCCTGTGGCTGGCTGGGGCGGAGCCAGGGCCGGGACTCCCGAGTCCCCTGCGGTGGGCTTTTCCCGGCCCGGCCCTGTGCCGTCCTCAGGGTGGGCTTCCCTTCAGCCCCTCAGCCTCTGCCATGGAGGTCCTGCCTCCCTGCAGCAACTGAGGCTCTCTTCGCTCTTTCCGTCCCTTCAGTCTGCGAGTCCTGCCAGGAGTACTTTGTGGATGAGTGTCCGAACCACGGTCCCCCAGTGTTTGTGTCCGACACGCCGGTGCCCGTGGGCATCCCAGACAGGGCTGCCCTCACCATCCCACAGGGCATGGAGGTGGTCAAGGAAGCCAGTGGGGAGAATGACGTGCGATGCATAAATGAGGTCATCCCCAAGGGTCACATCTTCGGCCCCTATGAGGGGCAGATCTCCACCCAGGACAAATCGGCTGGCTTCTTCTCGTGGCTGGTGAGTGTCCCCTGGGCTGTGCAGTGGGAGAGGGTGCTAATGAATATGGAAGGAAGCCAGCAGGGGGAGCCATACGCTGGCCCAGCCAGGCCCAAGAGCTTTTTTTCTGCCATCACTCCGGGATGCGTGCATGATGGATCTTGCTACCCCCTGGCCCTGGCTGAGTGGTTGTGATCCTTGGTGGCCGAGGGCCATGCTAAGGAGCCCGTCAGGCGGTAGTCCGCAGAATCAGGGGTAGGGCTCTAGGGAGCCCGTGGGACCAGCCAGCCGGAGAGAATTCAGGGTGATTTTCTCATGATTCTTCATGTGTGGGTCTGGTAGACCGTTCTGTGAAATGGACCAAGGGTTTACCTCAAGCCCTCCTCCGGAGTGGGTGACTTGGGTCTGGGGGCTGTGGGAATGCAGAGAACGACATTCAGCTAAAAAAGCAGTGATGCCAGCGGCTGGACCGGGTGCCCGAGGAAACGTGGTCCCTGCCCTCGGGGAGTGGACAGTCCGGTGGGGGAGGGACAGGGATTGAACAGGTACGGGCACATGTGATCATTGTTACTGATGGAGGGAAGACGAGACATTCTAGTTGCAGAGGGAGACGGTGGAGTTCATGGTGCTGATGGATTTGGGGCCTGGAGCCCAAGTTCATTACGCCAGCCAGCTTTGCTATTTCCTATCTGGTGTGACCTTGGATGAATCATTTCACTTCTCTGTGCCTGTCCTGTAACAGAATAATCCTAGTTGACGGTGCGACACGATGGGTCAATACTATAGAGTCCTTAGGACCTTCACGCGCCTGCCTTTAGGAAGCATGCAGTGAATATCAGCTATTATTATTGTTGTTTTTGGCCTACTCGAGGGGCTTGGGCGGGATTTCCTCTAGCTTGAGACTTGAAGCATGAGTAGTAGTTAGTGGAAGGGGGGTGGGGGGATGCTGTATTCACACAGGTCGGCTGAGCGAGAGACGCATCTGGCAGGTCCGTGTGGCGACAGCAATGAGCCTGACAGGCAGAGTGGCAGGAAATCAGCAGGAGAGGGAGTCAGGGGCCAGATCACCCTACATTTCATAAGCCAGGGTAAGCTCATGCTCCTTCTGCGGGCCATGGGAACCTCTGAAGATTGTCGGGCAGAGGCGTTACAGAATGGTTAGGTCAGGGTGCAGAACGCAGAATCAGGATGGGTAGGGGCCTTGCTGGGGAGGGGGGGGTGGTTTCAGGTCAGAAAAGATGCTAGTTTCAACTTAGGTGCTACAGGCAGGCACATTTGAGAGAGACTTAGGAGGGAGAATCTCCAGGATTTATTGATGGATGGGACGTGGAGGTAAGGAGGAGGGTATGTAAAGATCTGAAGTGGAAGGGATTATTAGGGACGCCTCTCGAGCATCCAGCTTGAGCAGAGTTGGAGGAAGGTGGGACCGGTAGAGAAGAGCAGGCTAGGGAGTAGGAAGGTCATTTATCAGTCATGAAATAAACCTTTCTTGTGGGTCTCCTTTGTGCTAATCCCTGAACTGGCCTCAGGGATACAGTGATGGGCCAGATCAGACATCAGTTCTGCCCTCATAGAGCTTATTGTGGGGAAGCCGGAATGAATCAAATAATAAGGTAAATAAATGTAAAATTATGGCTCAGGTGATGAAGAGGCAGTGAGGCTAGGAGAGAAGGGAACAACCAGAGGAAGTGATGTGGCCAGAGGTCAAGGAAGACTTCCTGATAGTTGAGCTGTGATTGAAGAAAGAGAATGCCCACCAGATGAACAGGACAGCATGTGCAAAGGCCCTGTGGCGGGTGAGAGTATGGCATGTTTGCGCAACTAGGTCATTGTGCCCGGAGTGGAGCGAACACAGGGGCCTGGAGGGGGAGACAGTCTTGGATGTATAGGGCCCGCTGAGCCAAATTGGGACTTTTGTTCTTTATTTTAAGAACAATGAGAAGTTTATTTATGTTTTGAAAGGGTGACTTTGGCTGCAGGCTGGAGAACAGATTGGGAGCAGGGGGCATGGGTCAAGAATGGATCATTGTCTGAGTAGGGGATGGTGGAGGCTTGGGTTAGGGTGGGGCAGCAACATGAAGAAAGGGTGAACTCGTTTGTGAACTATTTCGGAGATGAGCGGGGTTGACTTGGAAATTGATTGATTGGCCTAAGTAAGGGAGAAGGAATTGGCGAAAACGAGCCCTTCAGTGTCCTGCTCTCAGCAGGTCGGGAAGGTGTCCGTCTCTGAGAAATGGAATATAGGCGGGGCCCGGGTGGAGGGCAAGAGGCAGTTTTAGACTCGGTGACTTTGGAGTGACATCAAGGCACCCAGTGGCCATGGCGACTAGGCAGTCAGCGATACGGGTTCAGAGCTTGGAAAGGAGATTCGGAGATGTCACTTCACGAACCACCTGCACACAGGTATCAGCGGGGCTGGGAGTGCGGAGGGCCGCCCCCAAGGAGAATCGATGGACGAGAGGCGGAGAGGGCCTAGAATGAGCTTTGGGGAACTTCGGTGGTTTAGCCGTCCAGAAGGGGAGCACGATCCTGCAAGGGACACTGAGGAAGTGCACCCTGAGAGGCGGGAAGGCCAGAACGGTCAACAGGGTCAAGTGTTTCTGAGAAGCCAGGCAAGAGAAGGACTTGAAATGGTCCACTGGGCTTATTGCCAGGGAAGTCACCGGCCACTCTAGCAAGAACTGGTACTCCAAGACCGAGGTTCCCGACCTGGGGCAGTTTGCTCCCTTCCTCCCTGCCCTCCCCCCGCCCCCCACCCGGGGGACATTTGGCAATGTCTGGACACATTTTGGGCCATCACAGCTTGGGATGGGGGCTATGCTCCTGGCATCTAGAAGGTAGGGGTCAGGGGTGCTGCTAAACTTTTCGTAATGCAGAAGACAGCCTCCTACAACAAAGAGCGATCTGGTCTCGGGGGTCCAGAGTGCTGTGGTGGAGAAGCCCCGTCAGAGCACCACCCGAAGGGAACCTTGTGAGAAGCCGGGTGACCAGCATAGGCACTTCTTAGAAGCTTGATTAGAGATAAGACAAGTGGAAGAGAGACAGGAGATACGAGGGTTGGCTGCCGGCAGGCACGGGGGTGGGGGACTTTGTTAAGAGAGAGACGTGAACGTGTTTGAAAATCCTGGTGGGAGGGTCCCACTGAAGAGACGGTTGAATATCGAGCAGAGGTGAGGCGTGATGGACAAGCTCTCCTATCGCCCGAGAACGTTCAGATGGAGACGTTGCATATGGAGGGGCGATGGGTCAACATGTCTTCTGTCACTGGAGGGGTACCCTAGAGGCTCGGAGCAGACGGAGGGAAATGAGTACAGTAGGCCAAATAATGGCCCCCTCAAGATGGCCGCATCCTCATCCCCGGATCCTGTATGGATGTCATCTTAGAGGCCAAAAGGGACTTTCAGGCATAATTCAATTAAGGCGCTTGAGGTGGGGAGATTATCTTGGTTTATCGGGGTGGGCCTCGTGGAATTACAAGCATTTTTATGGGAGGGAGGCAGGAGAGTCAGAGTCAGACAAGATTGGAAGATGTTATCCTGCTGGCCTTGAAGATAGAAGAAGGAGCCGGGAGCCAAGGGACTGCAGACAGCTTCTAGAAGCTACAAAAGGCAAGGAAGTAGATTCTTCCCTCAAGCCTCCAGAAGGAACTCAGCCCGCTGCCGACGCCTCGATCTTAGGACTTGTGACCTCTGGAACCGTGACATAATAAACGTGTGGTGTTCGAAAGCCACCGTGTCGTGGCAGTTTGTTAAGCAGCGCTAGAAACTCAGTGCGGTGTCTGGGGGACGTCTGCTAACACGTGCGGAGCTGTGGAGAGAGCTGGCCTGAGACGGGAGAGCGGCAAAGGTGAGTTCGGGGCGGGGGGGGGGGGGAGTCGAGCCGGAGATGCCCGTGAGGTGCTCAGGTGAGCCATCCTGGGGCGCACCGACGCACATGGGTCAGCCGAGGACAGAGGCCTGGGTGTAGGGGACACCAAGCGTGGAAACGGACGCAGCTGAGGCCCCGGGAAGGGACAGGCGGTGGGGACAGGGCTGCAGGGAAGCGTGAGGCCTGAGAGCCGCTGTGTTCAGGCAGCACGGGGGTCTTCGTGTCCTGGGCACAGGCAGTTTCACGGCAGAAGCCACGCTGCTGGGGCCCAAGGCGTGAGCGGGAAGTGAGGAGAGGGAGCCAGCAAGGGGGGCTGGCTTGTTTTCAGAAGTCTGGCCGCCTGTGAGCAACGATTGTATGCCAGCTGTGTGCCACATTCGTCCTCACGGCAGGTTGCTGCCCTTCCGGCCCAGAGGAGGGAACCCGGGACCCAAGAGGTCATTAAGTAGGCAACCCCAGCTCCCACAGCCCACGCGTGGTACGCGGCGGGTTCCTTCAAAGGTAGAGCCTTTCTGCAATGCCAGGCTTTAAGTAACTCCTCCGTGGGGACACGTGGCCGAGAAGGGAGCACTCAGGGAGCTCTGGGGGCATCAGAAACACATGAGGTTTGCCGCCTGTTCTCATGGAGCCTGGGGTCCGGCTACAAGAAGCAGGGACTGAGGTGGATGGGAGGGGAGGAGGCCTATGTCCAGCCGAGTAATACCGAGGCAGAGCATTGTTGGTGATGGTGCTACCACGGAAAGCTATAGGGCCAGGGAGAAGGGGAGCTGGTTTTGACTGGGCGGATCGGAGAGGGGTCTTGAAGGATGGGTAGAAGTTCAGCAGAGGAGAAAATCTAGGGCCATGCCCAGGGAAGGGCTGTCAGGGCCCCCACCTCCCACCATGAGAAGCTGCACTTTGGGACAGCCTGGCTGGGCAAGCTTAGAGTCTCTGAAGGAGGCAGCTTCCCCGGGTTTGTGGCCTGGCCTGGGTCTAGGGTGTGGAGAAAAGGGGGAAGAGGAGGCAGCCCTGGAGTTTGCAGCCTCGTCTTAGACCAGCTCTAGCAGTCAGGAGTGGGCGTGGCCTGCAGCTCAGGGACCAGGGGCCAGCAGTGTTGCTCCCTTGGATGTTCCTAAGGCCTGGGAGCCACGAGTTGTGGCGTATGGATGGGTGCGGGGAGGGAGTGGTTGGAGGCCGCGGGGCCATGCGGAGGCTTTGTGATCCAGTGAGGTGAGAGGTGTCGAAGGCTTGGAGAGAACAGATGTGCAAAATGGTTCAAGAAAGCAGGACCTGTGTGTGTGTGTGTGTGTGTGTGTGTGTGTGTGTCCTCAGTCAGGGCCTCAGTCAGGGAAAAGCCGGAGTGAGGAACAACTGCCAGCTCAGTTGATGGGTTGGCTGAACGGAGGGAGGGCGGAAAAGTGGGGTGAACCACAGCACTGATTTTGGACCAGGATCTGGAAGCCCCCACATCCTAAATAAACCGCATTCATTTGTCAAATCCTGTCTCAAAGCCGTACTTGATGTCCTTTCTTGACCTCCTGCCCGCCTTCAGAAGCTCTGGCCCTCGTCCAACACAACGCATTTCCGTCCACGACTCCTCAGTGTGTGCAGTGTATTCTGGTAGAAGTAACGATGGGGCTCGTGATGAGCGTGGCTGTTTGCGTTTCTTGAGCACCTATGATGTTTCTGGGCCTGTGCTCAGCACTTTACAGCAGACCTCATTTGATGCTAACGTTACCCCTTGTGAAGTGGGTATTCTACCCATTGTACCAACTGAGAAAACTGAGGCCTGGCGAGGAGAAGTTCTCCTGCACAAAACTAAACAGCTGGTGAGCAGCTGAGCTGGGCTTCCAACCCAGTAGTCTGGGCTCCGGAACCCACCCTTTTGTTCTTCCGCCTGGCCCTTCTCCGCCTTCCTTATCTCACCTGTTCCTACCTGCTGGCCTTGGTTGACTTTCTTCTTCTCATCCTTTCTGCCCAGCACTGGTTCCCTCTCCTTCTCCCCTCAACACAGAGGAAAGCTGGTCCCACCGTGCCCCGTGTGGGGACAGGGCCTGCATTCAGATGGACCCAACGTTCATTTCCACTTTGTATCTCTCCATGGCCCGGCCTCTTCTTGCAGGAGTCTTGCCATCACTTCTGGCCGTTTGGGAAAGAACTGCCCTCGTCCTCTGCTTTCTCATCTCACTGGAGATGATAAACTCCATAAATCATTGCCAAGGTTTCCAAGCTGCCCTCAGACACCGAAGGCCGGAGACGATGCTGCATGCGTGAGGTGTTTGGGAGTGCCGTGCAGCCGTGTGGTTTGGTAAAAGGCCGAAGAAAGAGGAAGCCAGCACAGCGTTTTTATTCACATTTTTCACTTACAGCCAGTCTTGTTCCAGAAGGGATTTAAGGTAGCCTAGCAGGATACATAAAATATACCATTATAGCATGTTAAAACTGGGAGAGACAGAAGAAAGAAAAACAAGGGTGGAGACCCTCGGCGGAGCCAGGAAGGAGGCTAAAAATGCATACCACAATGACCCGTATATGCACTTTTAGCTATATGGGGTCTGAATCTGGCAGCCGCTGGGAAAAGGCAAGCCTGGTCTGCTACCAAGGCATTCTTTCCATGTCGTGAACAGTCCCCCAGATAGTTCCTGGGGAGGTCCCCCTTCTGGGTACTGATACCGGACAGAAGGTTTCCCGGCGGTCCTTAAAGAGAGGACACTGTTTGGTGACATTGCTCACCTGCTGTCATGCAGCCTTTCCACCTGCCAGACCCCTACGGTACTGGCTGGGTGGGGGGGAGCAGAGGTGAAATGGTATTTCAAGTGTTTTCCGCTTCAAGTTCCATCATAAAATGGAGATTTATTTTGAAACTTGAAATTGGATGTGCAAAAGCTCGTGACACAGCCTCCAAAACAGAATCCGAAAAGCCCTGAGTGATTGGGACAGATGGAAGCATTAGCAGACGGTTGCAGTGCCTCGAGATGTCAGCGGGAGCAGGCAGGTGTTACCAAGTTTGGGGGAGCTCAGAGAAGGAAAGAATAATGGGCTTGTCCAGGAAGACAAGAAGGGACATTTGAGACAGGTTGCCTTGCGCGCGCGTGTGTGTATGAGCAGATGCTTTTCATGCTTGTTTGTTAATTTCTATTAACTCTTTATTTTGAAATGTTCAAGCTCTGTAGAAAAGCTGTAAGAGGGGCGCCTGGGTGGCTCAGTCGGTTGAGCATCCGACTTCGGCTCAGGTCATGATCTCACGGTCTGTGGGTTCGAGCCCCGCGTTGGGCTCTGTGCTGACAGCTCGGAGCCTGGAGCCTGTTTCAGATTCTGTGTGTCTCCCTCTTTCTCTGACCCTCCCCTGTTCATGCTCTCTCTCTGTCTCAAAAATAAATAAATGTTAAAAAAATAAAAATTAAAAAAAAAGCTGTAAGAATAGTATAATAAACACCCACACACCCAGCATCTAATTCATCCATTGCTAACATTTTATAACAATTGCTTGAATCTCTCTCTCTGTATACCTACAGGCACACGCACACACATACACACACATTCTGTGTTGTTTTGTTTTGTTTTTCTGACCTGTTTGAGATACGGCTATAGACCTCAGGCTTTTGGGCCATGCATTCCCCATCTCTGCCACTCAACTCTGCCACTGCAGGGCGAGAGCTGCCGTAGACCGTGCATAAATGAATGTGTCTGTGCACCAATAAAACTTTATTGATGAACACTGAATGTGCATGTCGTACAATTTCCCTGAAATTGGAATTTCATATAAATTTCGTATAAATGAAATGACATGAAAGAACTTTTTTTCAATCATTAAAAAATGCGAAAACCATGCTTAGCTCACAACTGTCTAGAAATGGGGCCAGGGAGGCGCCTGGATGGCTCACTCGGTTAAGCACCTGATTCTTGATCCCAACTCAGATCTTGATCTCAGCTCAGGTCTCGGTCTTGGGGTCGTGAGTTCAAGCACAGCATGGAGCCTACTTAAAACAAAACAAAACAAAACAAAACAAAACAAAACAAAACCAACAGGTAGGGGGCTGCATTTGAACTCAGTCAGTGGTTTGCCAACAGACCCCTGCCCTACATAACCACAATATAATTATTATATTCAGGAAATTTAACCATGGATACATACAACACTCTGTCAACTGCAATCCTTATTCAGATTTCCCCAATTGCCCTGGAGAAATGGCCTTTACAGTTTGTCCCCCATCTAGGACCCACTCATGCATTTAATTGTCATGTCTCATTAGTCTCCTTTATTCTGTAACAGTTCCCCTGCGTTGTTTTTTTCTTTCAGGATATTGACACTTTTGAGAAGTTCTGGACAGTTGTTAGCAGAATGTTGCACAGTTTAGATTTGTCTGATTGTTTCCTCATGATAGGTTCAGATTATAGATTTTTGGCATGAAGGATGTTGTGTCTTTCTCCCTGTAGGTAGCAGGAAGCTTGTGAGGTCAGTTTGTCTTATCTTTTACCCAGTGGTTTTAGCAACTGTTGATGATTCTTGCCTTTATCAATTATTATTTTTTTTTATTTTTTTCATCTTTATTTATTTTGAGAGAGAGACAGAGTGTGAGCAGGGGAGGAGCTGAGGGGAGGGAGACACAGAATCCGAAGCAGGCTCCAGGCCCCGAGCCGTCAGCACAGAGCCCGATGCGGGGCTCGAACTCACGGACCGTGAGATCATGACCTGAGCCGAAGTCGGATGCTTAACCGACTGAGCCACCCAGGTGCCCCGCCTTTATCAATTATTCTCCATGGTTTAAAATGATTTGCATCCTACATTCTTTATTTACTATGTGACATCCTTCTGCAAAAAGAAAAAAAAAAAAAGTATTCAACTTTCTCCTCCTCCCCATCGCTTGTTTTAGTTATTTTTAGTCCTGGGATGGACTCATGAATCCTTTTTTTTTTTCCTTCAGTGTGTTCCAGTCCATTCCTGTCATTCATTTTGATGTTTCAATTGCCCTAGATTTGGCCAGCGGGAGCCCGTGCAGACGGGCTCCTTTTTCCTATTTTAGTATTTCCCTTACTTTCCAGTGCAAAAAGATGTTCTGGCCATCTCTCCTAAGAGCCCTGATTTGTTTTAGTGGAAATCGTGTTCAGAAATCAAGATCCCTGGGCACTAAGCGTGTGTGGTTGCTACTGGGGTCTCCTTGCTTCTAGGCCTGAGCTAGGATTAGAGGAATGAGTTGCAGGGAGTCAGGGACTGAGGCAACAAGGAATCGCCAGCCGCGGGCACAACATGTACCGAGGTCCAAGGGCACGGGTCATGTGGAGGGGAAAAGGTAACAGGTTAGAGCCGAAGTACAGAGCGTGCTTAGAAGGAAAAGTGGAAGATGATGCCAGAGAGAAGTTGCTTTGCTCATGTTCTGAGATGCTATGCATCTTAAAACACTATCCATTCAATATCAGCTTTTCCAGGAATAAAAGTGTGCACCTCAGTCTTAAGATTCCTCTTACTATCAGAAGCATTAAATGGGCTTGCCTTGTATAACTTTTATAGATGCTGGTCGTTTGGTTATCGAACCACAAAGCAAACCAAAGATTCCCACCCCCCCCCCCCCCCCACCAATATGTGATCTGCCGGTGAACCCACTTTGGCTCGAACTGTCTGTAATTCTCAAGATCTATTATTTTGGAATACAAGTAGAGCATGGAACACTGCTCTGAATAATGCACTGAAGGGCCGCCCGTGTTACTCCAAGTGGCAAGATCTCATTTCTTCTTATGGATGAGTAATATCCCGTCGTATATCCACACCACATCGTGTTGAGCCCCTTATCTGTCGATGGCCGCTTGGGCTCCTTCCACGTCTTGGCTCTTGTAAATCATGCTGCAACTATCTCTTCACATCAGGTGTTTTCATTTCCTTCTGATAAATGCCCAGGAGTGGGATTGCTGGACCACGGGGTAGTTCTCTTTTTAAGTTTTTGGCGACCCTCCATGCTGTTTTTCCATGTTGGCTGCACCTGTGTCCGTTCCCAAAGCAATGCACGGGTTCCCTTTTCTCGACTTCCTGGCCAGTCCTTGTCACCTCTCGTCTTTTTGAGCACAGTCCTTCCAACAGGCATGAGGGGATATCACATTGTGGTTTTGATTTGCATGTCCCCGATGGCTGGTGAAGCCGAGTACCTTTTCCTGTACCTGTCGGTCAGGTGACATTTAAGGTTCGTGGGGTCCCAATGTGACGTTAATTTCACTCTGATGTTGTTTAAAAAGGTTTAAGCAGAGAGCTAGGGGAAACATATCTTACAGCTTTGAAACAGCTGTAAATCCAACACAGACTTGCAAATATCAAATGAACAGACCTATGCAAACACGCGTAACTCAAATGAGTGACATCATCGTTATATGTGCGACGATGTTGTTTATTGAACCGAAATCGCTGTTTCCAGGGTGACCGTGGTAATGACTACAAACACCCAGGTTCTTTGGCATTTGGTATGTCTGTGCTTTCGTGTGCTTTCGTGCGTTTCGTGTGTCAGTGCAGTGGCCTTGATGTTTCTTACTCTTTTCTTTACCAGAATGCATCCTGTGCTCATCAAGTGGGTGCCTGTTCTTTTCTCACTAGCTCATGGCCAATAGTAATGATCGATGTTACCTGCTCGCCTGTTACAGTGTAGCAGGCTACCTCCACATTCCGTGGCAGAGAACTGCGGTTGCACCCTTTTTGTGTCAGGCGCCAGACCGTAAATATTTTAGGCTTTGTGGACCTCACGGTGTTGGCCACAGCCACTCGGTTCTGTCATTGTAGCCGGAGAACAGTCAGAGGTGGGGCGTATGCTAGCAGAACTTGTCACGGACACCAGAATTTGAATTCCGGACAACTTTCGCGTGATGAAATCTTCTTCTGATTTATTTTCAACCACTGAGAAACGGACCATTCTTAGCTGGTGGGCCATCCAAAACAGGACTTAGCCTGCAGGGCCAAAGTCTGCCGACCTGTGGCGTAGAACAGCCATCATTTATCCTTGCTCAGGTATCTGCTGGCTGAACTACGGGGTCTCATTTATTCTGGCGTGTCTGCCGGTGGACCGAGGGCGGGCTGATTTAGTTGGGCGCGGCTGGTCCTCTCTGCCGCAAGCCACTGGGCCAGATCGTCTCCTCAAGGGGAGCCTGGTCTGCTCCATGCGTGTTCGTTCTGGGCCCAGACTGAAGGAGCAGGTGCTCTCTGGAGAAGCTCTCCTCCTGGTGAAGGCAGGGGTGGTCCCAGAGGCAAGCCCCACCCCTACCCCCACCCCCCCCCCCCCTTTCGCAAGCACATTCCCGGTCTTTGCTTGGTGTGCGGTAACATCCCACTGGCCAGATAAGTCGCACAGCTGAAGCCAGGGTCAAGGAGCGAAGAAGGACAGGCCACCTGTAAGAGAGAGCCTAGTGCGGAATCACATGGCCAAGGCCGATCGAGAAGGGCGGAACCGGGGCCAAGAATTCAGTCTACCACAGGTGCCCACCCGGTTACATGCACAGCAGTCTTTGGGATGGAAATCTCATGGCGATTCCCGTATGTTGATTTTTTGAATGAAAACATTGAATTAAACATTCTTAGAACTTTTAGATCCTGAGAGCGTATCCAAAGACCCTTGTTTGAGAGAGACGAATTTCTAGTAAACCCCCTGATTTTAATAATAGGGAACGTAGGGTTTTTTGGTGTTTGAAAATTCCTTTAGGAGTGGTCTTGTCGGAGCCTGATTCAGCACCCTTAAGCCCCAGTGGGTCCTCAGCAAAAGTTGTGAGGGAGGGTTGGGTGGATAGCAATACCTCTGACAGGTGCTGTTCTTCAGGCACTAAAGGATTTGTGTGACCTCATTCTGTGCCCTCACAACCTTGCTGTCAGATAAGTACGCTTCAGCCCCCTTTCTACACATTGGGAAACTGGGGCTTCAAGGGCTAAATTCCTGGTCCAAGGCCATACAGCTCATCATGGGGCCAGGACTTCAAAACTGGATCTTCTTCTTTTTTTTTTTTTACATTTTATTTATTTTTGAGAGAGAGAGAGACGGAGAGAGACAGAGCACTAGTGGGGGAGGGGCAGAGAGAGAGGGAGACACAGGATCGGAAGCAGGCTCCAGGCTCCGAGCTGTCGGCACAGAGCCCGGCACGGGGCTCGAACCCACAAACCACGAGATCATGATCTGAGCCAGAGTAGGACGTTCAACCCACTGAGCCACCCAGGCGCCCCCAGGGAGTACTTTTCAAGCAGATGGTATAAGGTGGTTTTCTTTATCTTGTCTGATGGCTGCCCGTGAGCATTTGGCGGACTTCTTACAACCGCATCATTGAGATACCAGCACAGACCGTGCAGCTCGCCCACCCAAAGTGTGTAATTTAATGGTCTTTAGTAATTAACCAGTGTTTGCCTCCACTACCGCCAACAGTTGTGCAACACTCTCATCGCCTCGTAGAAGAAACTCTATCTTTAATGGTTACCCCATCTCCTCCTCTCCCCCCACCCCTTCCAGCCCTCACTAGTTTACTCTGTCTCTACGGATGTCCCTCTGTCTCTACAGATGTCCCTATTGTGGACCTTCGTATGAACGTGGTCTTTTGTGACTGGCTTCTTGCACATAGCGTCATGTTTTCAGGGTGCCTCCGGGTTGGGGCAGATTATCACTGCGTAGCATGATCCTTCCTTTCACTGGCCTTTTTCCCCCCATTGCGCGGATAGGCCACATTTTGTTCATCCGCTCACCTGTCGATGGACAGTTGGGTCGTTTCCATCGTTGGGCTATTACGAATGATGCTACCCTAAACATGTGTGCACAAGTCTCTGTGTAGACCTACGTTTTCATGTCCCTTGGGTAATACGTAGGAATGGGACTGCTGGGTCACACGGTAACCCTATGTTTCACCATTTGAGGATCTGCCGGACCACTTTCCAGAGCAGCGGGACCATTTTACATTCCCACCGGCAGGGTGCGAGGGCTGATTTCTCCACATCCTTGCCCACACTTGCTGTTAGCTGACTTTTTGACTCCAGCCATCCTCATGGGGGTGAAGTGCTCTCTCATGGCAGAGCTTTGGCTTGTTCTCTGCTTTTTTTCTTCCTACCTCTCGTTCATGTCTCTGGTTATTGGGGGGCGAGCTGCCCATGACGGCCGTGCTGGTTGTGCTGTGGACGACCCTGTGGGTGCTTTTCACATCAGCTTCCCTCTGCCACTTTCACCTGGAAGATCCTTGACATCTGTAGCGTATTTAAAGTTTGTTTCTATTGAATCTCTCCGGAGCAGACCCATTCCAATGGGCATTTTTGCTGCCTCCAGGTTGAGCAGATTGGGGGGGGGGGAGGGGCTCTCTCCCACTCTTGCCCCAGAGCCCCTCAAGTTAAGGCATAGCTAACAGGATTCAGGCCAGCCTCCCGAGGCTGTGAGTCCTTGCCCGAGGGCTCAACCCACTGGTTTTGCCCATAGCCAGGTATATTACCAAGAAGAGTGAGGCCAAGTGTGTTCAGGGGGTAGTTGGTCCTGAGGCTGGTAACAGGGCCGGGGGGGGGGGGGGGGGGGGGAGGGGGGACTTTTACAGGCCGAGCAGAAGGACTTGGGTGGGGATGAGCTTTCTGGGTTGGTTAGGGGGGCTCCGGACTCAGACATTTTTCCTTGAGGGTCGTGCATCTTGGGGCTGGAGGCTCGTTGCCTCCGAGCGCTGGTTTTCTTGTGCATAAAATGGGGATGCACAGTCGGAACATGACCTTATGAGTTGTGAGCCTTGATGCCTGTTGCCTGCAGGTGCACAGCAGGCTAAGAGCCGTTCACAGCTCTCTTTATTATCTCCAGTAGCGCCTCGGGGTTCGTGGGGGCGGTGAGTGGAACGGTAGTATGTAAAACCTGGATGTGGAATTCGAGATTGTATGTAAACATGCCCCATTTACCACATCTCGGGGGGCCTTTTCTGAAATTTGATAAAAGAGAGTTTTAGAACAAGAAAAGGAAGCACGAATTCTATCAGTTAAAAGGGGATGGGGGCAGGTTAGATCCTGGTTCTTGACCAGCCGGACTTAGGGAGTTGTACTCATATGTATACCAACATTCACGGAATGCTGTGCACATTTTAAGGAATCTCCCCTTCCCCTTGCCAAAGTCCATCCGTAGGCACCAGGTTTGGAAGCCGGGGCCTGAATAATCTCAGAGGCCTCCTTGCAGCCGAAGTATTCAGGTCAAGTTCGGGTTCAGTCTGGCCTCTTTTTCACTCTGCCATTTCAGTTTGCTAGACTGGGAAGTAGCTGGAGAAGAGAGCCGACGCTGTCTGCCTCCTGGGGTTCGGGGAGGAGCATCTGAGATGGGCAGAGTGCCTTGTCAACTGCGAATCGCTTCATAAATCATTTTTGTAACCACTTTGCTCTAAGGAGGTGCGGGGCTGAAAATCAGAATGTTTTATGGATTCCATGGGTTCCTGGAAAGTTGCAAGCAAATCAGGTTTTTGAAAATCTAATCTGGGCAGCAGCCGGTGATGGCACCACTCAGAGGAGCCCAGCAGTGAACCCTTGACTGCTGCCGACCTTCTGCCACCAAGCAGAATGCTCCCCTCTAGTAAAATGCAGATCTTCACTGGGCAAATCTGCTCAAACCAGCAGCAACACTGGAAATTCAGAGGGAGCCCCCAGGACATTCCTGGCAGATTCTGATGAGGTCATTAGAGGGCATGAGGTCCATCTCGGTGCGTAAGAGGCGGGCTGTTGTTTGTTTGAACGAACTCCGGCTTCCCCACACATTTCCTTTGTGGCCACAGGCAAATTGCCTGTGAAACGGAACCTCGGTTCCCCAGTCTGCAAAATGGGGGTGATGATCGTAGTCGCTACTTCACAGAGTTGTGAGAACCCATGAAAAGGTGGGGCAAGGGTCCTTTGCACAGTGAAATTGCTTTCTGAATGACAGCCCCTGGCGTGGCGTTGCTGATGTCTTTGTTAATCGTTACCATAGTCAGAAATAGCACTCTGATCCAAATAGACCATGCTTGCCCCAGGGGGCCCAAACTCTGGTTTTGTATTATTTTCTGAGGATCTGTCCACATAGAATCATACAGGCTGAGTTTTAGACATAATTTTATTTATCTATCTATCTATCTATCTATCTATCTATTTTATTTATTTTTGAGAGAGAGAGACAGAGAGACAGAGAGTATGAACGGGGTAGGGGCAGAGAGAGAGGGAGACACAGAATCCGAAGCAGGCTCCAGGCTCTGAGCTGTCAGCACAGAGCCCGACGCGGGGCTCGAACTCACGGTCCGTGAGATCCTGAGCTGAGCTGAAGTTGGACGCTTAACCAAGGCGCCCCTAGGCAGAATTTTAGAAGCCGTTTAGGCCAGACTTCCACTCTGGGGAAAGTCCTCTCTTTAGTCTTCCTAGTGGTGGGTCATCCATCTTCTTAAATACTTCTGGTAACAAGGTTCACCACCTCACGAGGGCGCTCGTTCTGTTGCACGACTGTCCTGCCTGCATATTCCTTGTGCCCCGTTCAGGCTTGTGCCCCTCTAAGTTGTCCTGGCCCTGCTCCCTCCAAGTGGTGGTCTTTCCCACGTTTGATGATCGCTCTTTCTCTGGCTTCTTCTTTTCCAGGCTAAGGAACCCTCTCACCATGCTGGTCACCCTTCTCTGGTCAGGTCTAGGCTACCAAGGTCCTTCTCATATCACAGTGTTCAGAGCCCGGGTGGTTCCAGGAAGTGCTGGGTTCAGAAGGGCCAAGGATTTGACCTTGTGGGATAAGGCGAGGGAGGACATGGGGGGACCAGCCTCCTCGGGGGTTGGTCCTGAGCATCTGGCCCTGGCTGGCCATTCCTGGACCATCTCAGTGTCGGCCTGCTCTCTGCTGAGGGTGGCCTGGGCTGCTCAGTGACATGTGACACGGTCCACAAATGCTGTGTGATCCTGCCCGCTCCTGCTCCTTCCGCCTAGGACACCCTCACCTTCCTCTTCTCCGAGACCTCAGCCAAGATTCGCCATTTCCCAAGAAGGTCCTCAACTGACTCCCAGATCCCGACTCCAGCTCTGAGTTCTCTTTCCACAGATTTCCCCGCCACAGTGCCAACCACCGGGCATCACAGTGGCCTCCTTTCTGTATCTCCCTGGACTGTGAGTTTTGTGAGAGCAAAGACATTGTCTCCCGGGATCACCATTTTATCCCCCAGAACCTGACACTGTAGTAGCTACTCTCTCAGTGATATTTGTTAAATGAATGAATGAATGCTCGGTTGGAGAAAACCCTGACTGGTGGCAGAGAGAATGCCAGAAACATCCCTCAGCAAACCTCCAGATCTGAAGCCAGCCTGAGGGGGCCTCCGGCAGTCCCCTTATCCCTCAAAGCTCCCTCCGGGGGCCTCTCTGCCCAATTGAAGGCAGATCACAACAACTCCACGTTAACCCGGAGACCTCTGCCGGCCGAGAAGTAAGGGTAACTGAACAGTTGGGCTCTTCATTCGGAGACCAGAGACTGTGATGACAGTCACGACCGAAATGCTAATAGCGACCCTTTACTGAGTTCCTCCCACATCAGTCATTACAGCAGTGCTGCAGGGTTGGGTTGTACCCCATTTTACAGATGTGGAAACTGAGGCAAAGCCCGTAGAGTTGCCTGCCCAAGACCACTCACTTGTAAATGATGAAGCTGAGATTCTAGCTGATCCCTCTGGCTCCAGGGCTCTCACGGCCCACTGGTGCCCCCGTTACTGGCTGCAAGGGCCTTGAGATGCTTTTCTTTTTCCCCCAGGAAGGAGAGGAGAGTCAGAAAATGATAACGTAGGGGGATGAGTACTATGATCATGGGCAGGGTTCTAAGAAATTCCAGGGGGAGGTCCCTGAGGACCGGGGCACCATCTGGGGAGACTCTGGGGGGCGGGGCAGGGAGGGGGAAGCCTGATCTGCGCCTTTTCTCTTTTCGTCTATCTGAGGATTTGAAACCACAAAGACTGTCCAGTCTCATAGAGAAATAAAGCAAAAGCCTCGTCCTGCTTTCCTCTTTCGCTTCCTCTAGAGGTAACCAGAGCTGAGAGCTTGAAATGTATTTCCCAGACTTTCCGTGCACACACAAACACACGCGCGTGGTGTGCGCTAGGTAACGTGGGGGCAGTTGTGGTAAGGTGGGGGGAGGGGGGACGTGTGCCGATCTCCATGGTGCAAATGCTCCCACCGTGGCCGCTTTCGAGGTACCAACATGAAGTCGCTGAACCAGGAGGTGGAAAGAGACGCAGTAGATGTCCATTTCCCTCAAGAACCCAAGTTATGGTGAAACATAAAAATGATTAGGAAGTGGGGTGCCTGGGTGGCTCAGTCGGTTGAGCGTCCGACTTCGGCTCAGGTCATGATCTCGCGGTCCGTGAGTTCGAGCCCCACGTTGGGCTCTGTGCTGACAGCTCAGAGCCTGGAGCCCGTTTCGGATTCTGTGTCTCCCTCTTTCTCTCTGACCCTCCTCCGTTCATGCTCTGTCTCTCTCTGTCTCAAAAATAAATAAACGTTAAAAAAAAAAATTAAAAAAAAAATGATTAGGAAGTGGTAAGCCTTGAATATTTATTACCTTCAAAATAATATTTATTGAATCGTACATTTCTATCGCTTAATTTCTAATAATGGCTGTGGTTCACGACTGGTTCATGAAATTCTGGAAAGTAACTGTCAGCTCCCGTCAGTCGGTACAAGCCAGTTCCGACACAGCACTCATTTCCTTTTTACTAAAATACTGACATTATATACTTTTTTTTTCTTTAATTCACTTTTTACTTAAAAGGCCCTTCATCCAGGGGCACCTGGGTGGCTCAGTCAGTTAAGCGTCTGACTTCGGCCCAGGTCATGATCTCACAGTTCGTGGGTTCGAACCCCACACTGGACTCTGTGCTGACAGCTCAGAGCCTGGACCCTGCTTCGGATTCTGTGTCTCCCTCTCTCTCTGCCCCCACCCCTGCTCGTGCTCTATCTCTCTCTCTCTCAAAAATAAATAAACATAATTTTTTTTTTTTTTAAAAGGCTCTTCATCCAATCATTCATTCATTCAACAAATATTCTGCTACGTGCCATGTGCTATGTTAGCATTGGGGCCAGGCCACCATTAGGAACGAGATAGCCATGGGCTTTGTCTTCATTAGCTTGTGGTCTAGCGAGGGACAGAGTTCATAGCCATGCTGACAAATAAACGCCGTCGATAACAAAACCGCACCCTGCAATCAGGTCTTGAAAAGGAAGTGACAGGTGAGGTCATAGAATTAGTGCTGTGAGGGACAGGCCTGTGGAGGGTCAGGAAGTGGCAGGGGAGAACCTACTTTAGGTTCAGGTCAAGAAAAGCTTCTTCTGAGGAGGTGACAGAAACTGAGACCCAAAGGATAAGAAGGGGCCAGTCGTGCAAAAATCAGTGGGAAAAAGGTACGAAAGAGTATGTTCCTTGGGTGCCATATCTGTAAACTTCACAAACATGCAAAATGGCTCGGTGCGTTGTTTCTAGAAAACTCCTTGTGTAGCGAAAATGGCAAGGCTCCCTACGCGCTTCGGGATGGCGGTTAACCTTGGAGGGTGCGTGAGTTGGAGGCAGAGACGGTCTTCGGCTACATCGGGTGTTTTCTTGAAGTGAACCAAGTGGGGACAGATGTGGCTGGGGGGTCACTTATGTTGTCTCCAGCCGACGGGCACGCGGTTTTCAGCTGCGTTCCTCATTATAATTTCTGAATGCTTGAACAATTTCATGGGTAGTAATTTTTTAAGAGTAGGCGGTGAACCCTACCAGTGTCAAGGCTCACTGTGGCCGTTGTTCGTGAAGGGAAGAGGGAGGCCCGTGCTGGGGAGGTAGGCGGGGACCAGGTTATACGGGTCTCGAAGACCGTGGCCACGAGTGCACATCTTAACGTAAGGGTTAACGTGTGATACCCGCTGAGTGACGTGATGGGATTTACATCCACAGGGATCGCAGTGGCTGCTCTGAGGAGAAGTGGTGGCGAGTCAAGTCAAGGACGGCTTCGGGGAGGTTAGTTAGGATCTCCTGGAGCTGTCTGGAAGAGAGCTTATGTCTCCCACCAGCACGGCCATGGGACGCCATGGAGTCGGAGGGGCGGTCTTGACATCTGCTGCCAGGATTTGCTGAGGGACTGGATGGGGGGGCATTGAGAGAGCAAGAGGTGAAAGGTGACTTTCTTTGTCCTTTTTTTATTTTTTTAAACACCCTTTTCAAGGTCTAATTCACACACCATACAGGGTACCATTCACTGCTTTTGGGTGGGTATCGCTTTCTTTTTGAAACCCGCGTGGATGGTGGTTTCAAACACAGCAAAACCTCGGATGGCAAGTAACTTGTTCTCCGAGTGTTCCTCAAGATCGGCAAATGTTCCTAATTTCGTTTTAACTTGATAAACAGATGATGTCTGGCGATACGAGCCCTATGTGACACGGAACGTCCCATGATCACAACTGAGCCGGTGTTCCTGAAATTCGCCTTGATGTACGAGTGCTTTGGCTTACGAGCATGTTGCTGGAACGAATTATGCTTGTGAACCAGGATTTAGTTGCTGTAGATGAGGAAAATAGGGGAGGAACGGGTTTGGGGGTGGGGCCTGGGGGGAGGGTACCTTGGGGGAGGTAAATTTGAGGTGCCTAGGAGATAGGAGACATCCAAGGAAGGGAAGTCACATGGGAAGTCAGGTATTCACACCTGGGTCTTGAGATAAAAATTGTGTGTAGTGATCAAATGAGAGTCTAGAGATAGATGTGAGTATCCAGAGTGAGAGTGTAGGTGAAGGTGTGTGCGGAAGGGGCCGGGGGACTTCTAGTCACATGCGCCGAGAATTCACACTTTGACCAGCCCGACCCTTTTTTCCCCAAACGCTACAATGAGAGTCTAAGAAAAACAAAAAAAAAGATGAACCCCTCCCCAAGACTAAAGCTCCAAAACGAATGAAGCAATGTTAAAAAGACCGCCTCTGAATAACAAATGAATTCACACTAAAATAAAAATTATGGAGTATTCTGAAAATGAATTTAAAATAACCATTCAGGGACGCCTGGGTGGCTCAGTCGGTGGAGCGTCCAACTTCAGCTCAGGTCATGATCTCACGGTTCGTGAGTTTGAACCCCACATCGGGCTCTGTACTGACAGCTCAGAGCCCGGATCCAGCGTCAGATTCTGTGTCTCCCTCGCTCTCTGCCCCTCTCCCACTCACGCTCTCTCTCTCTCTCAATCTCTCAAAAATAAATAAACATTAAAAAAGATTCAAAAAGAAAGAAAGAAAAAATAAAATAACCATTTAGGATTTGTATCAGGAATAGGCTTGACTCTGAGTAACTGAGATTCAAAATAACAGCAGCTCAAGCAAAATAGGAGTTACATTTTTCTACTATGAATACATTGAATACATTTTAGGCCCGATGCGGTGGCTCTGCCTCAGTAAGTCCCCAGGGAACCAAGCTTGATCCCAGCTCATCACTATCTCAGTGTTTGGATTATCCTCATAGTCTGGTGAGTTGGTAGCTAGAACTCCAGCCATTACGTCTGCATTCCAGGCAGTAGGATGGTGGAAAGGCACGTATCAGCTGTTCTTTGAAGAAGTTTTCAAGAAGCTGACACATGACACTTCCAACTACATCCTATTGGCCAGAACTTAATTAATGGAGAAGCCAAGAAACGTATTCTGTCATTATACGTAGCCAAGTGCCCAGTTAGAATCCAGGGGTTCTGTTACTGCGGACGAAGGAGGCAAGAGATAATGAGGGATAACGAGCAGTCTCAGCCTTCGGATCCTTGAGGAAATGAAGGATAACACCCACTAAAAAGAACAAAACAGTGGATTTTTGTTTGTGTGTTTGAATTTCAAACCTCTGCTCTTCGAAAGATATCATTAAGAGGATGAATAAACAAGCCTTCGATTAGGAGAAAACATTTGTAGGTCGTATGTCTGATGATGGACTTGATCCAAAGTGTATTTTCAAAAAACCCTCAAAACTCAATAATAAGGAAAAAACAACCAATTTCAAAAATGGGCAAAGATTCAAATAGACCCTTCACCGGAGAAGATATGCAGCTGACAAGTAAGTGCACAAAAGATGTTCAACCTCATTAGTCATCAGAGAAATAAAATTAAAACCACAAGGAGATACTGCTTCATACCTATTAGACTGGCTGAAATAAAAAAGACTGTTCATGCCAGGTATTGGCAAGCATTGGACCAGCTGGTGGGTCCATAGGCTGGTGTATGGAAATATAAAATGTTGCAGCCACTTTGGAAAACAGGTCAGCAGTTTCTTAAAAGTTAAACGTATACTTTCCACGTGACCCAGCCATTCCACTGCTAGGTATTTGCCCACAAGAAATGTGCGTGTCTACAGAGAGATTTGTAACTGGATTCCCATAGCAGACTTATTTGTAATAGCTGAAAACTAGACACAACCCAAATGTCCATCAGTAAGTAGATACAAAGGCAAATTGTGGCACATCCAAACAATGAAATACTACTTACCAGTACAAAGGCATGAACTCGGATGCGCGCATCAATATGGACAAATCTCAGAATTGTGCTGAGCGAAAGAAGCTAGACATGGCTTCTATTTGATTTCATTTGTGTAAAATCCTAGAGAACACAGAGTAATTTTTAGCGACAAGAAGGAGCTTGCTGATTGCCAGTGGACTGGGGATGGGAGGTATGGAAGGGGGCAGGAGGGGAGGTTCTGGAGCACAGAGACACTTAGGGGTGATGGATATGTTTGTTTTCTTGATTGTGGCAGTGGGTGTATACATTTGTCAAAATGTATCAAATGGGTACATTATATGTCAATTATACTTCAATAAAACTGTTAGGAAAGGAGAAAAGGAATGTGATATTATGAAACAGAGGTGGAATGAACAAAAGGTGGCTATGAAGATGCTGGGAATGAAAAATACTCATTGCATTAAAAGTTCTCATTTAGAAAGGAAGACAAAAAAAAGAAAGGAAGAAGCTTAATAGGTGGATAAATTCTCAACTAGACACAGTCAAAGAGAGAATTAGTGAATTGGAAGAGAGTTCTGAGGAATAGTCCCAGAGCACTGCCAAAAAGAGAGAGAGAGAAAAACGGAGAAAGGTAGTTAAAAGACATGAGCGATACTCCTAAATATGTTTCCTAGAAATCCTACACGAAGAAACTGGAGACAGTGACTCAGAAGCTGTCTTCGTGAACGTAAGAGTTTTTCAAAATTTTCGAGAATTGAAGAAGTAGGTTTTCATCAAGGAATTAGCTCCTCAAGTAATGAGAATTCTAGGAAAATAAATCTCCACTTCAAAACCACAGAGGGAAACTGCAGAAAATCAAAAGTGAAGGGCAAGTCTCACATTTTACCAGAGATGGCCTATCCACAAGGGAACAACAATACGTTGCTGAACAGCCTAGGGGCAGCCTTTTGGGCGATCTTCCAGGTGCTGAAAGAAAATAAAACAACCTGCTTAGAATTCCATACCCAGCTGAACTCTGATTCAAACGTAATGAGGAAATAGGACATTTTCCAGGAGAAAAGAGCCCGGCCCAACCCTGAGGCTGTTGAGGATTTAGAGGCTGGCCAGAGGAGGAGCCCTCTCACATCACAGGTGCTCAGTCATCCGGTGCTGGCCTCTGTGCCTCACAGAAGCTAGAAGAGAGAAGGGGGGCTGGATGCAACTTTCATGGTGGCCGTGTGTGGCTACTGGAAATGCTGCTCATTGGCCCTGTTGCTGGGTCTGTTATCAGCACAGGAGAGGAAGATGGGATTCCTGGCCCTACCTAGGGTTTCATCCTACAGGAGTGGGGGCATTGTAGCAGGAGGGCAAGAGGAGGGGAGGGGAGGTAGCAGACGGGCCAGGCCCCTGACCCTGGCGTGGGGAGGAGCCCAGAGACACGAGAGCCTCTGCAGGGTGGCCCCTTCTAGACTCTCTCTCTGTCTTCCAGATTGTGGACAAGAATAACCACTACAAGTCCATAGATGGGTCAGACGAGACTAAAGCCAACTGGATGAGGTGAGTCCTGCTCTCTGCTGCTGATTTCCCGGGAGCCTTGCCCAAACTTTGGAGAGGAAGCCAAAGGAGTGTGCTGGGCCTCTGCGGTCCCCAGCGGTGGAGGCCCCCGAAGGCCCTGGGACTGCCGTTTGCAGGGTTTGGGATGTGTCTAGTTCTGGGGGACCCTCTTGCTTCCCCCAGCCTTCCATCAGGGGGCTCTGGAAGAGGCCGGTGGGTTATAAGGACCCCTAGAGGCTTCACATTTGTCCCTGTGTCTGGAGTACCCAGGGCCCCCAGCTCCGGGCAGCATTCCCACCAAGGAGGGGCCCCCCTCCACCCAGGATCCCTCTCAGAGGGCAGACTCCTGATGTAGGGGTGCAGGGCTCATCCCACTACAGCTGCCAGCAGTTGTTTAAATGGCCTCCGTGGAAAAGGAGGCTCCCAGCACAGTCTCTAGCTCAGTTTTGGATGGCCCTTGCTGCCCAGGCGTGAGTACTTTCAAGAGTGGTTTTACAGCGGTCTGGTGTTGGGGACAGAAGTTTGTGCCAGAAGGATCCTTAATGGCCAGAGAAGCAGGAGACTGGCCCAGGGTCACCCAGGGGTGGCTGCACTGAGCCTGTGGAACCGAGGACCCAGCTCACGGCTCTCCTTTTGGTTCCGTGCCGTTGGCCTGTGCGGTGTGCCGGGGCCCGGCCCAGAGGGGTCTGCGGGCCGTGTGAGGGGTCAGACTGGTGTTGGTGCCTTGCCCAGGAATGGTGCCAGGATCTGGGTTGGGAGGGAAGGGAGGTCTCGGATGGCCACACGTGGGGACACCGTGGATCGGGCCTCTGTCGGCGTTTGCGCAGTTGTGTGACCCGTGGCGGCTGGGGGGTGCAGGAGAGGTTGTGTTTGGAGGAAGGGCAGTCAGAGACCTCCTGAGAGGGAGTTTGCCATATTTAAACTCTGACACCTTCGAAGCAAACAGGGAGAGAAGGTGGTTTGCAATGGGGAGTCTATGGTGAGGTCTGCTGTCCCCTTGCCTGGAGCCTACCGCCCCACCCACCTGTGCTCCCCACCCAGGAGCCATCGATGGCAGATGCAGGGAGGATGGTGAGAGGGGCTGCGGTTTACCCTCTTCGGAGCACAGTAGGATTTATTCTCTTATTGTCAGAGGAGCTGTTCTCATTGCCACTTAACAGGTGCAGAGGCAGAGGTGCCCCGGGGACAGGTGACCCCTGAGTCACAGTATAGGGATGCACGCTCCCTCCCTCCAGCCCCCTTTCACGTAATTGGGTCAGCCACTGCCCTGAAAGTGGCTCCAAGAAGGCCCTGGACACCCTCCTAACTCCTTCTCCCCGACCACTGGGCACCGGTCAGCTCGGCACTTGCGTAGCAGACCCCGTAACTGGGCGCCCTCGATGGATTTGCCCTCCCAGTCCTCCCAGGACTCACACCTTCCACCGTGGAGATTGGTTTTTCCTAATAAAGTTGTTGAATGAAGAAGGCACAGACAATATGGTGCGAGGGCCCAGATCAAAGAGGAGGGGGCCTTGGAGATGGGCCTTCAAAGGGGCCACGTTTTCACTTGAGGGCACTGTGACCAGAGACACGGAAGTGGGGACCAGACCCCTGGCCTGGGCTCCTATTCCCTATTGCTGCATCTGGCTCTAGACAAGCAAAGGAGAGGGTGTCTGGGCGCAGTCTAGTGTCAGGCCTTTCTGCACCGCTGCTTTCGAGACTCTAGAAGCTTTGCCGACGAGCTGGTTCTGTTCCACGCCCCCCCCACCCCCATCTCTGATCTTTCAGCCTGGGGCCAAGGCTTTCCCACAAGCCCCAAAGAAAGACACCATCTGAACTAACTGAGCGATCATCTGATGCCCCTGAGATTCTGACTTAATTGGGCTGGGGAGGAGCCCACAGTTATCGGTCTTTTTTAAAGCTCTCCATGGGGATTCTGATGTGCCGCTAGGGTGGAGAACCGCTACCCTGTACTGATCTTCATGCTACAGTGGTAAACTGAGGCCCGGGGCAGGGCGAGATCTTACTCAAGATCACGAGGACGCTGGCAGAACCAGGACTTGAATCCGCCCCTGGACTTCTGGGCCGGTGTTCTTTCTGCTCGCGCACAGGGCCCAGCCAAAGCATGGCCTCCTGGACTCCGTGTGGGGTGGGTTCAGCTACTGCTCCCTTGCCGGCCTGGGGTCTGTCCGATTCCCATTCTGTCCCAGCTGCCGGCCCTGTTCCAATGCAAGATGGTGCCAGGGTAGCCACAGGTGGTGCCCCCCCGCCGCCCATCTCATCTAAGACTCAAGGTGTAGGTTGAGGTTGGGTACGTGGTTTGTTGCCGTGGAGATGTCCCTCTGGTGGTGGTTGGAGGGGAAAGCCGGTTCATCCTGGGAACGTGCCTTCCCCCTTAGGGTATAGCTTCCTTCTGTATAGCTCCTTCCGCTTTGCAGACGCCTTCACTTGTACTGTTACAACCTGGGGGCTCGTGGATGATTGAATGGAGTTGGTTAGTGTTTCGAAACACTTGAGTGGTGGGCCGGGAAGGGAACGGGCGTCAACGTAATGAGGGTTGACTTGGTGGCCTCCCTACCCCAGGTGCTCTACATCCGTGTCATCGGTGGTCTGAAACCGGGGGCTGTTTTGCTTGGGGGCACTTTGGCGGTTGTCACATCAAGCCGGGGAGGCTGATAAACATCCTAATTACCCAGGATGTCGTCCCACCCACCCACAAAGAATTTTCTAGCCCCAACTGCCAATAGTGGTGAGACTGAAAAACCCCCATGACTTCCTCCTGGCTGCCCTGGGAGGTGGCGCTAGAATCACGAGCCTCATTGTCTAGACGGGGAAGGGGGTGGGCACCAGAGGCTCAGCCCCTAGTTCCAGGTCTGTCTGAGTGCAAGGCGCGGACCACGGTCCCTGTCTTGGCCGGGACACAAAGCCCCGACCTTCCTTTCGCCTGAGCTGTGGCGTTCTGGGTAGGTGACGCGGAGAGGTAAAGGCTGAGGGATCTCTGTGCCCCTAGCCTCCTGCTGTGGTTTTGGGGGCAGCTGGAGGAGTGAACGGGGCTCCAGGTTCCCCTCCATGTGTTGGGTTCCTCTCTTGGGTTGCTCTTGCTCAAGCAGCCCCTGGCTCCTCTGTGCACGTGGAAGCCAAGGTCACTCCTAGTCTCCATCAAAGGGGAACTTGTCTCCCGGTGGCTGCTCACGGACCGCTCGCGTCCTACCCACGAGCTGCCCAAAGGTCACCACAGCTCACCCTGAAACGAGCTGACCCCAGCTGGAGGGGAGCCTACACCCACATCCGGCGGAAGGCGGGGACGGGGCCTGGGGAGGACTTGGAGGCCGGGGAAGGAGACAAAGAGAGCCGCAGGGCAGAAAACGCTTTCTGTGACCACACCCTAATCGCTGGCATCGCTGGCGAGGAGATTGAAACACCCCCTGTTTCAGTAGTCTTCCTGTGAGCCATCTGTAGCGACCGTGGCCCGGTCCGAACCCCAGTAAGGAACCTTTCTCCCTCTTCGGGGCTTTAACGCTCTTCGTCACTCTGCTTTCCCCTCTCTGGTGACAGCCCCGAAGGTGGGGTGGTTGTCCCTCCTGACCCGGCTGGGGAGAGAGGCCGGGAGGGGCTGAGCCAAGCGCCCCGGCTGCCGGGGCCAGCCAGGGCCACCCAGGGCCACGGCAGGGCCCGACACCGGGCCGTCCGGCGCGGGCCGCGTTTCCACCCACTCCGCCGCACCTCTGCTGCCCGCCTGCCCTCTGAGGAGTAGTGGAAGGGGCCTCTCGCTAGGAGGAGGGTGTGGTGGTGGTGAGCAGGCCAGGGTGCCCGGGTGCCTCCTGGCTCCCCAGCTGGGGGCCGGCAATTAGGAAGGAGGAGGACCGCCCGCGCTGACGGTCATTTACCCAATTGTGCTTTGTGGGATATTCAACCCAAGGAATGTGGCGCCCCTGGCTGAGCGCAAGAGGAAGCCCAAGTTCTCCAAGGAGGAGCTGGACATTCTGGTCACGGAGGTGACCCACCACGAAGCGGTTCTCTTTGGGAGGGAGACCATGCGGCTGTCCCATGCCGACAGGGACAAGATTTGGGAAGGCATAGCTCGGAAAATCACCTCCGTCAGCCAGGTGCCCCGCTCCGTCAAGGACATTAAGCACAGATGGGATGACATGAAACGGAGGACCAAGGACAAGCTGGCCTTCATGCAGCAGTCTCTGTCGGGCCCCGGGGCCGGGGGCCGGGCCCCCGCCGTCGTGCTCACTGCCCACGAGAGGGCCATCGAGTCAGCGCTGCTCACGGCCCGTTCTGGGCACAGCTTCCCCAGGGCGGAACTGGACGGCACCGACAGCCCCTCGACCAGCTGTGAGTACCACCTGCCTCCCTCCCCGGGCTCCCGCTGCCCAGCCTCCTCCTCCCCTGCCGTCCCCCCCTTCCCTGGCCTTCTCCTGTCTCTGTCCCTCTCCGTCTCGTCCAGTCTCCCCATGCACCCTTCCCTCCTTCCCCCGCTCTGTCTTCTCCACCCCTTTCCGTTCATTCATTCTAGAATATTTCCTGAACTCTGTGCCAGGAGCTGTGCTAGGAGCTGGGAAGACAGCGTTGTATATAAATCCTACACGGGCCCCGCTCTGGGGTTGTCCCTAGACTCGTGGGAATAAACAAGCTTTAAGTCATTGTACAAGGACAGTTGTAATGAAGGGATGAAGGGCGAACGCCGGAAGTCCTGAGAGCGGGGCTGACGACCCGGGCCACCTGCGCAGTGTCCCTGGGGCCCTGCACGTGCAAGGGCACCGTGCGGGGGGTTCGTGCTCTGCTGTTGGCCTCCTGAAATTCACACTGGGTTTTGAACAAGGTGCCCTGTATTCAAGTGTTGCATTTGGCCGTGCCAGTTATGTACCAGCCGTGCCTGAGAGCAAGGGGGCCGGGGAGCTGGCTGTCCTCGGGGGCCGGGGAGGGCCTCCCAGGAGTGACAGTTGCACTGACTTGCGAAGGGTGAGTAAGAGTTAACCAGGCCTCGGCATGGGGCGCCGGGAGGGGAGCAGGGAGCCTCCAGGCTGAGAACTGCATGTACGAGGCCCCTGCATCAGGAAGGCGCTTGGCACGTTCCAGGACAGAGAGGAACCAGGGAAGCCCAGTGTAGCAGGCGTGGGGGAGGGGGTGCGGGAGGAAGCCAGCCAAGTCTTCAGGGCCCAGGCCACGGAGGGGGTGGGGGGGAAGATGAGTTCCTGCTCTCTCTCTTCCTAACCTCTTCATTTCTGTGTTCTTTTCTGTGCTTCTGCGCCCACTCCTCTCTGCCCTCTGCCTCTTTCTCCCCCCTCTAAGGCTCTCTCTCAGATCTCTCCATCTCACCAGGTTCCCTCCCTGTCCTTACCGCCCCCGTGCCCTTCTCCACCCCTCTTCTGCTTTATTCACCTCTGCTTTCCGTGACCCAGGATGGACTTGGATGCAGGGGCCTGACTGTGGAATCTCCTGGCCCAGCAGGCTGTAGTTGGGGCTGTGGTTCCATCTGGGATTCCCCTGAATGGGGAGCGGTCGAGACCCTTCTGTGGTGGGACTGCACCCCCTTCTCCCCACACATCCCCCCACCTTCGGCCCACGGTCCCAACGGGAGTCTGGCCTACGATAGACGGAGCAGGGCAGGAGGACTGCAAGCCAGCGGCTGGCCAGCCCGGGGAAGGTGGTTCACAAGGACCCCGTCTTCCCTCCCACGGCCCTCTGCTGTTGGGATGGGGATCGCACTAATTTCCTGTTTGGCTGGGGCTCCTGACAGGTGGCCCCTCAGAGTCCGTTCTTCAGGACTGGGAAAGGAACGGAGGCCGTCTACTCTGACTCCCTTGCTATGTAGACGAGGCAGATAAGTTCCAGAAACAGAGGTGGCCCCCCAGCTAGATTCAGAACCAGGACTCGGGCCCAGGTCTGCCAGCTCCCTACGAATTGGCATTTTGCTAAGCTTCAGGGTGATTCCACCCAGTTAGGAGAAAAAGACGGGCGCCTGGCAGCCGGGGCCGTCCGTTCCCTAAATCCTGCCCTGCTCTCTCTTCCATCTCCCCAAGAAGGTAATGAGGTTACCAAATGTGACCTGGGCTGGGCAGGGGGCCCGGGACCCCTCCACCGTAGACTTGGCCAGGCCCCCCTTTCCCGGCCGGTCGACCAGCTGTTACAGCACGAGGCCAGGGGCTCTGTGGAAGGAGGCCCTGAAAGGGGGGTGGGGGGGAAGCACCATCGCCTCGGCCCCGCTCACTCCTTCCAGCCCTGCCACGCCAGAACGGGTGTCCTGGGATCCCTGGGGGGCTGGCAGCTATCCCACCAAGCGCGGTTATGAATCACTGGGCTCTTCTTGTGCCAGCCCAAAGGGAGGCCCTGGGACCCTGGGGAGACATGCATGTGTGCGGCTGGGGACAAGATGAGTCAGTCTTCTCGGTCACCTCCCCTGGGGGGTGGTTCTGAATTTAGCCCCTCTGGTGCAGGCAGGGAACCTGCATACTTTTTATTCCTGCCGTGGGAATCAGCTCATAACCTTGCTCACAAGAGAGCCAAGGTCTGGGTGTTGCAGGGGCCCGGCCCCTCCCTGTGACTGGCCGTCTGTGTGGTGGTGCCTTGCAAGCCTTCAGACGCTCCTGGGTGAGAGCGATGCTTCTTCCCTGGGCGGCCCGCCTTGGGGGTCTCAGGGGAACATCAGGACCGGCTGCAGAGGTGGCTCTCTTGCTCTGTGCCCTCCAGCCGCGTCACTCCTTTCCTATCCCTTGCCAGACTCCAGACTGCCCCGGGGCCTGTCCCCACCCCCCCCCCCCCCGCCCCCCCCCCCCCCGCCCCCCCCCCCGCCCCCGCCCCGCGCCGGCGGGGGGGCCCGCCCCCCCCCCCCCCGTGACTTAAAACTGCAGATTCTAGCAAGGCCACGAGGTGGCCCAAGCGAGTCAGACAGAACTCCAAGTGCCTTTTGGCAGGTGTCACTCTTCCGGCTTTGCCAAGCTCCTTCGTGTCCGTTCTCTTGTTTCATTTTCTTGACAACCCTGTTAGGCGGGCAAGCGGCTGGGTAGATCAAGACAGAGCGGTTGTGATCTTTGCTCTGCAGAAACTGAGTCACAGAGGGACGAAGTGAGCGAGCCGGTTGACTTGCTGTCACTGGGACTGGTGTCTCCAAGTCCCCCGACCTGGGCCCTCCCGCAAGCGTGTTGCTGTTCCCGTGAAAGGAAGGGGGCCCGGGCAGCGCTCACCCTTGTCCCCCGGGGTGCCGGGCCCGCACACCTTCAGGGATTTGGGGAGCAGGTGTTTGTGGGCCGGTGCAGGGGAGCAGGCAGGTGCTGAATTAGACTCGGGGGCGGCCGGGCAGGGGGAGTATAGAGCGACTTGGGGGGGGCGGTGGGCCAAAGCCCAGAGCCGCCCCCTTTCTCTCTGTTGTAATCATTTGCCCTTCTTTGTTTCTATCCCGCAAGATGATGAAGATGAGGAGGCCCCGGGGCCCTCGAGGCAGCCTCTGCGGGTGCCCCGGCAGCGGTCACCAGAGGAAGAGGCCCACCTGGCCAGGCCTACCCTGCTCCGCTCATCGTCCTCCTCAGACCAGTCCGAGATGGTGGGCCCCAAGCCAGAGGCCCTATCCCGGCCCTCACCGCAGGCCCAGGCTGCCTGCAGGACCCCTCGGCCGCACCCCAGCCCGCCCGGCACAGGCCTTGACTGGCAGCTCCTCCATGCCTACGTCCGGCAGACCGAGGTCCTCCAGCAGTTCTGCCAGGAGCTGGTGACCGTGCACCGGGACATGGCGAACAGCATGCGTTCCATCGGCCAGACCGTGGCGGAGCTGACCGGCCGCGTCGGTCAGGTGTGCCAGACGCTGACGGAGATCCGAGACGGGGTCCAGGCATCTCAGCGGGGGCCAGACGGGGTAGCCCCCGCGGGCTCTACCCCTCAGGTCGAGGCCCCCCTGGCAGAGCCCCCGCAGGCTCCCCCGGCGCCAGCCCCCGCACGGACTACCAGGTCTCGGAAGAGAAAGCACACCTTCTGACCCGGCCAGTCTCCAGTAGGAGGAAGAGAGACGGGGGTGGGGGGACAGGTGCCTGGCCTTGCGACGGGAGCCAGTCTCCCGTGTCCGGGACCAATGACCCTTGTAGGATGCTGGGGAGGCGGCCACCTCCTCCCCGAGTGCAGGCCAGCTGCCCTGGGCTCCAACAGAGTGTGTACTGAGCCCCGCTCCCTCGTCTTCGGCAGATGCTGAAGATGCAGGGAAAGCGACCTGCCCGATGCTTGCTTGCCCTGGGGCGTCAGCCTCCTCTTGGTCCGCACCCACGGCGGCGGCGAGCCTTGCGGGGAAGAGGGGAGCAAGAGGGGGGAGCGCCTGAATGGACTCCTGCTTGCCGACCGCAGGGCTGCCACGGCTGCCTCCCACGCCCTGATTCTGCTGCTTCCGAAGGGGGCGAAGCTTGAGGACGGGCAGGGGGAGCTCAGCCCTTCCGGGAGGGGTGCGTCCTCCCCTTCCCCAGGGCTCTGAGTGCGGCGGGTGGTGCCCCTGCCTTGGCCTTCCGCTTGCCCTTGCGGTGCGTGTGCTCAGCTGCTGTGCTTGCCTTTTGTGGAAGGGGATGGCGTCGGAGGAAGGCGAAGACTCCCCGGAGTTCTTAGAGAGAGCACCTTATGCTTTCCCTGCATTTGCAGGTGTGTGGTCTCAGTGGGTTCTCAGGACAGCCGGAGAGGCAGCCAAGCCGGGTATCGTTGTCACGTTATTACTGCCATCACCTGCATTTCCTAGATGATCAGTGACACGACAGTTAGTTGGCGGGGCGGGGTGGGGGGGGGGGGGCGCCAGGACTGGAAGCCAGGTCTGCGGATTTGTCCAGCTCCCCTGTCAGAGGCCAGATCGGGAGTCGGGAGGGGTACCGCGCCTCGCCCGCCCACGCCTTGGCTCTCCTGGGTGCCGGTGGGAGGCAGCGGCAGCCTCCGGGCAGTGAATCCACCCACCCGGCTCTGACACTAAGGCTAACAGCCGGGGGGGGGGGGGGGGGGGGCTGGGGAGAGGCAGGGCCCAAGCCTCAGCACCCACAAGGTGACTCCTCTTCTGGCGTCTATAAGAACCCAGCAAGGCTCCCGTGCCACCCAAGTTCCAGCATGCCTCGCCTCCGCTTGCTTGGGCTGCAAATGCATTAGCTACACACATCTCTAGCTTCATGTTTCATTTCGGAGTGTGGGGGGAGAGCCGGGTTCCTCGAGTCCCGGAGGGAGGTGGGGGAGGCAGTCACAAGCTTAGCTCTGACCCAGGTTGTAGCTCGGCTCTGTGTCCTCTTTGCTCCCTGGCCTGAGGCTGACCCTAGCAGAAGCTCCCCTCCCCTGGCCGGCCCTCCATCTATCTCCCCCACGCCTGCCCCCTAGAGCCCTAGTGGGGGCTGGGAGGACTGCCGTACCCAGTGCCTGCTGTGGCTGTTCCTGGAGTGCTGCTTCTGAACCCAGACCAAGCTTGGTCCCAGGGAGAGAGCTCGGAGGGCAAACCGCTAGGTCCCCGTGTCCTCGGCCTCCATCGCCCCACTCTGTGGTCCTCTGGGGGTTCCTGCCACCCCCAAACTGAACAGTCCCCAGTCCGACAGCCCAGTGGCTTGATTATTGCCTGGCATTCCCCTGCCCTCCCAATGCTGGAATCAAAGATTGCCTTCCCAAGTATTTTTGTTAAGACGGCAATAAAAAGAAATTGATCTCACACTTGGAACACACCCAGTCTCCAGGATCTTTCTTTGGTGTATATTCTCTTTCTTCGCTTCCTGTGAAAACCTCAAGGCCCCCAGAGCAGGGGTTAGATGATGGAGGGAAAGCATGCTGGCCACAGGGGCTCGAGTGCCCCTGCCATTTCCAGGATTCCGGAAGCACTCAGATGCCCCGTACTCGGCACCAGGCTAGCCCTGTAAGGAAAAGAAAGGAACCCGTGAGCTGAGCGAGGTGAACAGCCACGTCTGAAACCACTGAGCTGTATTTTATTAAAGTCTTTGCACAGTGAGAGTGAGATGTTGCTAAGTGAATTTTTACCTTTTGTTCCCTAGAAGAAGTTAGGGGTCCTGGGGGGGTGGGGAATCACTATTTCCGGCAGGAGGCTCCAGATGGTCAGGGGCTATCCATTCGCCAGTGTACTTCAGGGACCACTCTGAGGCGTGACCTTTTTTTTTTTTTGGACACCTCCCCACAGATCCTAGTATCCGTCTGTCACAGGCAAGACCCTGCCCACAGAGATCTGAGGCTTTCAAAGTAACCAGAGTGGCTCCTCTGGGTCCTTTTGGGAGTCTCCTTAGAAGACAAGGGCCTCCTAACCTGTGAGTTGCCCTGGCTTACTGCCAGTCACACAGAGACCTTCTCCCAAGCAGGAAACCCCCACGTCCTGACCAAGGATCTGTCCCCTCTCTGGAAAGTTCCAGCCTGCCTTTGACCTCTTGGAATCCAGGTCCTCCTCTTCTGCTCTCGGCCGAAAAGGATGACCATGGAAATCAACATTACTCGATTTCCACAAGAGGCAAAGATCCTGTGAAACCAGGTCCAGGATCTTCTCCAGCAAGGTGTAGGTGCTGACTGGCCTTTCCCTCTGGTCCTGGGGAGGGAAGAGATCAAGTTGGAAGCAAAGGGGACAGAGAGACGAAGAGCCTATGAACTTCTGATGGAATTTCATTAGAGTCTTTTTCTAGGCTTCAGTGGGGGACTATGGGTCTAGCACATCAAAACAGGAAGGGGAAACTGAGGCCAGTGGACGGAAGGCAACGGGCAGCCAATTTCAGCTTGAGATGGGGAAGTCCCGCCTAAGAGTCCGAGGCCTCCAGCCGCACTCAAGGCTGGCTGCGTGACGTTCTGTCAGCGTTTGGGTGACCATCTGGTGGGTGGGTGCATGACCCAAAGACCCGCCCAGCTCAGAGACCTAAATGCACGGGAGAAAACAGAGCCCTGCCTCTTCTCGGTCAGTCTTTCCCATTCCTGCCTCCGTGAGTGGCACATCTTCCTCTCCGTCAGAGACCTACCCCCTGAGCAGGAATGTCTGAGCCTGGCCTTTTGTCTGCCCCCACTCCAACAAAATGGATGCCCCGTGGGTTATTTTCTCTCTTCCGTTGAAACCCATAGTCATTTCCTGTCCCAGCTAGAAAATCTGGTGCATTTGATAAGGCACAGTGGGTGAGGTCTAAGAAGTGGTGTCTTAGTGCCTGTCTATCCAATTCCCAAAGCCAGCAAGGAGCTCAGAATAAAAAGAATCCATTATCATCATGAAAACTTCAGTCCAGAGAGCAGCTCCCGCTCCCACCCACCCCCTCGATTGCTTCAAAGGTTGTCACCTCTGTGGGTCTGATTTGAAAAGCTATCAGATGAGCTCTTGCGTTCGTAGAGTGCCCTGTGCTAGCCATTTTCCACCCTCCTTCCGACATACTCTGTGCCTTCTCTCCAATGAGGTAGTGACCTGGAGACTCAACAGATACAGGGACCTTCGCTCCCTAGAAGCTTTGTCTTCCAGGGAGGGCTCTTGCTTGTCTGCAGCCATGAGATGGGACAGGCGTGGTTCTTCATGAAGGGATTGTTGTACGGGAACGGGATTCTGGGAGTGGATTAAACCCCTGGGTGTCACTGCAAAATACTTAAAAGAGGGAGAGTGAATTCCAGGTAATTGGTGTTGAGACTTAGCTGCCTCCATTGAACACCTCGGGGGAGTGGGTTGTTACCATTCGCTGAGAGGTGCCATAGATATTATATCTCAAAACGACCAAATACAACCAGGTGCTGAACAAATTTTGATCTGTTTTGGGAGACTGTGATTGATGCCAGAGAAAGTAATTCTAGCTTTTAGAGCTTGATGATTGTTTGCACAGCCAAACCAGAGAAGAGCGTGTCTTTCCTTGTGCTCTGTGATTCAGGTGATTCTTGTGAGGAGACAGGTGAATGAGCAGTTTGCCTTCTGAATCCAGGAGTAGGAAAGTTTGGGTCTACCCCAGTTCTGTTCGATGCTAGCCACAAGTCTGATTAATTTTGGATGTCGAACCCCAGGCTCTCACTAAACTGGGGACTGGAAAATATTTTGCACATTCAGAAGGAATATCAGATCCAGAGAAGAGCAGACCCCTGCAGCTGGAGAGCTGCAACTCAGAAGTGTCCGTGTGGAAAGACCGCCCTGGGCCAGGGGTCCTCTTCTCCTTCCCCCCAAGTTCTTGGTTTGTGGCACGCCTGGGCGTCGCGGATATCACGGTATTGTCTTCACGGCTCAGGGAGACCGATGCTCGTGTCCGATGCCGACAAGCACACAGATGCATTGATTTAGTCTCTGGACACAAGCAGGTTCTGGGGATCTAAGCGCCATGCATCCTGCCCGTGTGACCCTGGCAGGGTGGAGCTCACGACTGCTTCTCTCAGAGCGGGTGAAGCAGCCGGCGCTCATGTTTGCACTGCTGCCTCCCTTGGCCTTAGCCCCGCAACCCCGGGGTCTGTGCTGCCGCCTGTTGTCAGGTGGATTGGTCCCTGGACTCTAGTGGTTCCCCTTATAAGGTCACGGCCTCCTCCAGGGCTGAGTAGAACGGAGGCTACAGGGGACTATCCTTGCGAGTAGAAAGAACGGAGGCTACAGGGGACTATCTGTGACAACGGGCACGATATGCTCCAGGGTGCTCTGCCCGAGGGGCCAGGAACATAGACTCACAATGCAGGCGGCCACCGCGACCGCCACCAGTACTGAAAGTGGAGTTCGTGTGTCTTTTCTTGGGGGGGGAGGGGTAACTGTAATAATTGCTTAATAAGGAAAACTTGGAAATTACAGAGAAACTTACAAAGTAGATCCACCTGCAATGGCCAGTCACTGTTACAGCATTGGTATATTTCCTTCAAGTAGTTTACCAAGGCTTGTGTTTAGAGCGTGGTTGGAACTATAGAATAGATAGCTTTCAGCCCTCCTGTTCTCACGTTGCATCCTATCAGGGCCCTTTTTTCCGAGTCATGAAAGATCCCTTGAAAACGCTTTTCTATAGATGAGCGATTCCATCGTACAAATATGCCGCGGTTCGCTAAGCTGTTGCTCTGGTATCGGACGTTTCGGTGTTTTCTGCTTTTGCGTTATTGTAAACGATGCTACAGCCAGGGCGGTGGTATGCCGAGTCGTCTACTCGGTCTGCATCTTATGGTCCTTTTTAAAGTTTTTCAAAAATTGCGACAGAATGCACATGCCATAAAATTTACCATTGTAACCATTTTTTGAAGTATGCAATTCAGCGGCATCAATTTCACTCGCGTTGCGGGGTCGTGACCACCATCCATCTCAAGACTCTTTTCGTCTTCCCCCACTGAAACTATATACCCATTACACGCGAACTCCCCGTCCCCCCACTCCCCACCCTGGCCCCTGGCAACCCCCGTTCTCCTTTCCGTCTCTGAATGTGACTGTTCCTGCAAGGACCTCATATAAATGGGATCCTACCGTATTTGTCCTTTTGTGATCGGCTCCCTTCGCTTGGTATGTGTCTTCAGGGCTCATTCGCGGTACAGCGTATATCGGAATTTCCTTCCTTTTTAAAGCCAAGTAATAGCCATCGTATATGTATTCCACATTCCTTTTATCCACGTATCCATCAGCGGGCATGGGTCGCTCCCACCTGCAGACGGTTGTGAATAATGCTGCCGTGAACATGGGTGTAGGAGGCCATATTGCCAATTTGATTCCCCAAGGCTTGTGCCCACTTATTCTCCACCAGTAGTCTGGGATACACTTTTCTAGCCAATGTGGATGTTATCATTAAAAAGAGAGAGAGGGAGAGAGGGAGAGAGGGAGAGAAATCTGTGCCAAAGAGACAACGTGCTACTTGCCGTTTCTTTCCTTTGGAGTGATGCTGAGTGCTTTTCGTTTGCTCGTGACCCATTGGGATTTTTCCCCGTGAATGATTGCGTACCCTGGACTGCTCCAAATACCGTTCTCTGGGCGATGCCAGTCAGTCCGACTTTGATTCCTATCCTGGCTTTTGAGACAAACCATAGCATGAGCAAAAGAAGTTTATTTTTTATGACGCATTTCCTGGATGCTCGCGTGGTGTGGATCCTTAAGACTCCAGTTTCCTCTTGTCCTTTTGATCTCTCCGCCTCTGCTTCTCTGTAGGTGTTACATCATCTCAGCTTTGGAAGGCGGCAGGTTGGATGTTGGAAATGTCATTTCAGGGAGCGGGGGTAAGGGAGAGATTCTGAGGGTTTGGCAGAACTTTAAAGGTTATCTGGGCATTGCTGGTGCTTTACATGCCCACAGGGGAGCCGCGAGATCTAGTGGGAAAGACACAGACCTCAAAGCTCCATCTCCCATTTGTTCGCTGTGTGACCTCAGGCGAGTCACTTAGCGTCTCTGAGTCTTAGTTTCCAGTCGTTGCTAACCTTCTCTCGGGTCTTATTTCCCTTCGTCTCCTGTCAGCATCGGGCACCCACTTTTTAAAGACGTTGATCTTCAGCATTTGTTAATTGGCCTTCGGGGCGCCGTTGTCACATGGGTTGTTTCTTCTAGGCTTCATGAAATCCTGGAAACAGTCCAGGAATCCCACACTTAGCGCCATCGGAGGCCTGCAGGTGTCTGGGGGTCCCTGTGGCTAAAATTTAGCGAAGAGCGAACGACATGGCCTTTCGGTTTGGTAATCGTTTTTATATCTGGTGTTGAATTTTGTGCTTACCAGTATGTGGGAGGTAGGCAGGGCGGCTGTCATCCCTAGTCTCAGAAAACAGAGACCCTCAGAGGGTCCGAGGCTTGCTCGAGGTCGCACAAAACTGTGACGTCGGGACGAGGGACCGGCTCTAGCTGGGGTCCCGATCCCGGACAGGCAGCCGTCCTTCGACTTTTGCGCACGCCCCTTGCCTGTGGACCTCTGACCTCCACCGAGTGGCCCGTGCGTTCTCACCTGTCCCCCTTGCCCCCAGGTACGTGGTCATCTCCCGGGAAGAGAGGGAGCAGAACCTGCTGGCGTTCCAGCACAGCGAGCGCATCTACTTCCGAGCCTGCCGGGACATCCGGCCCGGGGAGCGGCTCCGGGTCTGGTACAGCAAGGAATACATGAAGCGTCTGCACAGCATGTCCCAGGAGACCATCCACCGCAATCTGGCCAGAGGTGAGTCCCCACCCGAGGTGAGGGCCACGCCCGCCACCAAACACAGGGGAGGCCAGGAGTGCTTCTCTGGGAGCTTCCTGAGAAGACCGTTGGGGAATGCAGTCCAGCGGCGACGGGGAGACCCAGAGGGACGCGGGGCGGGGGACGGACGGTCTGCGTGTGAGCCGCGGCTCTGGGCGGGGCCGCAGACCCTCCAGGGTGCCGTCCTCCCTCAGAAACCCTGGCGCAGGCATCAGAGTATCCGGGAGAGAGACAGGGCCCCAAAGCCAAGCGCATAAGTGTAATCAAAGCTGGTCCTCTTTCTCCGACTCAAACTGATGGGAAGGTGCTACAACCCGTCCCTGTCGCAGTGATACTAACATTTGCTAAGTGCTTACCACGTGCCCAGCGGTGGTTCTGCGGTGTTCACCTACCTCGTAAGGGTGCGGTGGGAATTAGCTGGGTAATGCGCCCATTTAGAGCAATGCCCACCTTGACCACTGTAAGCCCTCGGTTGGAAACTTTTAAGGCTGACCATCCCGTGTGGCTGATTATCCCCCAGCTCACCAATGTAGAAACCTGAGCATCGGTTGAATACAGCGACTCACCCGGGGTCACGGGGCTAGGAAGGGCACTGCTGGCTTTCTCATCCACATCTGTCCAGGGTCCTAGTCCAGGGTCTCAGCTCTAACCTACGATGGTATACGGCCTCCCAGACCAAACTCGGTTCTTCCCAGCTTCCTCCTGGCCTCATTCCTGAAAGTCCCGATCACACGCTGTGAATGAACCACCTCTATTAGAAGAAGGCAGTTCTTCTCAGGGAGGGAGGTGGGAAGGTGACCTTAGGTGTGGGTGGTGGCCTGGTGGGGGAGATGTCCATCCAGCTCCATTTAAATGCGTCATTTGCAAGTGGCTTAAAATACCCCCCAGCCCCTAGCCCTTTGCCTCTCTATTCTAGCCTCAGCCTGGCCCAGGCAAACTGGTGAATCCAGCTCCTCTCAGGGGGATATTTCTTGCATTAAGGAAAAGCATTCAAAGACCCAGAGTCCATCTGGTCTCAGGAACCAGGACTATACCCAAGCCCCACCATGTCATGCTCCTGACCAACCTACTTATTGGAGATAAATCTTCACATGGAGTATGAGTGGAGAAGAGAGAAAGGGGGCAGGGTGGCCCATGGCAATTAAGCTATGTTAATTTTTTTTAAGTTTATTTATTTTGAGGGAGAGTGAGAGAGAGAGAGCGAGCAGTAGCAGAGAGGGGCAGAGAGAGGGAGAGAATCCCAAGCAGGCTCCGTGCTGAGCCCCACACGGGGCTTGATCTCATGACCATGAGACATGACCGAGCCGAAATCAAGAGTCAGACGCTCCACCAGCTGAGCCACCCAGGAGCCCCAAGGCTGTTTTTAAAAACAAAACAGAACAAAGCGGGTTGTGGACCTTGAATGCACAGCTGCTGCCTGACTTGGTAAAAGGTATCTGTGATTGGGGGGTCGGTGGGGAGACCCAGCCGACATACTCACCTCTTGTCCTCTTCGGAACCGGGGGTTGGCCACGTGCCGATCTCGCTCGGGAAGGCAGGTTTCTATGACGAGATTCCCTTGGTTTCCGTTTGACCTCTGAAGAGACCTTGTGTAACCGTGTCTGATGCGCAATACATCTTTGTTGAATGGATAAGGGAAGACAGGAATGAAGACGGCCAAGAAGTCTCCAAAAGAATCGTCCTATCACCAGAAGAAAAGAAAACCAAGAGAAGTCCTATCTGAGGACACAGGTTCCGTCCCTTGGCCATAATCTTCTTAAATTCTCCTGGATTCGTGATATCCTCCCCCACCCCCACCCCCACCCCCAACCCAGTGTCTTCTCCAAAGCACATCAAGCTGCGATCATCCTCAGAGAGCCCCGAGATCCGAGGGGAACGCTCGGAGGAGGGAGTGACCTCTCGGGAGTGGCTCAAAGGAGGCGTAGCAGAGAGGCTTGAGATGAGATACGTGAAAATTTGTGAAGATACAGGAGGAAGGAGTGGCTGTTCCTGGCCAGGCTGAGCAGTAGGAAACAGGAAGGAGACTGAAAGGCACCATGGGGCAGGGCCAGAGCCGCGGGTGGGCTTGATCCTAAAGCCCTTGGGAGCAGTCATGAGCTCAGCGGCCTTTAGCTGTGTAGACGTCTCTGTAGCCTACAGCTTTGGCAGGCTCTGAATACAGTTTAGTGGCATCTTAGATTGGTGGGCCAGCCCCGCTCCGGGAAGGGGATCCCGACACTCAGTCACCGAGGGTCTTGCGTGGAAGGAAGTTCCTTTGTAATTGGGGGCTGGAGCCCTGAGAAAGGCCAGAGCATGAATTACTGGTCCTTCTTAAGTAGGGATGTTACCTGAAGCCCAGAAACTTCTTCCTGCAGACCGTTTAAAGTATGCCTTTGTGGAGATCTTTTAAGAGCGGGATGCATCGGATAGGTGTATTCAAAAAAACCTTGTGTCATTTGATCCACTTTGAGCCACCGATTCACTCTGTGGTGTTTCCCCCCATATTTAATGGAGGCTTTGAAATCAATTCCACGATGCTGAAAGGTCCTTCTCGGCCTTTAGATTTTTCCGAGCGCCTTGAGTCCGAAGAAGTCCCCCACGCATCCTGGGAGATTTGAATGACCTTGTCTTTAAGCAGAGACGCATGAGGACTCCCTGCTGATGTATAGCCTTGAGCTCCCGACATAAGCTGTTTGCCGCCTGACTGGTCTGTGAGAAGTGAAAGCGTGGCCCCTGACGTTTGGAGATTCCAAATGGGCAAGTGTCATAGCTGATCTGTACCGCGAACGTGTCGCATTTGTTAGTGTTCACGTCCACCCTTTCTGCTCCTCGGTCGTTATAAAAATATAGGCTGTGAGAGCCACCTGACTTTCAGGGGCCCTGAACATAACGTTATTCGTGCGAGGACAGAAGAGGGGTGTCCTGATTAGGTTACCCCCTTTTGTGCTGTTACCCGTCGGAAGCCTGGATTCATACACGGGCCGGGGCACGGCACCCCTTGCCGGCTGCGGGGACCCAGGGCTCGGGCATAGCATGGATCTTCTGGATTGTTCCCAGAGATCCTTTGGCCTCCGCTCCACTCAGAGGTTTTTAGCAAACACGGCTTTTGGAAATCCATCCGCAACATACATTCAGGTCAAGTCACTGCTCGGAGTCGGCTCCCAGGGCCCCACCTCTATCTAGGAAGCCCTTTGAGATTCCCCGGCCCCACAGGCCGCCGTCAGGAGACCTTCTGAGGGTCCCCTGTAGCGTCTGCAACCCCCGGGGAGCATACGCCCTTCTATAGCAATTTATGAGACTGTGGCGGCCGTTTCAAAGAATCAGGCTAAAATTCTTGTTGGGAGCTCAGCAACGTCTCTGAAGCCAGTCACGTGATGGAAAGAGCTAGAAAAGGGAGCGTTCTTTGTATCATCAGGTAAGGAGACACGGCTATATTTCAAGAATGCTTTGGGTCAGTGGGGCCACGCCCCTCTTTGTCTTGCTGGAGGCTGCCCGCCCGGGAGCCATCAGCCACTGTGGGGGGGCCCCGTCTTCCCGTTCCCCCCCCCGCCTCGGTTGTGGGAGAACCACAGACGTTCAGGTCACGCTCCCTTCCGTGCACCTCGTCCTCTGATCACTGGGAGAGTTAAGAAAGGATGGTTGGCTGTGGGTCGGTCTCTGCCCCGAGGGGCCGTCTCGGGGCAGCCAGGGAGCCGGAAAGAGTGGACTCCGTGTTTCGTGTGTACCTTTTACCAAGTCGAAGCAGCCGTCTTCCAGTTGCCAGGACTGGACGAGAAGCCTGGAGGGCGGGGAGCCACACGCACTGAGCTCTGAGGTGCGCGCCCACCCGCCCGGTTTGATCGGTGGGGGTGTCATCTTCTACGGTTACCGAACTTCCCACTGCCCTCCCCTATAGCCTTCCCTCCATTTGTAAATGTGCCGCGTGTATACGTAAGGCTCCCGTGCAACGCGTGGTCTTTTTAGAGAGTTCTGCCCACGTTTTGGGATCCCACTCTAGACCCCGTGATCCGCTGAGTGACCCGCCTCTCTCTCCCTGTCGTGTCACACCTGCCCCACAAGGCCAGATTCCAGAGGGATGTGTCAAGTGACTTTCCCGATAGGAGGCGTGCCTTGTTTTCTGTTGGTTTCTCCACGTCGGGGCTTTTCCCCCCTTCCTCACGCCCTGGTTTTCCTTCCTAGGAGAGAAGAGGTTGCAGAGGGAGAAGTCTGAACAGGCTCTGGATAACCCAGAAGACCTGAGGGGTCCCCTTCCGCTCCCCGTGTTGAGACAGGGCAAAAGTCCCTACAAGCGTGGCTTTGACGAGGGGGATGTGCACCCCCAGGCCAAGAAGAAGAAGATTGACCTCATTTTCAAGGACGTGCTGGAGGCTTCCCTGGAGTCCGCGAAGGCGGAAGCTCACCAGCTGGCACTGAGCACCTCGCTGGTCATCAGGAAAGTCCCCAAGTACCAGGACGAGGCCTACAGTCGGTGCGCCATGACCGTGTCACATGGCGTGCAGAATGTCGGCCGGACCCAGGGGGAAGGGGACTGGAAGATCCCCCAGGGGGTTTCCAAGGAACCAGGCCCGTTGGAGGATGAAGAAGAAGAACCTTCGTCCTTCAAGGCCGACAGCCCCGCCGAGGCCTCCCTTGCGTCCGACCCTCACGAGCTCCCCACCACCTCCTTTTGCCCTAACTGTATTCGCCTAAAGAAGAAAGTCCGGGAGCTCCAGGCCGAACTAGATATGCTTAAGTCTGGGAAGCTTCCTGAACCCCCCGTGCTGCCCGCACAGGCCCTGGAGCTCCCGGAGCTCTCGGACCCCGCAGGTAAGTTGGCGTGGATGAGACTGTGGCCGGAGGGACGGGCGCCCGGTGGGCAGGGTGAGGGTGGCCTGGCGCTCTCTGCTGGAGCCACCTTCCCCGGGGGGACCTGAGGCGTGTCACGAGGGGGGCGGACTCCGGTCGCGGCCCTTGCCCGCAGGTGCCTGCCCCCGACAGGCTGCTTCTCAGCTCCAGCGGGACGCCTCGCATCATGCCCTTGTATCCTCCCGTCAATAAAGGAAGTTCCACTGCTGGAGGGGTGTGTGCTGTGTTCTTGACCCGCTGCCTCTCTCTAGTGGGCCTACTGGTGTCTCAGCCCCACGCTCAACTTCTAAACCCCATCTCTCTCTCTCCCCAGTCCCAAGCAGGGCACCCCGTGGGGGAGAGCTCCCGGCCTTGTTGACCTCAGTCCCGGAACACAGCCTCGTTCTTCTCTTCCCGAATCACTCTTCTGCCGCACGCGGTCCTATCTCCCCTGCCCGGAGTGTTCTAGAAGGACCGGGATGCGGGGGCGTGTGGCTGCACGCCTCGGTGCTTTTCTGTCGGCCGCTGGGATCTTTAGACTCGGTCGACAACCGGCAAGGTTTTCTTGGAACACAGCTGCAGCTGAGTCCAGCATTGACGTAGCGTTTCCTATTTTAACCTCATCCCGTAGCGCAGAGTGAGGCGTTTCAGATACTCGAAGCATGCGTCTTGACCAAGCTGCATTCTGATCCTGAAATAGCCCCGGGGGCCGTGGCAAGCCGCCTTCCCGCGAGGGCGGCACGCCGGCCCCCGACCACGCTGGCCGCTGGGATAAGCGAGCCCCCGCGTCCTCGCCCCGGGGGGCTCGGGGACCCTCGACGTGCTTCGTTCTCTCCGCCAGGTCGGCTCTCGTGGTCGTGCCGCTCAGTCGATGGGGAAGATGAGGTTCCGTGAGCACCCGCTGGTGGAGGGTGAGGGCCGGCGGCCCGGTGCGGGGCGGCCGCCGGGGGGCGACCGCCCCCCCCCCCCCCCCCCCCCCGGGGAAGGCACGGGGGGGGCGGGAGGGTGCCTGTAAAACAAATCCGAGGCCGGGGTTCGGTCCGTCGTAGCACGTGGCTCGCGGGTCACGCAGCGTGGCGCCTTTGTTTGGGGCCGCGTGCCCGGTCGCTTTGGAGAAGTCGCTGTGTTCGCCCCCGGGGCCTTCAAATGTCTCCTTCCCGTTTGTCTTGCAGCCTCCGAGAGCATGGTGTCTGGCCCCGCCATCCTGGAGGACGACGACCCGGAGGTCGACTCGGCCGACGAATCCGTCTCCAACGACATGATGACCGCCGCCGACGAGCCCTCCAAGATGTCGTCCGCCGCCGGGCGCCGGATCCGGCGCTTTAAGCAGGAGTGGCTGAAGAAGTTCTGGTTCCTGCGGTACTCCCCCACCCTCAACGAGATGTGGTGCCACGTCTGCCGCCAGTACACGGTGCAGTCGTCCCGCACGTCGGCCTTCATCATCGGCTCCAAGCAGTTCAAGATCCACACCATCAAGCTGCACAGCCAGAGCAACCTGCACAAGAAGTGCCTGCAGCTGTACAAGCTGCGTATGCACCCCGAGAAGACGGAGGAGATGTGCCGCAACATGACCCTGCTCTTCAACACCGCCTACCACCTGGCCCTCGAGGGCAGGCCCTACCTGGACTTCCGGCCCCTGGCCGAGCTCCTGCGGAAGTGCGAGCTCAAGGTGGTGGACCAGTACATGAACGAGGGCGACTGCCAGGTCCTCATTCACCACATCGCCCGCGCGCTGCGCGAGGACCTGGTGGAGCGCATCCGCCAGTCGCCCTGCCTCAGCGTCATCCTGGACGGGCAGAGCGACGACCTGCTGGCCGACACGGTGGCCGTCTACGTCCAGTACACCAGCAGCGACGGGCCCCCGGCCACGGAGTTCCTGTCCCTGCAGGAGCTGGGCTTCTCCAGCACGGACAGCTACCTGCAGGCCCTCGACCGGGCCTTTTCTGCCCTGGGCATCCGGCTGCAGGACGAGAAGCCCGCCGTCGGCCTGGGCATAGACGGGGCCCACGTCACGGCCAGCCTGCGCGCCAGCATGTTCATGACCATCCGCAAGACGCTGCCCTGGCTGCTGTGCCTGCCCTTCATGGTGCACCGGCCCCACCTGGAGATCCTGGACGCCATCAGCGGGAAGGAGCTCCCCTGCCTGGAGGAGCTCGAGAACAACCTGAAGCAGCTGCTCAGCTTCTACCGCTACTCGCCGCGCCTCATGTGCGAGCTGCGGTCCACGGCGGCCACCCTGTGCGAGGAGACGGAGTTCCTGGGGGACATCCGCGCCGTGAGGTGGATCATCGGGGAGCAGAACGTCCTCAACGCCCTCATCAAAGACTACCTGGAGGTGGTGGCCCACCTCAAGGACGTCAGCAGCCAGACCCAGCGGGCGGACGCGTCCGCCATCGCGCTGGCCCTGTTGCAGTTCCTCATGGACTACCAGTCGGTCAAGCTCATCTACTTCCTCCTGGACGTGATCGCCGTGCTCTCACGCCTGGCCTACGTCTTCCAGGGCGAGTACCTGCTGGTGTCCCAGGTGGACGACAAGATCGAGGAGGCCATCCAGGAGATCAGCCGGCTGGCCGACTCCCCGGGGGAGTACCTGCAGGAGTTCGAGGAGAACTTCCGAGAGAGCTTCAACGGGATCGCGATGAAGAACCTCAGGGTGGCCGAGGCCAAGTTCCAGTCCGTCAGGGAGAAGATCTGCCAGAAGACCCAGGTGATCCTGGCCCAGAGGTTTGATTCCCGCAGCCGGATCTTCGTGAAAGCCTGCCAGGTGTTCGACCTGGCCGCCTGGCCCAGGAACAGCGAGGAGCTCGTGAGCTACGGCAAGGAGGATATGGTGCAGATATTCGAGCACCTGGAGGCCATCCCCACCTTTTCCCGGGACGTCTGCAGGGAGGGGCTGGACCCCCGGGGCAGCCTGTTGATGGAGTGGCGGGAGCTCAAGGCCGACTACTACACCAAAAACGGCTTCAAAGACCTGATCGGCCACATCTGCAAGTACAAGCAGAGGTTCCCGCTCTTGAACAAGGTCATCCAGGTCCTCAAGGTCCTCCCCACTTCCACAGCCTGCTGCGAGAAAGGCCGCAACGCCCTGCAGCGAGTTCGCAAAAACCACCGCTCCCGCCTGACGCTGGAGCAGCTCAGCGACCTGTTGACGATCGCCGTGAACGGCCCGCCCATCGCCAGCTTCGACGCCAAGCGAGCCCTGGACAGCTGGTTTGAGGAGAAGTCCGGCAACAGTTACGCGCTGTCGGCCGAGGTCCTCAGCAGGATGTCCGCGCTGGAACAGAAGCCGGTGCTGCAGACCGTGGACCACGGGTCAGAGTTCTACCCGGACATCTAGGGGGCCGGCGTCACAGAGTTCACTGAGCTGTTGAATATTTTTTTAATCTATACTCATAAGCTTTGATATATAAATATATATTATATTATATATATATATATATACATGCATATATATATATATATATATATATAAACCCACACTGAAAATTTTTAAGAACCGAGGTGATGCATCCACCAGAAGCCACTGGGAGCTTTCACAAAGCAACGATGTTGGAAACCGACTCTGGTCTACAAGATCCGGCAGCCGTTTTCACTCACGGAAGCATGTGCTGGGGCCACACGCGTTCCCACCTAACAGCCAACCAACAGCCTAAGCTAAAACGACGGGTCTCTGTCATCACCTTTAGGTGGTTTGTTTCGTTTTATGTTTTCGTTTGGGGGTTGAGGGGTTGGGGTTTGGGTTTCTGTCTTGCCTTTTCTTTTCCCGTCTGGTTTACGACGGGGGTTCTTGGCCTCTTCGCTGCCATGCTGGTGTAGCTGAGTCCCATCTCTGATTTTGGAGGGGGGCAGGTGGTGTATCCGGATTGGGGGGTGTGTGTGTGTGACTTTCTCCCTTGTCCCCCCTGATTTCAGCTTGAGAGGTTTGTACTCGTTTCCTGTTGAGCGTTCCTTCACTGTCTTAGAAACAAACGTGTCGGTCAAACTGTGACACCCACCACTCCCCACCTCTGTCGCCTCTCCCGTCTCTGGGTTCTGGATTCCCTCCTTCCAGCCCCCTGGATCCTAAAGATATTACCTGTTGTACTGAAGGCAAAACTGCCTTACAACCGAGCTTGAAATCGTGGGGAAGGGACAAGGTGTGTGTTGGGGGGCGGGAGGGGTGGGGGTGGGAATTTTTTTTTGCATTCCTGTTCTCCCGTGGTGTGGGGTAAAATAATATAATTCCATTCAGATCCAGGACTTTGGGGGAAATGAAGAGCCAGGAAGTCCAGACCCTCATAGGGCAGCGATTTTTGGCTAAAAGCAAGTCCGATGGAGAGTGTGTATTCAATTTACATGAATTATTTATGCTCTGTCTTTATAATCATATGATGTGTTGGGGGTATTTTTTTTTGTGCATTTAGTAATCAAATGCCTGCTATAGTTCAGTGGCAGGAGATGTCAATGCAAGTTGTGCCCTGGGTTGTGCGTAACTCCGAGGAGGGTCTCTAGGCATGGAGGCCTTCTTTGGTGACAAGGCTGATAATAAACCCTTCAGCCTGGCAGGAGGCAGTGGGGAACCAGGCCTTGCATCCATGCCTGTGAATGCCTCCTTTTTTGAACAGGGTAGAAATGTCCTAAAGAAAAGGAATAAACAAGAGGTCAGACGGGACTCTCAAGGCAGCAGCCTACACACACACACACACACACACACACACACACACACCAGACGCACACACACACACGCACGTACACACACACACACACAACCACAATATAAGCTTTAGAAATAGCCACTTGCCTATTCCCTGGGGCAAGTAATGGTTTTAAGCTAGAGGAGTCTGATCGATGCTCTTTTGTTCATTTAACTACCAGTATACCTCGCAAGGGAGTTTTTTTAAACAAAATGTGCGTGAGCTGTTACAAACTTCTGTTCATGTTTCCACATCTGATTTATGCATATCTGATATGCAGAGATCCTACATTGTGGGTGCAGGTCGTGTTTGGGGGAGGAAGGAAGATCTGCGTTGTCCGTGGTCAGGTCCTCTCACTCGGCAGAGGGTGGGCAGAGGACGGTGTGATCGGGCCACAGGCCAGGCCCCCGTGTCTCCAACCTGCTCGGCTCAGACGTAGAACTGTGGTGGCTTCCTTCCTTCTTGGTTTAGCTTGTCTCCGAGGCCTCGTGCCGCTGTTGAGAACCGTAGTGGAAATGTCATCAACACTGAACATGTCATTCCCCTTTCCTTGTCCTGCCCGTACCTTCACTCCCCACACGTCCCCTCCCCCCACCCCTATGGTCTTGGTGCTAAGATAACTTTAGAATCATTGCTGCTAGTTGATAGCTTTTCATTATATAAATATATTATATATATATATATATATTATATATTATTTTTGAAACTTTTTCGTTTGTTTTCAACAGTGATGTAGCATGTTAAAAAAAAAAAACAAAAAAACAAGAAACAAAAAAAAAAACCACCCGGTTTTCTCCAACTGTCCCACTGCCAGGCCTCATATGCTGCCTTGTTCAACAAATCAATGCACCCCTGCCTGGTGACATTCACCACCCACCCCCTCTCCTGGCCCCCTTCCCAGTCCCTCGTACTTCCCCACCCCCCCCTGAACAAGGAGAGAGCAGAAACTAGCAAGGAAACACCCAAAGCCCTTTCTGAGGCTTCGGAATTCCCAGCCCCAAACCATGTCCGTACTTCAAGCTGATGGTCCCCCCCCCCCCCCGCCCCCCGCCCGCCCTCCGCCGCTCCTCCCATCCGGGTCAGTATTTGTGGTCAAGTGGGATGCCCTTGCAAAGCACAAGGTTCCACCCTACCCTCCCGGACATTCTGTCCGCCACACACAAAAACTATCATGCCTGTGGGAGCTTTCTTGGAACATCACACGGACTAAGTGAGGTGGGTTGGGGGCAGAGAAGGCTGGCAAGGGGAACCTTGGTGGGGGCCGGCAAAAGTAGGTTGGGATCCTTTCTTCGAGCCACCAGTTGCCTTAGACCTTCTCCTTTCCCCTTCTGCTCCTCTCCTCCCACTACACTGGGAGCCATCCCCTGGACCACTCATTTGAAAACCGGGAAGAGAGAATCACTGATGACTGCCTGAGGACTGGTCAGGGCTGTGACTGTTTCAAGAGGCCATGGCCCGAATTAGCTCCGATTTTTATCCAGACGGGGAAAAAGATCCTTCGGGCCTACGCCAGCATCTGCCGTGAGCTGGTGACGTACCTCTGGGCTAGGAGCACGAGCGCGTGCCAGCAGCACGGGGACTGCGGGTGGCCTCCTGCCGGGCCAGGCTCCACGCCCGGGGCAGGTTGAGCTCTCTCGGGGGCCGGGGGTGCTCGAAGTCTGGCAAGGCGCTCTAAAACTCCGGGTGCTCATGGCTTCTGTTGAATGCAGCCAGGCCTGGGTGGTGTGAGGCACTCTGAAGGCCACTTTACCTTGGGACCGGAAGTAACCAGGGCACAATTTGGGTGACACGCCCACTGCAATTTACACAGGGTCTTTTTTCAACCTGGATGCTCCCGGGAGGCTCCGTGCTCCCAGCCTGTGAATGTCGCGCGTGATTTCTAACATGGGAGTTGCCACTCTCCCGCCTCCTCGTGAAAGACTTTCGGGAGAACAGGCCCCCACAGGGTCTCGCCCAGGGAACCACAGGCTCAGCTAGCCTGATCTCCCTTTGATGGGTATAAAAAGCTGTGACCGGGCAGTCCTTGTATCCCAAATATGGTCACTTCAGATGAGACAGAGCCCTTTAGCTCAGCCACTGGCTTAGAACGACATGTTTGTCTCCGGGGTTGAGACTTGTCCTAATTGGGCTGACCGATGAGTGATTTTCTTTGGCTCATAGAGGAGGGTGGGAAGTGAGTTCAGGTTCATGGCCGTGTGTGCCCAGGAGATACACTGCACAGCCTGGGCGCCACAAGCCCTTGTGATTAACACGGTTCGCTTCCTCTATTGGAGGACAAAGACACCCCCTGCCATCCAGTATCTGTGGAAGCTGAGGGTAGCCCAGCCCCGGCTACAGCTCTCGCCACATCAGAATCCCCACGTTTTGCCCACCCGGTCGAACAGGAGAGTCCAGGCATCCAAAACACCAGGTTTTTATTTTTATTTTTACTTTGTCCACGGCCGCCTACGACATTCTTGTCTCCTCATCCTCACTTGAGAATGAGAGCGGGCTTGGGCTGCAGGGCGTCTGCTTGGCCGGCCGCGGTGCTGGGCCCTGAACCCAGGGCAGGTGGGGGTCTCGCCCCAGCCCCGCTACCTGTTTCCATGTTGAGTTGTCTTGCTCAGCCCCCTGTCCTTGACTTGCTTATGTCAACCCTGTCATTTGGAGGAAGGACCTTGTAATTATTTAAGGTAATGTTTAAGTAGCTGCCATTTGTTTGGACGTGATCCCGAGAAGGAGGAAACAGGGAAGGACGTGTAGAATGCCGAACGTGGTCGCAGCGAGACAGAAATGGCTTATGGGACTGGCCCAGCTGGGCTGTGGGGCCGCTGTTCTCCTGAGCCCCGCGGGGTCCAGGAGGCGGCCTGGGGTTGAAGTAGAACGTCTTTTCTAGATTCCTCCCCATGTGTTTTCCCTCCCATCCCCTCTAGGGATAGGAATTCTGGATCTGGATCTGGTGATGGCATGTGGTCTGGGTTGATTTCCAACTAGAATTTGTGTTTTTCTAGGTCCTACGCCCAGTTTGTGCAGAGGGTTCCGGGGACACTGGACCTCACGCCCCCCTCACCCCTTCAAGGGGCCACCCTAGCCAGGTCAGCCTGGGACAGCCAAAGCAGGGAGGCCAGGCCTCCTTAGGTGAGAAAGGCGTGTTTGGACAGCAGGGGACCCTGGGACGGTCCCATTGCAGACACCAGCCTCCTGGGGGTGGTCATGGGTTCTGTGCTGGGTCGTGGGTTCTGGCCTTGTTTCCTCCTCATATCTTGAGGAAGGAAGATTTCCTCCGGAGACACGTGGGGCCCTTCTGCTTGGAGGGAGACCTCTCTCCTGGTCTCTGCTCACAGGGTCCTTTCGCTGAGTGGATGGAGCTGTGATATTTTAAGAAGCCTTTGAGGTGATCCTTGTGTGTTAGTCAGAGGGAGAAAAAAAAGTGCCCTGTTGGGAGGAAAATGGTACAGCCCTCCTCTTCCATCTGGCTTTCCCCCCTCCGCCCTGTCCCCACCCCACCCCCATCCCTTCAAGTGGTGTTGCCCTGGAAATACCTATGCAATCCAGTCTCCCTAGGAGAGCGCATGGAAGCAGGGGGTATGTGCAGTGTATCATACAAATGCTACAGCATATATATTGTATATATGGACATATGCCGTACGTATACACACAGAGTAAGAGATTAAATCACGTCTATATATCTATAAATAATATCCTATATATTTATACATTTCTATGTTTTAAATAGATATAAAAATAGAGTCTATAGAGAGCTGGGAGAGCAACGGGAAAGCCTGTCGCTGTGTTGTGCAAAGAGGGAGGAGGCAGGGCCTCTGCAGGGGGAGATGTGGAAGCCAGGAGGGCACTGTCTGCCGGGAATGGGGCCTCCTGCCCACAGTGCGGGACAGGAGAGTCCCCGGGCCTCTGCCCTCTCCGCGCACTTTCTCTCCTTTACCGCAGGCTTGGGCTGAGGTGGAAGGAGATACTCGCCCTCTGAGCTCCAGCCGAAGTGCCCCCCACGCCCCCCCTCACCCCCTGCACTCCGACGCTTAGGTGGTCACTGCTGCTTGGCCCTGGGACGTGGTCTCTGGGCCCTGGTGGAGGGACCACTGCACAGTTTCCCCTAATGCCCTCCCCCTACAGGAATGAGCAGCGCTGGTGGCAACCGGAAAGGTGCACATTGGACCCAGAGGGGCCCAGGGAGGATGCCCTCCTTGCCCCCTTAGGTGCTTCTGCTGACCCCTAGAGGCCAAGCCTCTGAAGTGCGGCTGCCCCCCGCCTCCTTCACCCCCTCCACCGCCGTCTGCCAGGGCGCTGCAGGGGTGAAGCAGGCGGCGTGAACATCACCAGCCAGTGCTGCCCGCTACGTGGAGGCTTTTTCGGCCAGGGCGGGGGGCGCCGGAGAAGGGCGGGAGCGGCAGACCCCCCGCACCCAGAGCTTCAGTGAAAACTCAAGTTCACAAGCAGGGCTTCGGCTCAGCCCGGTTTGCACAGCTGCTGTTGCTGGCTGTACTCAGGACAACGCTCTCCCCTCCCCCGCGTGGAGGCCCGTGACCCCTCCGCCCACCGCCACCGTAACAGGCAGGTTTAGTTCACGTACACTGTTCCGATTCTGTGACTCGAGGCAGCGGCTGAGCCGGATGCCCCGAGCTTATCCGCTTCCACTGGGGAGGACGCCTTCCCTGGCTTTTATCCCTGCTCCCGCCCCAGGCTGGGAAGGTGTGTCTGGGGCGTCTGGGGAGGCCGCTGGTGCAGCCGGCAGTGCCACCGAGGGCTTGTGTGGCCCCGACCGAATCAGGAGCCCGTTAGCGTCCGGGTTTCTCTCCACCGTTTCGTTTCCCTGGAGGTAGGAGAGGAGGGGCCGACAGGGCTGCAGGTGATAGGAGACAGCCAGTGGCTGCCCCCTCTCCTCCAGACCAGCCTAGGCCTTTCGGCTCTCCAAAGGCACTTACCTCTGTCCCCGAGCCTCCTCTGACCCCACGTCCTCCTCTTCCCTGCCATCTACCAACGTACCTCAGTCTCCAGCAGACCCAACCTCTACACCTATGGTCTGGGGCAGGTCTGTTTCGCCAATGCCCACCTCTTCGCCCCTCCACGTCTGCCTGGGTCTCCTTGAGCCACAGCTGGCTGCCCACTGGGTCTCGGAATCCCTTCCAGTGCCTCCAGAAAGACCAGGGCGGCCCGAGCCTTCCTGCCACGGTGGTGGGTCAGACCCATGGCCAGGGGTGGGCATCCCCGGGTAGCAATCCACGATGCACTGTACCTCAGAGAGAGAGCATACCATGGGCCTCACGGGCACCGTGCCTCCGTCCAGGCGAGGACAGCCGGTTACAGTAAATACTGCTTGCAAGGAGACAAGGGCCAGGCTGCCCTCGGGCGCCCCTGCGTCTCCACTTTGGTCTCTCGGGAAGAGCCAGCAGGTCTGATTTGCTCTTTTTCAGCCCTGTCTCTCTCCTTCTCTCCACCCCCACGCTGCTGAACCGATTCATTTCAATCACAAAGGAAAACTAAGGTGGGGGGGGGGAATACTTAGGAGTCTATTATCACACACATATTAATATGTTAATACTTTCTTTCTTAAAAAAAAAAAAAAAAACCTCTTGACGTTATTATTTTGCAGACTACGCTTTATAGTACCTGTGTGACGGGACCTAGAACACTGGATACAAATAGAGCTATGTTGGTTTATCATAATATGTACGCAGAAACTTTCCTTTTGTCATATTATCCTTGTAATGTAAGAAGATTGTTAATAAAAGCATTTAAATTTACTCACCAAGGTCGAATCTCTGCCTCCTTGCCTCCATCCCGGGCCTGGGCCCTGGGCCATCCAGAACGGGTCCTATTTCAAAGGCTCCAGGGTCAGGATAGGAGCCTGCCTGCTGCTGCCAGGTTGGAAGGTACTAGAAGAGACCTCTAAGCCCCTTCCTGCCTCTGTCACTTTTCCCCCAGTCAAGTCCATTTCCAGCAGGTAACCTACATGCCTCACCCACCTATCTGGCCAAAAGGAGGTGTAAAACCGAAACCATTTAAAATAAACCTGCCTGCCCCCGCATGCATTTATCCCACAGAGACTCTGGGAGGAAGCACACCCAGAGCGGTTGCAGACAGACTGTTGCTCTGATGCTCTCTCCAACTGCCTTGCACAGTTCTCCACCTGCACACCTGGTCCCTGGGGAGGGTCTTCCCCCGCTGGTTCACTAACGGCACTGGCATGGGGACGGGTGTAAGCGATGCTTTGCCCAAATTGGTCTAGAGAAAAGATGGGCATAAATTCAGTAAAGACATAGATAAAGTGTTTGTATTTCTTCTAAAGAGGATCTAAGCTCTCCTACTCTCAGCTTCGGCTCCCCGCTAATCTGGCTTCCTTTCAGGGGCCGTCCTTCTCCCCTTTCCTTAATCTCTGCCATCTTCCTCCCAGGCTGTGACCCTCAGGTCACTCAGGTCCCCTCAGTTGGTCACTCAGAGGCTTCCTGTTGTGAACGCCACCCCACAGTGCCCATGGAATGTTCTGGTTCTCTTCTTTTCCCAGAAGATGGGGGATAGGAGAGGAAGGAGCAAAGGGCCATAGCTGTCCATGCCTATCCAGCCCAGGGGAACCAGCATCAGCCCACACTCCATTGCTGGCCATCTGGACTTGACTTTCATTGGCAGTCTTATCTGGAACCTATTAATGATTTCATCACTGGAGAGCAAGGAATGGAAAGATCCTCCACCTGCACTTGGCCGTGAGATCGGTCTCCCCCGAGCCGGGCTTGGAGGATGTGGTAAGACAATGAAATCTAGCCCACTCCCTTCCTTCCCCCTTCTCTCCAGTTGCTCCCTAGCTTCCCTCTCCAAGAATCAAAGGACAAGTTGCATTCACCTCAGAGAGATGACGCAGGACACTGACTAGTGGCCCAGAGACCCGAGGGGCTGCTATGTGACAATGTCTACAGTGATCTTTTGAAAACACAAGTCTAGTCATGGCGTCTTCTCTGCTTAAAACTCTCCGGTGGTTTCCCATTGCCCTTGAAGTTCAATCCAAGGGCCTGAGCATGACCATGGCCCTGCACAGTCTAGCCCCTGCCTACCTCCTGGCCTCAGCCTGTGACCTCCTCTGCCCGGGGCTCCAGGCACACCTCCCTTCTCTGTTCCTCAGGCTCACCAAGCTTTTTTCTGCCTCAGGACCTCCCATTACCCCGGGGCCCGCTGCCTGGGATGGTTTCCCCCAGGGTGGTTGTATGGCTGAGCTCTTCTCCTCTTTTAGAATCAGCTAAAATGCCACCTGTTCAGAGAGGTCTTCTGTCTCTAAATAGCCACCCTCGAGGCACCGCCCGTTGTCCCTCCTGTAATTATTTTCTTTCAAGACCCTTATCTCTGTTTGCCTCTGTGTCTGGGGGTGGGGGTGGCTGTGTGTGTCTGTGTGTGATTTTTCTATGTCTGGTTTTCCCCCTCTAGGTTGTAAAGCCCACGAGAAAAAGCGGAGACTTTCTAATATCACATAGTAGGCATTTAATCAATGTTTATTGAAATGACTTCACGCAGCACCTGATAAAAGTATAATCCCATTAATGCTGTATTGGTCACAGGGGAAGTCCTAGATGCTTCCACTTCATCTGTCCCTGTATGAGTTTCTCCATTTACTCAGGATGACTCTGCACCTGACCCCCGGCTATCTCCGGCCTTGACTCAGCCTCTTCTTTATACAAAGCTGGACGTGGCCCCTGAGGTGCCTACCTGAAATACCCTCCACTCCCACCAGCTCTTGTCCCTTGAATAATGGTCTCTTCCAATCCAGGCAGGTGTCCCCTCTTTCCCCGAGCAAAGAGAACTTCCCAGCGCCTTCCAGCTTGGTAATTCTCAGGCCGTGGTTCCAGGTAGCATTTTAAAGCCACTGTGTGCGTATCTAAGTTACCTTTCCAATAAAGACGCTTGGCCACTGGCTGTATGTCAGAGCCTGGACTTTAGGGTTAGAGGACACCACATTGGATCCCCGCGCCCTCCCCCCCCCCCACCTCTTATAAGCTGTGAGACTTAGGTAGGTCACTTATCTGAGTCTGTGCCTTCAGCGCTTAGCACAGAGCAGTGGTCCACGGCATGCTGTTTATCGTCATTATCGTCAGATCAGGATGACCTAGGTGCCAGAACGGTGTGTGATTCCCCACTGCCATCACCTTTCACCCGGAATTACTGGGGCCACCTTGGATGAGGACAGCTGGAACGGACTCCTCTGCCTGAATGGGGGTCACCTCTTCCTTCTCAGTCTAGAGAGCCTCAGGGAAGATTCTCCTGTTTCAACAGCTCACCCTACCTGGCTTTCAAGGGAAAAAAGCCTGCAGAGAGATTTTGTTTGTTTGTTTGGGGCTGGAAAAACGAGTTTCTCTTTGCTTGTCCCTGGCTTGAGCGCCTGGGTTTCTGAAGCAGGATTTCTGCCATCCCCCGGTTGCCGCTGAGCTGTCCTGAAACACCAAGAAGGAGCTCCGGTCTGGGCTGCTCGAGGGGAGACCACACCCGACCGAAGAAGAACCATCTCAGGGCCCTGAGCACATGGTGGCCACCACTGGACCGGTTTCCGTGGCAACGCCTGGCTTCCGGCCCCAAGACTGCCTTCCTCCCACCTCCTCCCAGGCAGGTGTCTGCCTCCATCTCTAGCTTGGGGATGCTTCTGAGGTTCCTGCCAAGGAACTCAGGTGCTGGCTCACCTGCAGGAGGGAAAGGAGGGGAGGATGGGGGCAGTTCTTCAACACTGGCAACAAGAAAATGCCCAACCCCCTAAATCTATCCATAGCACATCCTGTGGCTCTAGCCTTGCCAGGTGTCTGCCCTGGAAGGGAGACAGAACAGATGCTAGGGTTCTGAGCTTCTGGAATGGTGGTGCTTCCGACTGGCTATAAAAAAGAAATAGAAAGTCTTGGGTGGAAAATTACCACCAGCACATGAGAAGAGGCTGACTCGGGAGCCTCAGGTGACATCGTATATCGTCTCGAGGAGTGGGTGGATGTCAGGAGGGACCGTTCGACGATGCTAGGCATGGGGCAGAGAGGGCAGGTACACAGGTACATGGGTTTAGCTTGTTTTATGTATGATATGGAAGACCAAAGATGTGTGTGAAAGGTACATTGAGGCCAGTTTCGATCACAGGATCATAAAACCTTAAAGTCAGTGATCGTTTGGTCCAAATTCATTTTACAGATGGGGACACTGAGGCCCGAAGGCAAGTGACTTGTCCAAGGCCACAAAGTGACATAGCCATGCTGGGTTGCTGGTTCTTAGCTCCTAAATGCAGGGCTCTAGACTTGAGTCCCTCTGCAGGGACAGAGCTTATACTTAAGGCGGTTCAGTGGAAAGCCCCGTATAAGGCTTGTTTAACTCTATAGAACTCTATAAGCCCTGTATAACTCCTCTTCCCTCTTCCAGACTCTCAAATATTCGTTTGGGGCTCTAGTGGGCCATATTCATAGTTACCTGGGAAACAGTCTATCTTTGGCTCTGTGGAGTAGGACCTACTTCTCCTCTATTACGAAAATAAACATCCAGGTTGTCATTAAAATATAATAAATATGTGTATAATATAAAATAAGGAATGATATGCGCAGCCTTAGAAAGCAAAGACATCTCATGGTTTTCTTCATGGATCATTTATCTTTTATAAGAACTTTGCTTTTAATCAGCCCTGGCTGATTCCCTACTGACTGTGAAATTCAGGCCCCAGACTTTGCCTAATGCCAGGGGCTCTTCCTCCAGAGGCCAGGGCCGCAGTGGCCACCAGGAGGCCCTATGGTGACGGGCCTCCGGGAGTCCTCTTGTCCCTGCCCACCTTCTGGAGCACAAGAGGACTATTGGCTGCTGCACTGATCTTCCAATGATGGGAGTGTTTCTTTTGGGGATGTTAGGGAAAGAATTCTCTAGTTCCTACCTAATTTTTTTTCTTCTCAAGAATGAAGTCAGAGCCCCGAGAGGCCAGTACCCCTGCTTGCGTGTAGCCCCTTTGATTCAATGCTCAAGCAAAGCCATCAAGGCACACACATACACACACACACACGCACATGCACACACAGAGAGCACTTTATGATTCAGCCATTCTACTCACTCCTAGGTACATATCTTAGAGAAACGTGTGCATGTGAACGAGGGGATATGCACAGGCATGTCCACAGCAATCTTGTAATAGGAAAAAAAAGGAAACATCTAAACGTATGTCAGTAAGAGGATGGGATTCTGGCATCTCCATACGATGGAATGTTATACAGCAGCAAATGCATGAATGAATGAGCGAGTGAACGAGTGAATGAATGAACTAGAGCTACATAGGTCTGCATGGATCAAGCTCAAAATTTTAACGTGGGCGGGGGGCAGTGCCTGGGTGGCTCAGTCGGTTAAGCATCCGACTCCTGATTTTGGCCCAGGTTATGATCTTGCGGCTCATGAGATGAAACCCCACGTCGGGCTCTGCATTAACAGTGCGAAGCCCGCCTGGGAGTGTCTCTCTCCCTCTCTCTCTCTCTCTCTGCTCCTCCCTTGTTCACTCCCTTTCTCTCTCTCAAAATAAGTAAATAAAAACCAAAACAGAACTTAAAACGATTTGGATGGGGGGCAATAGTGGGATGCGATTTAAACAAAGTTTAACACACGCAAACACACTCTGACGCTGCTCAGGGTTTACATACACGCGTAGCGAAAGGACAAAGAAATGCTTGGGGGGAGAAACACGGCAGTCTCCTGAGTGAAGGACTTGAGAGGACTTTGGCTACCTTGGTCGAGTTTTATAAAACTCGGCAGCGGCTTATGAGTGTTTACCGGATTGTTTTTTTGTGCATATAGGTCTAAAATGTTAAGTGAAAAGAAAGAAACAAGACACCAGGCACCTGACCTGGTTGGAAATTATTTATTTACCATTGAAAGGTCGGTGTTCCCCAATGTGACACCAGACGTATGACTACAACGTCTCATGCGTCTTTTTGTACTTCAGTTCATGACTGCGAAACAGACACACGCTTAGCACTGACAACAGCAAACACAGGCGGCAGAAACAAATCACGAAGACTACGTCTGTCTTTTGGGGGGTCCTCGCCTCGATCTGGCTCGGGCTGGGACTGCCTCCCTCCAGGACTCCTGTACACCCCAAAGGAACTGCCCCGGGGAGCCTCTCTTCCAACCCTACCCTCTCTACCCAGCCTCATTTGGAGCGCTATGTCACTTAACCCACACCCAGAGTCGTATCTCAAATTGAAATGGACGGACACGCACAAGGACTCGCGCAATAGACACTCAGCAAATACACACTGATTTGATGTAAGCAGCGGAGTCACAGATGAACGCGGGCGGACTCCCATCGCCATCCAGGTCACCTTGGGGGCCCCAGGCCGCTCTGCGATGGGTTCTCGCCTTATTTCCATCTCGCTCCATGCCCTTCTTCGAAAATGCTCCCTGGCCAAGCACAAGGTGTTCCTTTCAGAAATGGTCGGCCGAAGTCACACGGGCCCAATTACTCTAATTGGGGGGTGAGTTGCACGTGTGTCTGCTACAAGGTACGCGGAGGCGAAGATCGCCGAAGCCTGTCGACATGGCGGTCTGGGACCTCTGGGCGATTGAAAATGCACCCAGACGGAATTTTGTTGGAAAAGCACAGCCGTTACAGTCTCTTCTGTCACTAGGTACACGTACAGGTGGCTGGGATTTGTCATTAGGTGGATGGTAGCACTTACGGCTGAGGTGTCTGCTGCTTTTACCATTGAGCACTCAGGACAGACGGACTTTTGTGTCACTCGCAGTGTCTCTTCCTGCCAACCCCCTATCCATCCTTCATTCATTAATTCACTCAACAGATACTTATCGGGGGCCCATCAGCTAGCTTCATTCTGGGTCCTCGGAACACACAGGTGAAAAACCTCCCGAAAAAACCTATCTCGTTCCGCGCAGGCCTGCTCTGTGAGGTGGTGGGTGACACTTCGATGTGCTACGGTGGCGTTTGACTCTTACTGGGGCAGCCTTTAGATTGGATTCTGGAAAGCGCAACGCTTGAGATACAAAGATCGGATGCCTCGTGATGGAATGACCAGAGGCAGAGTTGATCTTTCTGGCGTCAGAGGCCCTCTCCGGCCCACCTCAAACATCCTTCAGTGCGACCGTGAGGCAGGTGCATAGATTTATAAGGAAGTAGAACCCGTGTTTCCTGATTTTAAGTCTAGAACCCAGAGCGTTGTCCGTTGGAGTAGCGGATGTTGCCAAGAAGAGAAGACTGGTCAGCTCACGTAGGAAATGTTTTGTTTCCTTGTGGCTATGCCAACCCCAACAGGCAGACCAGGGCGTGAGGGGAGCCTCAACAACGTGTTATAGGAAATCGCTAGCAAATGCTTTGCCTAAAAAGCACTTGGCAGGGGGGGTGCTCCACCTTAATGAGCAAGATCTCCAATTCTGAAAGCCTTTCCAATTAAACAGGGATCCGATATTTTTTTCTGTTTCTTCGGATGCTTTTCTACTTCTGCACGGGACGGGCAGATCGTGACAGAAGGTGATAAGGCCCCTGCTCAGATTCTCAGGGAGAGGCCAAGCATGGCCTGACTTGTTTCGGGAAAGAAGCACGGCCCTTACCCACCTCGCCTCAGGGTCCCTTGGGGGTCACAGGACCGGGTGACATTTGAAAGCCCAGAGTTTGGATGTCCCGTAGCAGAGTTCAGCTGCAGAATCCATGGTTCTGGAAGTGCCTGGGGATGGTTCTGGCGCTTTCCAGTCATCATCAGCTGCCATCTTGAAGCGTAAAGATGATCTGTGGGTGGCCTGAGAGTTTGTTTTTTTTGGCCAGAGAATGCCGACGGCTTCGGAGCACTATTTCATCTACCACCTCATTCACAGATACAGAACTGCCGTGTTGCTGGTCCTGTTTTACAGATGGCCAACCACGGAACCCAGGGATCCTGGTTCACGGGCAAATATCCCACCTGCTCGGCAAGACGCATCCTTTAACTGACGATGTGGACAGCTATTTGGAATAAGAAGGTAGGGATTTGAAACCCAGGCTGCTGGTTACTTACTGATTCAAGCGACAGGCCCTGAAAATTCAGGAAGGGAGGCACACTCTCAAAAGACTCTCTCTCCTCTTTCAAGTTGCCTTCCTTCTCCACATCTACGGAGCCAGACATAATAGACTAAGTTAATATGTGCCCCCGCCCCCCCCCCCCCCCCCCAATTCCTCCTGGAAGGGCTGGCATGCTGAGAGATGCATCGGTCTCAGAGGGTCACTTGGGTGATGTCGGTGGATGTGACAACTAGTGCCTCGTGACGAACAGGCTCGTCACGGAAGATGTCCCCAAGTATAACGTGAACCGAGTTTGAGATAAAACGATGGGGAGTTATTGAACAAAAAGCACAGAATTCAGCCCCAGAACAGGATCTGAAGGGCACAGATGAAAATATTAAGCATTAAAATAGTCAAATGAAAGAAACGGAGAGGCCTCCCGCATTTCACACTGCCCGTTGAGATGTCCTGCACTGGAACTGGCTGCCCCTGGGGACTGCAGCCCCGACAAGGACTGCGAAAAACCTGTCCGGAATGCTGTAGAAGGGATTGCTCCTAATGCGGTGGTCCAACCTCGGCATCAAAACCCGTCGGTGCTGGTTAAAAATGCAGGTGCCTGGGTTTCGGCCGGGAAGATGGACTTGGAAGGTCGACGGGTGGGCCCGGGGAATGTGCTGGTGACTCTTTACACGCTAAGGTTTGAGAACTGCTGGGTTCCTGCCGCGACCGGGCCGGGGGCGTGATTTAATGCTGATTTCATCCCACCCCGACAATCCCTGATTCTCCGAGTTGATCCAGGATACTTTTATTTCCTCCATCATTTTTGAAACGCCTCTTTTTAAAGAGCCACATTCTGCCCGCACGTTATTCCCCACCTTAAGCTTTCTCTGCATCCGGCCGGACCCCCCACCGGCCAAACCTGCCCCTGGGCTGTATTTGACAGGCGTCTCTTCAACAGCACAGAGGAGCCAAACGCATTCCTCAGGGGGACCCAAATGTCCCGTGTCCACCCCTGGCCCTGCCTTGCTCATGTTTTAGAAATGAGAGTGTAAGAAGAGAGGGGCGGGGTCCTGGCCTTTGCAAACACATCTGTCCCCCGGGGGGTCGGGATGAGGATGGGGCACAAAGAAGATGTCGTCGAGGAGGACAGCGGGGCTGGAGGGGCGGGGCTGTGCCCGACAAGGGAGGAGCCCAGGCAGCTGGCTACAGACGCAGCTGGTGCCACATGGCGATCTGCCTCCGGGGGTTTTTGAGCATTTCCTCCCAGTGGCTGCGCTCGGAGCCCGAGGCGTGCAGGCCCAGGCTGCAGCGGCCAAGCGTGCAGCTCTGCCCCTCCTCGTCCTGGCCCAGCACCTCCAGCTCCACGCTGGAGGCCTGCAACAGGCCATCCGGCAGCTCGAACATGATCATCTCGTTCCACACGGGGTTGATCTTGTGCTTGGCCCGTTTGGTCTGCTTCTTCTTCAGCTTCTGAGCCTGGTGCTTTAAGGTGACCTTGACAGAGACATCTGGGGGAAAGAGAGAGACAGAAGGGTAAGCTGGGGGGGGGGGGGGGGGTAGCGGGCCCAGGATGAAGCTCCCCCTCGGGGCTGGAGAGACGGGGTCTCCGGCTCAAGATGTGCATCGAGGCTCCCTCTGGGCACGCCCCGCTCTCACCGGGCCCTGCGCTCATTCAATTGTTAAATGGCCCCCGTGTGGCACTAGACGGGGCATACGGCAGAAGTTCCTGCCTCCACAGAACTTAGGCTGTGGGTGTGGAACTTAGGGTGTGGAAACTTAGAACTTAGGGTGTGGAAAGCACCCAATAGCATAGTATATCCAGGGTGGTCGTCTGGTGGCCCAGGCTTGGGTCAAGCTAGAACCACCACCTGCCCTGAGCCCTTCCACGCGTCTTCAGGTCCCACGTCAAACCAGGCCCAGGATAATGGCTCAGCTTGATTTTTAAACTCGGACCAGAAAAACTAAGCCACCCCCGTGGCTTCACCCCATTGGTCTGTCCACGCGAGCGTTCTGGCTGATTATGAAGATAGAAGGTCTTCTCCTCCGTTGTTTTACAAATTTCACTTGAGGGCCCCGGCTTCACGTGGAGGACGAGGGCACACTGCCTTGGCCCCCCAGGGGCACCGCACCGATGGAGCTGTTCCCCAAGACAGCGGCACAGGTCACTGGACAAGCTCTCACGGAACATCACAAGGCTCAGGACCCGGATGATGTTTTCATTTGTCAAGGTTCCCGAAGCTAACGTGAGAATAATTGTTACTCGGTATTTATTGCTATAATTATCATCCCCGGGGGGCTAGTTTGTTATTTCAGCCGATAGATTTGAGAGACAAAGTGTTGTGCTGTAATTGTCCTGACAGGAGCTGTAAAATAAATAAATAAATAAATAAATACAAATAAAAAAAGAGTAGGAGGCAAAGAATTGTCTGGAGGGGAGGAGAGGAAGCACTGAATTCTGGCCTTTGGCTCAGGAATCTGACGGCAAAACCAGTTCTGATTTCTTTTGCCCCAAATAGTTTGCTCAAAGGTAATGAATGTGGTGGCAATTCTCAGTTTGTGTCCTGCTATAAATATCTATTTATTTATCCCCTGCTATGAGCACTTGGCTCTGGGTCCAAGCAGCATACTGCTACGTTTCCGGCCCTGACAAGAGAGCCCGTTTCAGTCCCCAGACTTGGGGTCTGTGCTGGGGTATCCAGAAGCAAAACCTGAGGCTTCCAGAATGTTGAAGAGATGCTTATTTGGGTATATGGGGCACAGATGCCCGAAGCTTCAGGCCGCCTCAGCCCAGGCACCCACACACCCTCTGCCAGCATCCGCACTCAGCTGGTGTGGGGGTGGCAGGTTGACAAAGACTGAGAAGAGAGAAGAGGCTTTGGGGGGGGGGGTGCGTGGGGCACACGGTGACGGCCAGCTGAGACAGGAGGACCTAGCCTTCCAGACACCAGTTGGTGAGGTGAGTCCAGCTGGGTGTGGGTGATGGGCTAAGCTAAGTTTCTTCTTAGCCCAGATGCTCCAGTCCGTAGCTACGGTCCTATCCTTGGCTTCCTCTGACCCGTGGGTAAGACTGGCTCCTCTCATGATGGATCTGGAACGTAGGAAGCTCCAGGCAGCTCACACCTGGGCCCGATGGAGGGATCGGCCCAGGAGTAAACAGATACGAATTTAAAGAAGGGAGTGTGTTCTCACTCACCCTTCCCCAGGAGCGCCTTGGGCTGGTTGGAGTGGAGGTTCTTGGCCTTAATGAGCACGACCAGGAGGCGGTTGGCAGCTGGGAGATAGCTGATGGATAGAAGGACCTCTCCAGTCCCCGCAGATGGTTCCTGAAACAGAAGAGAGGATACAGGAGGGGGACCCATCCACTAAATGCTCAGCCTGGGGTCACACTGGACCTGTATCCAGCAGGCATCCTAGAAACCACGTACCCATCAAGGTTGCTTTCTTACAGAGGGAGGAGGGCACCGAGGAATTCTAAGCCGCATGTGCCTCAATAAGAATTTTTCACTTGCCGCAAATTGTGATTTTCCAAATTATCATATGCTCAAACCCAATTTCTAAAACACATCAAAGAGATGCCACTTAGGATCTGGCAGGAGCAGAGGGTCGGGACCCCTTCTCAGCCTTCGCCATCTCCCACAAGCTCTTGGGGTATCTTAATAGAACACTAGGGTTCTCGGGGACACAGTTTGAGAACCGCTGTCTCGACCGGTCAGGTTCCTGCGGCAGTGGGGAGTTGCGATTCCTTACTCTGTTTGAAAAGATAATTCCTTCCAGCCCCTGGAGGGCTGAGAGTCAATAATATGATGTACGAATACGGAGCAGGGCCTTGCCTGGTCAACAGAACGGCCAACTGTGTCAACAAAAAAGCCGGGCATGCGACGTTAGGAGGGCCACCAGAGACCTCTGGCAATAACCTCGCTTTGCAGGAGGTGCTGACGCCCCCTGTCAAACAGCCAGCACGCCTTTCCTCCGTCTGTGGCTCTACAGAGTGTCTCCGCTGAAATTCCTACAAGAACCTGTTTGGAATTTCAACAAATCGACTGAGGGACAAAAAACGACCCAAAAAAGGCCCCCACAGGAGGCAGACAGACGCGTGCCACGGTCGAAAGGTGGCGTGACAGACTCCAGCATCGGACCATCCGGGGCTGAGCACCATTTACTAGCTGGGTGCCCTCCGGTCCATCATTTCACTCCCCACACCTCCGTTTCCTCATCGGTGGAATGGGAACCCATCATCCAGGAAGGTCATCCAGGAAGGACAGCCACCACTTTTTGAGATTGTGAAGCAGGCATATTGTTTCTGGATGAAGAGGAGACAGTTTGGGCTTTGGGAGTGAGGCTGGAGGAGGCTGGCTAAGCCCTCTGCCCCCGTCACCCCTTTCCTCCGGGAAAAATGTCTTTGACGTGACTGTATCGATTCCACCAGCCCTAAGTAACCAGTCACACGACAGAATGATTCGGGAGCTGCCAGGAACGTTGGCAATGACATGAGTAACCGCAGCGAAGACCAATTAAACACTTATTACGGGCGAGGCGCGATTACGTTATCTATCCCACTAGGAGGCAAGGTCGGTAAAGCGGCTCCCGGGACCCGGCCTACGGTTGACACACCGTCAACTATGTGTGAGTGCAAGAAGTAAGAGAGAGGGTTCATTTTCAGAAATGCCAGGTGAAAGCTGTGCTGTCTCCTTAACAGTAGGCTTACAACCTATTGGAAATATGTATGAACCCCAGCCCCCCACAGTGGAGCCCCGAACGCTTAGACACTTCACTTCCTGGTTCTTCTTCCCCTCTCCGTTTCTCGGGCTTATCTTCGCGGGCTTTGCGATGAGCGTGTGTCAAAGAACAAAGGGAGGAGGGACTGAGGGTCTCTGCGTCACCTCAGGGAATGTACCTCTGTTCCAATGAGACTGATTTTTGCCTTACATGGGCATAGACGTGGTCTGAGTGAGGCTATAACCTCTGTAGTCCTCAGCCAATGAGGAACCAGGGGCGGGACTTCACGCTAGGAGATAAATTGTCTGCTGTAACTGCCCGGGGGTGTGCCTGTCCCTCAGACACCCGCTCTTGCAAGAACGTTGATTAAACCCTCACTCCACTGTACTCTGAGTTTCAGTGTCCCTCCTCTGATTGGGCCGGTGGACTTATTTCTCACAGTGAGACAGAAGGGTGAGACGTCTTACTGAATCTTGACAACAATCCTAGAGATACCAATCTTGTCTCCATTTAAAAAAAAATTTTTTTTAAACATTTATTCATTTTTGAGAGACAGAGAGAGACAGAGCATGAGCGGGGGAGGGGCAGAGAGACAAGGAGACACAGAATCCGAAGCAGGCTCCAGGCTCCGAGCTGTCGGCGCAGAGCCCGACGCGGGGCTCGAACCCACGAACTGCGAGATCGTGACCTGAGCCGAAGTCGGACGCTCGACCGACTGAGCCACCCAGGCGAATCTTGTCCCCATTTTAAGCATAAGGTCTTGATGCTTCAGAGAGCACGTCCCCACCTGAGGTCATGTAGCCAAAGTAAGAGAAGTAGCAAAACTGAGGTCTGGTCTGATACCGAAGACCAGGTCCTAAGCCAGGGCTCTTCAGACCTCTCATTCCACGGTGAAGGAGCCGGGCCCAGGGACTTGTCCAGGCACCCAGAGGGGCAGCAACAGACTAGGGTGGACCACAGCCTCCCGATTCAAGGCTGCTTCTTGGAGGCCCATGGGTGACCTGTGCTGTAGCCACAGGATGATCCGGCTTAAACATCCTGCTCCCCTTGGACCAGGCAAGAGGAGCTTGGTCCCATCAGCCCACGAAGGGCTCGTCACCTTTGTATAGGGTGCCAAGGCCCTGGATGAGCCCAGCCGGCTGCACCCCAGCCAGACAATTTTAGCAGCACCTGCCAGCTCAACTCTGATGCTCCAAGTACCTGCTGACAAAAATAACCTTCTTCACCCACACCCTGCCCCCCATCTTTCTCTTGGGCTCTCAGCGAATCATTCGAAATGCCCTCCGGGTGGGTTGCTCTATGATCCCTGATGACGCACACGCCACCTTCGGGCTGAATGTCTTCCGGCAAGAACTGGCTGGCCCCTCCGTTAACCCGTTCTAGCCCACAGAGGAGCGAAGCAGCCACTGAAGGCTCTGCCCGCCTTGTTCACGTCAGCCCACGCCCTCGAGCTGGGGCGAGGGCCACCCTCACCTGCCGCGGGGCGCCAGCTCCTAGGTCGGACGGCATGCTGCAGTCATTGCTCACGTGTGGGGAAGCAGGCCAGGGGGCCACGAGGATGTGAGAGTGTCCTTGAGGCACAGTGGCCCCTCTGAGCATGATGAGGATTAGAATGCGTGCACTGTGAGGGCAGGGCCCGGTGCTAATTTCTGCTGTGTCCCCAGCTCCTGGAGCTGTGCCTGGCACAGGCTGGAAACCGGGCAGGGTGTTTGTGGGATGAACGAACGTGTCTTGCTCTTCCAGGGGGAAGGATAGAAGGTCTGAGACTTCCAGAGAGATAGGCTCCCTCGGCCCTGGCGGCACCAAAGTCTCCAAAGCCCTAGGGGAGCCCCTCCACCTCCAGAGAAAGCTGCTCTACCAGCCGAATAAACCAAAGTGTGCGATCTTCTTCCCAGGCCCCCCGGGCTGTGATTCCGCACAAATCCCAAACCACGCGCTAATTAGAGACTGTGCTTCAGAACAGCCTGGTTCCAGCTGAGTGTGGCTGCAAATTTTTGTCCATTTTCTGAGGCTGGGAAAGAAAGAAAAATAAGGCAAGGAAGAGATTATAGCAAAAAGGGAGGCAGGTGGGGACTGAAGGCGTCCGTCAGGGAAGGCTCTAACTGATGGAGCCTCATACACCATCGGGCACTTAGACGGCATTTACATGGCATGGTGGTGAGGGGACAGCACAGGACTCACAGCCAGACCAACCCGGTCCCGAGGTCCCGCTTGCAATGTCCCAGCTGGGTGACCATGCAAGGGTCACCCAGCTACTCTAAGCCCCAGGCTCCAGGTCTGTAAATGAGTCACAGTGTCACCTTTACCAGGCTGCTCCGGAAAAGAACTGGGGTAGAGTTCCAAGCACAGCAGCTGATAGATATGTACCCCGAAATGAATGCGCTTTTTTAGTATTTTATCACTCTAGCATGGGAGTCAGCAAACATCTTCTGTAAAGTCAGGTAGTAAATACTTAGGACTCTGTAGGCCACCCAGTCTCCCCGAGAAGGCGCCGGCCAGCAGGTTGAGACTGGTCTTCTAGAAGGTTCTCTCTAGGCTCCACTGTGGAAGCCCTTGGATAAGGCCTTGACGCCAGAGCCTAAATAATCACACACCGTCCTACAGCCCTGATGTCTCCGACCCCTCGCTGCCCTGACCTGGGAGGATCGATGGTTTGCTCTCCAAGAGACCCCTCTCTGAGCAGTGCAGCCTTTCAGCAGACGTTCCTCTCACACCCTCGGCTCCCCTGACAGCAGAGGGCTGGGGAGAACCATGCCAGGGCTGGTGACAACAGAGAGCACCGGGCTCTGGGGCTGTCCCTAGCCCAGTCCATCCTCCAAATCCCAGTACAGACGCCATTTCGCACCAGGCCTTCTAGAACTCTCCATCAGAGTTAGGTTAGGCCTTTCTTCCATGTCTTAGGATTCAATGCATGTCCAATATCATCGTTGTCCTTGTCAATGTCACTCGTCTGCTCCAATTTATGCTCTGGCCTGTAAGTTCTGGGTAGAAGGATTCCACACGGTGCTCATCTCCCCAGCAGTGCCTGGCACACAGCAGGGACACAGGGAGTATACGTGAATATAAATGGGGCCATTACTGGGGCGCCTGGAGGGCTCAGTTGGTTGAGCATCTGCCTCCTGATTTCAGCTCAGGTCACGATCTCACGGTCATGAGATCGAGTCCCATGTCGGGCTCCACGCTGGGTGTGGAGCCTGCTTAGGATTCTCTCTCTCTCCCCCCTCTGCTCCTCCCCCACTTACTCTCCCCCCTCCCCCAGCATCAAAGCCAAATCACACATAATTTTCCATGTTTTCCATGATGGCAGGGGGACCTTACATGGCAAGCTAGAAGCAAAACCAGACTCCAGACATTCCATAGCCTGGGCTGAGTCCACTCCAGCCCTCCACCCTGTTCACGACACCGAGCGTCCTCGCACACACGCACCCGCACACTCGGGGAAGGTCCGTGACGCTTGTTTCGAGAGCCCTGGCCCAGTCCTGCCGCTGCATGCTCCCCTAACAGGCTTCAACTTTCCTGGTGCGAGGTCACCCTACCTTAACTGAAGTCTTCAGCTCACCCCACTGGGCGGCCCCCAGAGGCACAGACACCCCGTCCAGGCCCAGGCGGAGCTCCCCGACCACGCTGTGGCGGGAGAAGCGGTCGCAGGTCCGCAGGGTCAGCAGCAGGGTGGCTGTGGGGAGCTCCTCCTCCGCCAGGGGGAGCGCCAGGCCTTCCTCCCACATGGTGTGCAGCTGCCGCTTCTTCAGGGCCGTCTGGGCCTCTGCGGTGCCCGTCCCGTTGGCCACGCTGCCTTGGACATAGCAGTCACAGCCTCCATCGTGGCCACTGGTCACAGCTGCAGCCAAGGAGACAGCAACACAGACGTGGGACTTTCTCAAGGACAAGGGTAGAGGAGAAACACAGGCCTGCTTTGAGCTGCCGCATCCAGCTTAATGGCCATGACCTCAGGGGTACGAAAGCCCCAGGGCTGACCACCTTGGCTTTGCGGAATCGCCTTTCAGTAAGACACTCAGCAATGGGAGACCCTCCGAGGTGGCCAATGTCAGCACACGCTGGTCTTCCCCTGGAGAACAGGGACGTGACTGGCTGCTTCCCAGAGCCCTTCCCACCTCATGACTCTGAGGTTTCCCCAAGATGCCGGGGCCCGCAAATGGCTGAGGGCTTTTATGCTCTGATACTGTAATTTTTAATTTTTTTTAATGTTTATCTTATTTTTGAGGCAGAGTGCAAGTGGGGGAGGGGCAGAGAGAGAGGGAGCCACAGAATGGCCCATTGTCAGCCCCAGCTCCTTTGCAAAGTCTTAGCTCTGTTTGCTGATGACAAAATTGTTGGGGCAGAGAGACCAGGGGCATCCTGACCCCTTGGACTACAGAAATTTTGCTGACCATTCAGAACACCCTCTTTATCCCCCACAAAGCCCCATTCAATGTCAAAGGCACCTGTGGCAGAGACAGCTAGCTGTTCGCCAAAAACCCGGTTTCCTCTTTTTGCTGAGCACCTGCTAAGCCACATTTCCCATGCTCCTTTGCATTCAGTGGCCATGTGACTGGGTTACAGCCAATGGGGTCTGAGCAGGAGTGATGCATGTTCTGTGTGGTCATGGCTTTTAAGGGGTGGTTGTGCTCCCTCCCTCTTCTCCCTCTCTCTCCACCTGCTGGATACAGATGACAAGGAGGCCTGAGAGGATAACGGGGACCCTGATGGAAGGAACCTGGTCCCTGAATCGGAGGTTTGAATCACCATTTGGAAGAGAAAGAGGCCAACCAGGATTCTCCACTTTGAATGTTATATGAGAGGGGGGGGGATTCCGCGCCCCCCCCCCCCCCCCCCACCGCACACACACTTCACGGTCCGTTCTTTACCGAGTGCTAATCCAGCACTGAGTGCTCCCTCCAGCCTCAGGTGCTCCCATTCCTCCTGTACAGCTCCTCCAGGGGAGACGGACCCACGGAAGCCCATGAAAGTCAAATACAAGTAATACCTTCCAGGCGAGTCACGAACAGTTCCGCCTTCTGCCGGTCATAGTCCAAGCGGTAGTGGAGTTTGGGGGCTTGGTTCCAACTGGCAGCCTTCTCTGGGTTCCAGGCCTCCATGACACACACATCCTCTACCACACCTGTCCAGAGAGGTAAGGCCGTCACTGCCACCCGCACTATGGTCCTTGTTTTTCTAGATCCTCTCTTTCCCATGTGCTACCCATGCCACTAATGGAAACCAAAAGCGCTCTAGCCGGGGGCCGAGTCATGGTGGCCACCTCAGGGTGACACCTGCGGTCCTGGGATTACATGTTAAGGGACCGTCACAGCCCAGTGCTCAAGACATGGCCTTTGGTGTCACACACGAGCTGCCACTTAAGAGTTACGTGACCTTGGACAAGCTGCTTGACTTCTTCGAACCTCAGTTTCCTCATCTGTGTAATGGGAATGATAACAGTGTCTCCTTCCCAGAGTTACTTGCATTAAATGATTCAGAAGTTCCCCCCCCAGACCACACATATCGCTCACTCTGCCCCTCACTGGAACAGGAGTCAAACATCTGGAAGATTCTCGGTAGTCAAACATAATACGGGAATTAAAGGATCCAGCAGCTGTAGCCGACTCCACTTCGAGCAAATTGGAACTCAAAAAGTTTTGATTCTCAGAACAACTTTAGAGGGTAGAAACGTAAAGGCCTATTTAATGTCCTAAATGGCTTGTTATGGGGTTCCTGCGCGTGGGGAAAAATTCCTCTGGTGCGTCTAAGTAAGGAACAGACTGACCAGGATGTGAGCAACGCGTAAAGCGAGACCGTCGTGAACACAGGACTCAGGTGGCTCCCAGGGGCGCCACGGGGATGATCACAGCAGGGTCAGTGCCAGAAGGGTCCTGCCTGGCACCCACAGCTCTCCCCTCTCAGGCTACCTCAGCCTTCAAATTCAAAGCCAAATCAAAGCCAGACCAAAGCTGGCACGGTTTGGCAATGCAAGAATGGATTCTGCTTCCAGAAACGGAATTCTGAGCTCCCGGGGGGGCTGAGGATCAACACTGGTGGGAGCAGGACACGTTGGGCATCACGGGAACAGTGTCCGATGAATTTGGCATCCTCGTCGCCTGCACTCCCTTGCCTCTGGTCAATATTTGCTGAAGAATCAACTCCTGATAGATGTCTATGGAACCAGCGTTCTGGGGTGGGGAACAATGACGAACGATGACAAAGAGAAGACAAACTAATGTGTTCCGAATTCTTTAAAGTTCCAGGCTCTGACACACTGCCCTGTTCTTCCTGGTGGGCAGCATCCAATCCTGGCTCCCCCCGAGCTTTGGGAAACCTGGGGTTCCCGAGAAAGGGGAGCCCTCTTGTGATTATGATTACTACCCCCAACGCTCCACGTGCAAGCTTTTCCTCACTCTCGGATCTTAAGCTGTCGGGTCCTCAGGGGGTCTATTTGACATCTTTTTAAAATGCGGGGCTAAGAGCTGGGCAGATGCGTTCCTGCCACAGGCACCTTGCAAATTGTTCTTGAAGAAACGCCAGGCTAATCGCTGTGGTTCTGGGTGGGGGGCGGGGGCACCGGCTCACCGGCCAGCATGCACTCCAGTTGGACCCAGGCCAGGAGATGCGTAAAAATTGGGGTCAACGTCAGAGCCAGTTACGCTGCCTCCCCTTGTACCGTCTGCCTCTCCGACCACACAAATAAAACCCCAGACCACACAAGAATCCGTTCTCCTGGACGTGTTTCTTGCCTCCTTATTGTCAAAGAGCCTGCATGCTCTTTGGGGTAGGGGCTGTGCCTGCTTCGCGTATCTGCCCCAGCGCCCAGCACAGCCCTGTACCCCGAAAGGTTGCTGCATCTCGAAGTGGACGCTGATGAGAAGCAGGATAGAAACAACAATAATAACAACACGCTTTGGTTACACCTTTGCTGCCACGCCCTGGGCTAAGCACTTTATATGCATTATTTTATTTACACTTTGCAACAGCCCTCCCGGGAAGACAACAGTAGAATCCCATTTCAGGTACGAGGAAACTGCGGCCCAGAGAGGTTAGCCACATGACCAAGGCCCCACGAGGAGTACGTAGAAGGGTAGAGAATTGGCCCCGGGACTCTGGAAGCCCACGATTCAATCATGGATCATGGCCCCTCGACGTGAGTTGAAAAGGACTCTCCACTCCCCAGTCGGAAGCTGGAGGCCTCAGAGAGAAGCCGGGTAGCAATAGGTCCGCAGGAATAAAGGACTGTAATTCCCAGGCCCTGTGCCCCCGTGCTTGCCCAGCGTCAAATGCCGGGGCTGGCCATGAGACGCCGTGAGCCCCCCTGAGTACTGCCCATGGAAGAACGAGGGGCAGGAGACCCCTACCATTCTGAGGAAGGATGAACAGTTCCTCTGTGACCTGCCTCTTGAGGCGGCTGTCATTCGGGGCCGGGGGGCTGGCAGGTGCAGCAGGTTCCTCCGTGGTCCTCAGGGTATAGTCCGCATAGTTGATGACCTCCGGGGCTGTCACAGCCGGCCTGGGTCCGTAGATGTCTGGCAACTTGAGGAGGGCTCGGGGCTGGACGGGCTCCGTGGACTTTTTAACATTGAACTGCAAACACACGTCACTCTGATTAGTCCACGAGAAGACCTCCCGCCTGTTTTCTACCCACAGAAAGGAGAAGCCATGACCCGGCCTTTCACGGGAGGCAGAGGGAGGGCTGGGGTCCCTTTATGCTCCGAGAGGCACCACCCAAGCAGCCAAAATGTCACTTTCAAACACACCAGAATCCACAACACCGCGGTTGCGATGGCATCTGGGCCCTGTTCATCCACCCCCTTCCTCCCCCTGCCCAGTGGTCTTCTGCTGTGTCCCCTGGGGTTATTCGGGCCCATCACCTGTGCCACCTGCTTCTTGTTCTCTCACCGCCCCTCCCCCCCTTCAAGAGACCTACAAGCACTGGCCCAACCCGGCCCTACTCACCTTTCTGACATTGTCCCAGAATCTTCCCTTTGCACGGCTCCAGTCACTGGGCTCCCTGCTTCTCAAACAGGGCTGAACTCTTTCTGAGTCTGATTTCTGGACCCCAACCCCTCCCCCCAAACCACCACCCCCACCTCCACCTGCTGTAAATTAAGTCCCTCCCCCAAGCCTGTCCCTCCCTTTCACCACATCCTGCTCTTTGCTTTATAGCTTTGAGCTCGCCCCTATATTGTTATTTTTTTTTTCATAGGTTGGCCTGTTTGTGTCCAGTCCTGTGTGAGCTCCGTAAGCACAGGGATTATGTCTTATCTTGCTCCTTCTGTATTCCTGGTGCCTGCACAGTGTCTGCTCACAGGGAGTATGCAATATAAACCCGTGGCTAGGGCTGCCATGTTCGGTTGTATGGTTTGTGCACTGCACAAAGGAGCCCAGATGAGGGGCAAGTGAGGGTTGAAATGCAGTGTGTGCACCACATGCCCAGTTGTGTCCCCTGAGGTAGGGTCTTAGTCCACCTGGAGGAAAGGGCATCTTTTTCTCTACACAAAGGCCTGCTTGCTTGTGAAGCTTTAAGTATGCAGGGCTGCGTCACACAGACCAGTGGAATCTTCTGTCTTTCCCTCCACTAGGGACTGAGATCTCTTCTACCTAAGGGATTCCAACTTATATACCAGGCAGCAATATCAGGGGTCTGCCTAGTCCCCGGGAAGTCAGGGACTGATGGCCAGACCTAGAACTCAAAATGCTCGGTGGGTAGCCCATAAAATAACCCTCAAATTGGGGCAGGTGCAGACCCACAATAGAGTCCCCCAAGCAGCCTCCTGCCCTCCTCGCTGGCCCTGCTGTCTCTCCCCTCTCTGTGGCTGCTGGAGGGGCTGGCCAAGGGTCAAGGCTGCTCTCTGACCCAGGGACTGGGGAGTTTCGGGCAGGGGTGGCAGTGGGGGTGATGCAGTCCTGGAGGGGGACAGCACTCAGAAGTTGATGTGGTTTCCAAGTGGGTGTTTATAGTGTTTCCACAGTCTACGTTTCACTCTCCCGGGATAAATCCCGGACATTCTGCTCTCCTTGACACTCTGTCTCCGACCATCCCCGAGGGAGGCTGGACCTCAGTGACCTTAATTATCCAGGAATGCACCGGGGCTCAAAGGGGCCACAGGCGGCCGCCGTGCAGGTGGCCTGCTCCTGCTTTACCTCTTCTTCTTCCCAAGTCCCTAAAGGGCTTAGAGGGGATAAAACACTTCCTTCCTCTCTCGGAAACACTGCCCAGCAGACTGCAGTGCAACCGAGACTGTCCCAGTCTCTGCTGAGTGTGCCCGGCTCATACAGGCTGGAAAAGCACTTCTGACTTAAGTGGAACACAGCCGCCCAGGAGCAGACAGCAGGGTGGCCGCACATTTACATCTAGATCGGCCTGACCCCAAAGCCCGCTGCAACCGTGGCTCCCGACCCCCTTCCCGCCTTCAAGCCTCTGCCTGGCACGACACCCACTCATCAGAAATGTTTGTCACCGCTACGCCCTGCACCTGCTTCTCAAAAACACAGTCCCTGTTTGTCTGGGATGCTGGACGCAAAGGGGCAACGGCAGTGTCTGGGCTTTGGGCCCGTGCTGCGCCCTCCTGTTCATCAGCACAAAGGCACCCGGCCTGCCACTGGCCGCTGGCCACACAGCCCCTTCTCCAACGCCTCCTATCTGTCCCTTACTGGGTCCAGAACTAAGGGCGCTTGGCTGGTTGGGGGAGCACTTCCGTGGTTTGATATCTGCTTTCATGCCAGTTCAATCAGTTCAGACGAGGGCTGTGTTGATTCATTTCTAGCTGGACCAAATTTGGCTGGTTCCACATTTCTCATGGAAAGAGAACGATGGGGCTCAGTTCTGAGGTTCACTCCGTGTTGCTTCAAGCCTCCGCAGAGCCTGGGTCAGCGCTCCTTCCTACTCGCTGGCTCTGAATTTGTGAGCCCCTTGATGAGCTCAAGAGCCTGTGACAAGAGCTTAAAATGCATCGCCAGAGCACAAAGTTGGGGTGTTCCTGGCTGTCCTCCAACATCCGTTCCCTCTCTATTCTGCCTTTCCTCCAGATCCCCTGGCTTTCGGGATCCCTCCCCGGCCCCAGCTCTGGGTTGGGGCAGGGGGACCTGCTTAATGTGATCCCATCGGCTCCTGGGTACTGTTGTTAGCACAGGGGTGGGCACCTGTCCCGGAAAGCGAACCCAGACAGGCAGAATGGAAGGACTTGCATGGCACGGAAGTAGGAGAGATCCTCTCCCCTGCTGGACAGGTAGCCTGTGGCCCCGTCTGGTGACTGCAAGACGAGCCAGTCTTGGGACAAAGTTGACATGGTGGACAGCAGGGTGGGAACAACAAAGGAAGCTGTGTTCTCTGGTCACAGTGTTACGGAGCCTCCAAATCAACCAAGCCCGGTATCCCCACTCGGCACTTCTGAGTTGCACGAGCGATGCGGTCCTTCCTGTGCGAGCCGGTTTGGGTTGGGGTCTTTGTGGTTGGCAGCGGGGAGCATCCTGAACTGAGACACTGCCTCTGTCATGAGCACACAGGATGCCATGACCGGTGGAGAGAAACTGCCTGGGGTGAGACGCCTCTCCCACCTCCTGAACGTCTCTGCATCCAGCCGAAGGCATCCTCATTTGCGGTCTATCCTTGCCCTGCCCTGGTAAGGTCCTGTGTGGCAATGGTTCCCTGAGGTGGAGAGCGATTTGTCGCCCTTCACTGGAGGCAGGGTCTGATGCCTGCTACACCACTCCCTTCAAGTAGCAAAAACAGCTGCTGGTTCCCTGTCTCGTTCTCTTGTACAACCGTATTCATTGCATTTCAAAACCCTGGTTCCACCACATCTTTCTTTTTTTTTTTTCAATTTTTTTTTTAACGTTTATTTATTTTTGAGACAGAGAGAGACAGAGCATGAACGGGGGAGGGGCAGAGAAAGAGGGAGACACAGAATCGGAAACAGGCTCCAGGCTCTGAGCGGTCAGCACAGAGCCCGACGCGGGGCTCGAACTCACGGACCGTGAGATCATGACCTGAGCCGAAGTCGGACGCTTAACCGACTGAGCCACCCAGGCACCCCACCACTGCATCTTTCAAACGCATCTATGTTTCCCCTTAAACGACTGGAACTTCTGTGCCCCAGGAGCAGAAAAGAGGTTTGGGAGTGGGGTGGGGGGGGCGCTGGGAAAGAATTATGAGTGGGGCACAAGCGAGAGCGCCTGGGAGGAGGGAGGCACCAGGGGAGCGGACCCCTGGAGAAGGACCTGAGCTCCAGCCTAGCACCGCAGTGTGCGAGGGGCGGGATTTGGAAGTGGGGACTGTCTCTCCAAATGTCCCTTGAACCCAGGGGAAGGGCCTGGCAATGCCGATGCAGGAGTCCAGGAAGGTTCCCAGTGGGGCGGACATTCAACGATTAAGGCACCCCCAATTGTGCTGGCATGGCAGGTACAGAGAGGGGAGACCCCTCTGTTGCGTCTCTGCAGATTGTCCCTGCCTCTCACCTGTCCCCTTGGGCCCCTGGCTCCTGCCGAGAGTGTGGACCCCGAGCAGCTTCATGTGGCACAGCCCCACGGCGCCTTGGGTCACGCCCCTCCCCTCTTGCCACCTCCCCGGGGGCTTCTCGGTGGCTGCTGAGGCGCATGGGACTTCCAGGGACACTGTGGGTCGGCCCAAGGGCAACCCAGATGTGCCAAAAATTGACGCTCCACAGGATGGGGGTGGGGGGGACTTGACCACTGTCAGCTGGAAGCCAGACCTGAATTCTTCTCCTTTCCTCCTTCCTACCCGTCCCCAAAGTATCTTCAGTCACCCCTTGGAAGATGACACCTCCAGCAACTGTCCTTGGTGCCAGGTGGTGGCCGGCTCAGTAACACCTCTGTGTGTCCCCTCCCCCCCGCCCCCTTCCCCGCTGCGTCCCATCCCAAGATGGCACTTCCTGCCTAAGAGCAGCTCAGTGGCCTCAGGGTGGGCTCAGCCTTCCCCAATCCAGGCTGAGACAGATGGCATGGGGGGAGGGACAACCCTTCAGCTAACGAACAAATATTTATTGAGCCCTACTAGAGGCCAGGTCCTATGCTAAGTGTTAGGAACACAGAAGTGAACAAGACAGATGCTGCCCTTCCCTTAGGGGGCTGGTGTCGGAAAAAGAGAAATTAATTATGCAGCTAATGATCTGTAAACAAACGCTTAACCTTACCAGAGGCGTCAGGCGACCCCTAACGTCACAAACGTGATTAAGTTTTTCACCTAAAGACTGTTTATTAAATTGGGCTCTCGTGCTAGGGCATCCATATTAAAGCATCACGTCACCCTGGGAGCTACGGAGGAGCCAAGCAGACTCGGCTGGAAAGGGGGACAGATGGCTTTATCCCTTATACTTGACCTTTAGAAAGCAGAGGGCAGAGGAGAGAGATTCAAACACAGAGTGTTTGGATGATGTCAAGCACAGGCCACTGCAGCTAAGCTCAGCAAAGCCCCCGCCTCGGAACGGAGCTGGGCTGGAACAAGGGACCTGCCAGCTTCTGTCACTCTGGACTCCAGTACCCGTAACCACACACACCAACTCGTGTACAAGAGTTTGAAATGTAGCCCGGTGGTCAGGCGTTCAAAGCCCGGAACAAGACAGCGTGATTGGAGTCCAGGTTCCGCCAATTACTTGCTGTGTGATCTTGGGACCGGTTAATTAACTTCTCTGTGCTCCCCAGTTTCTCCATTTGCAAATGCTAACAACACCTCTTTCCTGGGCTTGGATTGAGGATGAGCTAAGCAAACCAGCGTCAAGCCCTTGGTACGAAGGCTAGCATGACAAACCCTCAACAAATGTTGGAAATGCTTGTTTGAACCTGAGGTCTGGAGCAGTGCTATGCAAAGTGGGGTTCGTGCATTGAGTTCCTGTCCGTGAATTTGCGTGTGAGAAGGTACGTAGATGCTAAAGCCAAACCGAACAGGTTTTTTTCTCCCACGGATGGTGTGAGAAGCTCTGGTGTGGACCGCACTTCTCCCACAAGAGCTGCTGGGGCAGGTGGTTCTTCAATGGCTCCCAGGGCCCCTCACCTCCTGGCGAGCACCCCTTTGTGTAATTCTCTTCCCCTGAGTGTGGGCTGGACCTCGTGACTTGCTCCCGATGAAAAGAATACGCGATGAGCTGTCACTTGTGCGATTAGGTTACAAAAGAATTAGATTTCATCTTGTCCACTCCCTCTGGCAAGCATCCTGTGATGTTGAGGGTGCCCTACGGGGGGACCCGTGTGACAAGGGAGGGAGGGCAGCCTATGGGGAACCGAATCCTGCCCATAACTTGGCAGTAAATCCTTCCCCAGTCACGCCTCAAGATGACCACAGCCCTGGACAGCACGACCCTGAGCCGGAGGACCCAGCTATGCTAGGACCAGATTCCTGACCCCCAGAAACGGTGAGCTCGTGTTATTTTAAGCCACCAATTTTGGGGAGAATTTGTTACGCGGCACTATATAACTAATACATCTGTTCAGGAGAATTAAAGTATGAAAAACATAGAAACTACCACGCATGCACCGGAATGGCTAAAATTAAAAAGAATGGCAACATTGGGGCACCTGGGTGGCTCAGACGGGTAAACGTCTGCCTCTTGATGTTGGCTCAGGTCATGAAGTCGTGGTTTGCGAGATGGAGCCCCGAGTCGGGCTCTGCGCTGATAGCGTGAAGCCTGCTTGGAATCCTCTCTCCACCCCCCCTCTCTGCCCCTCCCCCACTAGCTCACGCACACCCTCCCTTTCTCTCTCTCTCTCTCAAAATAAACAAACATTTTAAAAATAAAGAACGACAACCGTAAGTGTCGGCAAGGATGGGAAACAATGGGAAGGTTCCTACGTTGCTTGGAAGGAAAAATAGTAAAACCACTTTGGACAACTGGTAGTTCCTTACAAGTTAAACTTCTGTCTACCCTGTGGCCCAGCAGTTGCACTCCTGGGCATCCAGCCAAGGAAAATGAAAATACACGTTTACACAAAGACTCACCCATGAATACTGATAGTAACTTTACTCATAGCAGCACCCCACTGGGAGCCACCCAGGTGTCCATCAACAGGAAAATGAATAAGTAAATGGTGACTTCTTTTCATGATGGAATACTCCTCAAAAGTGAAAAGAAATGAACGACGGGTACACCAACCGCACAGAAAAAAATCACAAAAACGTGCTGAGCAAGAGAAGGCACGATGCAGAAGAACATATCCTGCAGAATTCAACGGATATCTTAACTCAGGAGACATTTGCAGGGTCGGGAGACATTTTGCTGGCGGGCGGAGGCTGTTCCTGGGTAGAGGCCGGGGATGCCGCTAACCATCCTCCAGTGCACAGGCCAGCTCCCTGCAACAAAGAATTATCCAACCCAGAATGGCAGCGGTGCAGAGGTTGAGAAACGTCGATTTGCATGTGGTTTTGGAACACAGAAAATGCATCGATGGGGATGAAAATCAAAACAGTGGTTGCCTCTGGGGGAACGGCATGGTCAGAGGCATGTCAGAGGGTGCGGTTACAGCCTATGGTATAAATATTTGTCAAAATTAATTAAGATATACACTTAGAATATGTGCATTTCACTGCATGCAAACTGTACCTCACTAATAATTTAGATAGAAAGACCGAGATGGATATAGATACACACACACACACACACACACACACACACACACACGCTCTCCCCTAGTAGACATTAGAGTCCCTAATGTCTGGACAACGGGCAGTAAGTCCATTAGGTCAAGCTAGAAGTTAATGGGCAGAAATAGTCTTTTTGTCTCCAGGAAAGGACTACTCCTAGAGGCTGAGTCTGTGAGTGGGAATGGCCCTCTGACTGGCCTTTCCTTCCAGCCATATAGAGAACTCTCCCAGAGAGAATTTGGGGTGCAGCCACAGAGGCTCTTCACCAACCCAAAGGGTTGATCCCCACGGTCCATTCCTTGCAGAGGGCATCCTTGCACACACCCACAACTGGTTGAAGCTTCATGGCTGACGGGCTACTTGTTACCAGCCCTGTATTAGTCAGGCAAGGCTGACTGCCGTGTAACAAACAGGCCCCACACATAAATGGCTGAACATAACAAAAGCTGATTTCTTACAGTCTTAAAGGGTCTACTAGCTCTTCTCCAAAACTGGAGTCCCAGCCTCTTCCACCTTGTGGTTGTGCCCACCTGCGCCGGGCACTGTTCAGATAGATATGAGCTCACTGAGTCCCCATATAACCTTATTAGGAAGTGCTACTAAGATCAATCCCATTTTCCAGATGAGGTTGCACTGCCAACTAGTGAGCCGTGGGGGCTCCATTCAAACCCAGGGTGACTCACTCCAGAGCCCGGCGCTGAGCCGCTCTGCCCTGCTTCCAGCCCCTTTCTCCATCTCCTCGCATCTCCAGCCATACTTTACTGCTCACTGGTGTCTTCCTGCCACATAGACTCATGCCCAGGCCACTGGATGGCCCCACCACCCAGCCCCTGCCCCCGCCCCTGCCCCTGCGTACCCTTCAGTCAGAGGAACGGGGTTGTTAGGACTGCTTCCCACACTTGGGTGCGTCTAATTCCCACCTGCGGAAGTGAAAAATTCAGATTTTTCTGAAACCCCAAGGCCCAGAGGTTTGGCTGAGAGGTCTTAGGTAGAGCCTGGGGAACATGCATGTCTAACAAGCTCCCCAGCCTGACTGCGATGTGGGGGGGTCCCTGTGGCCCCTGGGGGGACACCCCGGTTTTGGAACCCCCCCAGAGATCCAGGTAGGATAGGTGTAGAAATGTCCTCCTGTGCGGTGAGCTGCTCCCTGGGCACAAACTCCCTGTTTCTCAGCGAGGTCCCTCGGCGCCCACAGTTACTTGTGGTAGATCTCCCACTCCACGAAAACCGCTGATACCAAATCCCTACGTCTTAGAGGCTTACGGGCAAGTCCACAGGGTCAGGCCCCGGGGGAATGTGTACTTCCAAGCTGCAAAGTTGAAATTCACTTTGAAGCAGCAGCTTGTCTTCCGGTCCAGGCGCCACACAGCGTTTCCATGGTGACCCAGCCACTGCTGGTCTCTCAATATCCCTTCCAATACATCCTCTTCTTTGGTGCCCCAATCCCTTTTCAAATCCCCTTCCCTTGGGACTTGCCCGCTACCTTTCTTTCCCCTCCTTTGTTATTTTAAAATCAAGAAAGCTTAGTTTGTGGTTAACCGGGACACTCCCTGTCTCCTCCCTGGTATCCAAGGCAACAGACCAGGAGGTTTGTCCCGGAACCAGCCTTGCCGTCAGTTGGGTAAATGTGCCTCTCAACCGGGGAAGAATGAAACACGACTGAAAATAACAGCCAGCCCTGGGCAAACCCTTTCTCTGCTGGTGGTCACTCATTCAGTCATTTGTTAAATCTCTAGATGCCGGTCAACTGCAGGAACAACACCATCCAGTCATTTCCCTTGTGGAGTGAGCGTCGCCAGTGGGGCAGAAAGCAAGAAACCATTAGATGCGGAAAAAAGCAATCTCAGGGACAGATGGTGAGGGCGGGGTGGGTGGGAGGGGAAGTGGTGTCCACTAAAAATGTGAGGGTGAGGAAAGGTTTTCTGAGCTAAAATTTGGGGGCAAAAATCGTGTCGAACGTTAGTCATGTGCTGGATAGAGGTGTAAGCATTCTACCTCCATTTAAACCCCACAACCTCATGAAGGAGGGGCTGTTATTATACCCACTTTACAGAGGAGGACACTGAGGCACAGAGGACTTACGGCTGAAGTCACACAGTTAACTGGATACAGAGCTGGGATTCGAACCCAAGCGCATGCCCACCTCTGCCCTCTGACGCCAGCTATCCATTCATTCATTTGACCAATCACTATCTCGGGGTGGGTTGTGTGCATTGAAGGGAGATTTTCAGGAAGATGCAGAGGCTCTGGCTTTGAGTTGGGCACTCCCTGAAGTAGGGACAGCAGTTTGATGGAGGAGAGATGGGAGAAGGGCATTCCGGACCAAGGCTGTGGCCTGAAAGTCTGAGTGTGGTCAGAGACCAGTGGATACAGCTAAGGCTTAAAACCCCGCGAGAAGAGGAGAGACAATGACTACTGCCAATCTCCCAACATTTCCAGAGTAAACAGAATTCACAAAACAAAACCAATCGGTGGGACTGGAAGCCGCCACATGGCAAGATCCTGCCTAGAGATGTACTTCTCACGGGTGGTCCCTGCATTGACTTCATTAGTCACATCACGATGCCCGAAAGGGCAATATGGCTGCCGCCTCTTGACCATTGCCTATGTACCAGATGCTTCTCGAAGCACTACAGACTTCACTGTATTTGACCCTCACGCAACCCTGTAGGGAAGTGCCCAATATTTTCTCTATTCTACACCCGAATTTTAATAAATAAAAACAGCCCAATTCTTTACAAAGGAGGAAACTGGGGCTCAGAGAATTCGAAACTTGTCCAGGATCCTACAGCCAGTATACGACCGCCCTGGACTTGGAAGCCAAGTGCACCCAAAGCCAGTGCTGCTATCATGACACTACATGACATGGTTCCCTGGATCTCTGGATGCCAGCCATCAACAGGTGGAAGTGGAAATGCCCAGCTAGTTGCTTTTGATTTGCCGGCACATTCCCTATCGTTAGACTGATAATAACCCCACTCCCATCCCCACGCAGTTGTCTGGGTTTTTTTTTAATGAACCGTCTGGACGTTTGGGCATCTGCTTTGTTACTGCTCTCAGTTTTGAGTCTGGGCTTGACATTCTTTGCGTAGAAAACGTGTTTCATTTGTGCCATGAGCCAAGACAACGGCAAGACTATGTTGTAACCTCATGTAATCGACATCGGTCCTAAGTGTTATTTCAAAGCCAGGATGTTTTAAAGGTCAGAGAAAAGCCCTCTAGTCTGGGGCTCAAACTCAGTCTTGCCACCCCGTCCACTCCATTCTATCCTCTATTTTGCAGCCGCCATAGCAGGGCTGTTGGCAACGGGTTTGACTCAGAGCACAATCTCAGCCGGCCTTTATCTTTCAGAATTTCCACCTGCTCCCCCACCACTATATTGGTTTCCCAGGGGCTTCAGCGGCCAACTTTGGCTCAGGTCATGATCTCATGGTTCGTGAGTTTGGGCCCCATATCGGGCTCCGTGCTGACAGCTCAGAGCCTGGAGCCTGCTTCAGATTCTGTCTCCCTCTCTCTCTGCCCCTCCCATGCTCATGCTCTCTCTCTCTCTCTCTCTCTTTCTCTCTCTCAAAAATAAATAAACATTAAAAAAATTTTTTTAAGTCTGAGAAATCTGGTTATATGCAATTTCTTGACATTGAATTCAAAATCTTCTTTCTGAACAGCTATAGGATGTTTTGATTCTATAATGTTTGATAATTGATGAAACTATGGACAAAGGCAACAATTTTTAACCTTGTCGTTAAGCCAATATATTACAAACAAAAGCTAAGGTACTAAAATTTGATGCTTGTTTTTTTTTTTTTTTTTTTACCCATTTAAAAAATCAGAGCACATTCAAGGTTATTCTTATAATAATACCTCCTTCACGCATCTGCATTCTGATAAGCTTTTCTTTTTTTTTTTTTTTATTTAAAAAAAAATTTTTTTTCAATGTTTTTTATTTATTTTTGGGACAGAGAGAGACAGAGCATGAACGGGGGAGGGGCAGAGAGAGAGGGAGACACAGAATCGGAAACAGGCTCCAGGCTCTGAGCCATCAGCCCAGAGCCCGACGCGGGGCTCGAACTCACGGACCGCGAGATCGTGACCTGGCTGAAGTCGGAGGCTTAACCGACTGCGCCACCCAGGCGCCCCCTGATAAGCTTTTCTTAGTGGGAGAGAAAGGAGGTAAATTCTGTAGAACCCCTGAGCATGTGAATATCATCCATCAAAAGTGATACAGCGTGGAATAAAAGTAGAGAGAGCAACTAACTGAAGACATCCATCCGCTTCTGTGCAGACACTTGGAAAGCACATCATTTTCCAACCCGGTAGTTTAAATGACAGCCAAGTTTTAAAGTGTGCCTTCAAAACAAGACAGGGACTGTTTTACTAGATTATCCTTATATTTTGGTTTTAAGCCCAAACCCTCCAATTTCTACCCAATAAAACAGAAATCAGCACACACCTGTCGCCCACTATGTATTTACCCACCCTTAAAACCATGGAAGATCCACGAATAAGTCCCTGCCCTCAGGAAGTTTACCATGCCATGGTGGAGATGAGATATTCCATAAACAGGAATATTAATTGCCTATCCTAGAAGAACTCTCCTGTCCCCACGGCAGACATGACTAATCAGTTAAAGCATTATTTCCTGCTCTGCTCAGGGCTCTAGGAAGCGACTACAAATTAGTAGAAATTGGTATACGAGGGGAAAGCTATATGCTTTCCCTGACGCATAGTTATACAAAGATAACTAAGTATAAAAGGTAATCTTAAAGGGCCATATGTCTAGACTATGTGCTATATAAAAGACTATGGAAGAGGTCCTTATCATTAGTGAGGCCAGAGAAGGCTTCCTGAAGGAGGGACAGTCAAGGATAACTCTGGATAGGAGAGGCAGGGGGAGTTCAAACAGACAGAGCAGAGCAGCGGGCACAGAGGGGTGCACACTCGAGGCATGGGGTATCTAGCAAACCATCCAAAGAGAAACACTGGGATTGGAGAAATGGATTTGCAAAGGAATGGTGAGGCCAGGTCATGACGGGTCTCGAATACCCGGCAAAAGATTCCGAATCCTAGTTTATAAACAGTGGAGAGACTCGGGCAGCTTGTGAACAGGACAAGGACAGGAGCATTATTTTCAGTAACTCAGAGGAGCAGGGGCATGGGGGAGGGACCGGAGGCGAGAAGGCCAGCTCAGAGCCAGGTGAGAGGAAGCGAGGGGCCGGGCCAGGGTATACCTGTCTCAAGGGAAAAATGAAAGCAGCATGCGGGACAAGTCCCCAAGGAAGATTCCACAGTCCTCCCGGGTGGAGCCACGTGTAGGGACGAGGAGTCTAAGAGAGCTGCGGCAAGGGGAAGGTACCTCCATCACTGCCTCTCGGGTCTCCTTTCTTAAAAGGGCATCGTTCCTGAGCGTCACTGAATATCCACAGCCGTGGAAGTGTTTAGGCAACAGATTGACTCTCCTGTGCGACTTTTGTGAGAGATGGCAAAGGATAGGGCGAGAGGGCTGCTTCTGACATTGCTCTCCCAGCGGTCATCCGGGCAGACTCCAAGCCGGGGAGTATCACCCACAGCCGTTAACTTTCAAACGGGATGCCAACCTATTGGCCCTCCCTCCGGTGTCACATGGGCCCACATTCCAGCGGTCTACCAACGGTCACGAAAATATGATTGGACCGTGGAAGGTCAGTGATATCAGATATTTGGCTCTAAGTTACTACACATGTCAAACAGTTCTGCTCAGCTCGTTGCAAGCTTTTGGAAATGAGAAAAACAGCTGAACTTTCCTACCCATGGATGTGTCTGTTTGACCAAGCACGTCTCAGACGCCTCAAGATGTGCAGAGCACCCTGCTGGAGGGTGGACCAAAGGGAAACCCTGCTAGACGCTGGACCAAATGGAAATCCTGCTAGAGTCTAGACCAAATGGAAAACCTGCTAGAGGCTGGACCAAAGGGAAACCACGCTAGAAGCTGGACCAAAGGGAAACCATGCTGGAGGCTGGACCCAACGGAAATCATGCTGGAGGCTGGCATTTATTGAGTACCCTATCAGTAAGGGTTTGGGCAGGAACAGAAGTCACGAACTAGGTCATCGAGGAGAGTGTGGGAGGTTAAGGAAAACACCTTGGGATGGAGAATATCCTGGAGCCAGGAGTAGCCGGGCATGGGGAGGGGAAGTTGGGAAATGGGGACAGGTTTGGGCGGGAATGGCAGGTAGGGGAGGAGGGTGCGGAGAGTGGTCTGGATGCAAAGGGACGATTTCCAGCCCGGCACTTCAGTTCCGGGCACTGCCCTACCTGGATTATGTGATTTAATCCCCACAATTCAGTGACAATGACACAGTTAACAGATGGCCACACTGAGGCACAGATAGGCGAGGTCACGAGCGTGCCATCCCACAGCAGGCCAGGGGCGGACTGGATCTGGAAGCCCAGCACTTCCTGTCCTCACTCATCTAGCATGTGACATCAAATATTTTACTAGAGTCATTTCAATGACAACTGAATTATTAATACCACTTGTTCATCCAAGAGTCATTTCATGCACTGTTGTAACTCGTGCAGCCCCCCCAAAGGCCGCCTGGGGGAGTTATAGGAGCTTGGTTTCCAGTGGTGGCCACAGTCAGAGTCACCATCCTCCTCTGTTCCCGAGGAGGCGGGGGGCCCCGATGTGACTCCGCCGGGGACAACCTGTGCAGCTGTGTTCATTGCCCGAAGGTCACGCAGTGGCCCAGGGAACTGCAAACACAGCAGTGGCCTCAACCCTGCCTTCCGGACACCAAGCCACAGGTTCAGCTCGCCGCGGCAAGTGCCCTGCCCGGTCCCTCCGGTGGCCCTTAGAGGTAATGGATTCGAGGCGCTCCTTTCTTAGAGTCTCACGTTTCCCCGAAGTGAAGAATTCCGGAAACACCACAGGGCAGGCAACTGCTGACTTCACCAGCTGCCGACTCGTCCGGTCTTCTTTTTTTTTTAATTTTTTTTAACGTTTATTTATTTTGAGACAAAGAGAAACAGAGCATGAACAGGGGAGGGGCAGAGAGAGAGGGAGACACAGAATCTGAAACGGGCTCCAGGCTCTGAGCTGTCAGCACAGAGCCCGACGTGGGGCTCGAACTCACGGACTATGAGATCATGACCTGAGCCGAAGTCGGACGCCCAACCGACTGAGCCACCCAGGCGCCCCTCATCCGGTCTTCTTAACAACAATTGAAGGCCATCAATGATTCACTCTACCACTTGGCCCTCATCGGCCCCCTGCCGGCCTCGTGAGGGCACTAAGGATCCGTCTGGAACCTTTGACCCTGTCGGGCACATGGCCCTCACTCTGCAACCTTCCCGATTTGATTCTGTGGTCCATCATTTCAACAACACCTTTTGGAGTCTAAAGACCCCCCGCCCCCCATCTTCCCGTCCTTCCCTGATGCTGTGTGGTAAAACCCCACCATTGATGAACTCACTACAGCACGATGCCTGCCCCCAACAGTCCTGCAACTGGGGTGGTTCCATGAACAATTCATGGTCAACAACCTCAAAATGGCTCCCGGCCCTGCCTGGCAATCCTACTGTTTCCCTAACTCCTGCCCCGAGCCCACATTTTGGAATCTCTCTGTTGCCTCGGGCTTCTTCTACAGACAAAAAGGAAGCCAAGAGAATGGAGATCCATTCACATAAACCCTGGCTGGACACATGCTGTGGCTTCCCTGTCCTGTTATGCCTTGGGAGGTGTACCCCTCGCTCTCCCCCTCCAAGACCAGTCCTTCCTTCCGAGCCTTGCCCCCATCCCCATGCTATTTGCGGGAGCCCGACCTCAGCTATTTTCCATCTCTCTCTCCTCCTCTCTCTTGAATGCTCACCTTTCTCTTTCAGCCTGCCCCTCCCCACCTGTTTTTAAATGCGCTCAACACTGCACTGACTTCTTGTCCCCTGATCAGCCACTGTCCTCACCCTCTCTGCCCAGCCAGGCGTCTCAAAAGAATCGCCTGTGCTTGGTACCCTCCTCATTTCCTCACTCTCCATCCGTGCAGCAAGCCACTCCCAAAGGGTCCCGTCAGCCACTGAAGGTCACTGTTAGTCTCCGAGGTCACTGATGACCTTCACCCTCTGATTCCTATGGATTTTTTCAGTCTTATCTGACTTGACTTTCCGGTAGCAGGTTCTCAGTGGATGATTCCCTTCCTCTTAAAAAGCTTTTTCTCTTGTTCTTCTTCTTCTTTTGACATTCCATTCTCCAGGCTCTCCTCCTTCCTCTCTGGCCACTTCTCTGGCTCGTGAAATGCTGATGTCCGTCAGGACTTCCCAGGCGCTTTTCCTCCTCATTCTGCTCTCTTCCTGGGTGGTCTCAACCATGCTCCTGGCTGTGATCGCTGCTTATGACAGACGACTCCCCAGCACACATCTTCGGCTCCCCAGTATACGTCACAGCCGTACTGTGAGCTCCGGACGTGCCCAGCCACTGGCACCATGGACATCTCCATGCAGAAAGCACAAAGAGTCCTCGTGCTCTCCCTGCACAAAAGTGAGTTCGTGACTTCAAGCCCATGACCTCATTTTTGTTGAGGGTTCCCTGTTTCGCTAATTGCTACCACCACCCAGTGGGGTAAGTGAAAACCTCAGGTGTCACCACGAACTCCTCCCTCTTCCTGAAACCCACACCCAACCGATAGGCAAAGCCTGTCAGTCTATTTCCTAAACATCTGCCACCATCATAGCGGCCCAAACCAACGTGGTTTTTCTCCAAGGCTTCCCTTGGTCTCTGTTTCCACTCTTCCCCATCTGGAAGGATGGTTTCACAGCCCTAATATGGCCATTAGGCCATATTCACCTTACTGAAGATCTTTCCATAGCTTCCACTGCTCTTGGTATAAATATCCAAACAGTCCTGGTGGCCCAGAAGACCCTGGGTAGCCCTGCCTTAGTCTGACTGCCTCCTTCACTCTACTCCCTCCTGTGACCTTTACACTCTACCCACTTCGACCTTCATCCAGTCCCTCCTGAGTGGTATTTCTTCTTTCCACAGGGCCTTTGCACATGCCCCATGCCTAGAAGACTTCAAATGTCATCCCCAACACCTTCACCTAGTAAAAATACCACTAACTGTCACAGGGATATGCAAGACCGTTCATTTGGGGTATGCGAAGAAAATAACAGAATTTCATCTCATAATTTATTTTTATTTCATTGTTTTGAAAGGTCCATCTTGTGCATGTTTTATTAGGCACATGATATGTTGGTAGAGTAACATATGTTTAAGTATATATATGCTTATAAAGAATTAAATATGCACGTATAATGTACACGCTCAAAATTTTTTTTTACTGAAAGGAGTCCAAAAATCTTGACGATCAGAGCAGTAATCAGCTCTCACTTCTTGGGAAGACTCCTGCCACCCTTGGCACACCTAACACAGCTGTAGACAACTGGTGTGATGAGCATCTCTACTGCTAGAATCCGAGCTACAGGTCAAGGACGTTGTCTGTCTGGTTCCTGCAGGGTCGTCCCCAGGGCTCAGTGCCTTATGTATAGTGAGTGATCCAGAGGTATGTTTAGAATGAATGAGTATCCTAGAAGTGGAATGTTCGTGCTCTCCTTCCCATCCTCACAGAAGCCTTTTCATGTCTCACATCTGGAATGTTTTTAACGGACTCTCTCTTTCCTACATGGTAAGCCTACACTCAAGTCACTGCTTTCGTAAAACATAAGTAAGAAAATGACTTGGAGATACTTAAAATATACCCTGAGTAGCTCCAGGTGCTGAGTCTGTCGGGTGCTTTCAAAAGTCATCTCATTTAGTCTTGAATATGACCTTAGAGAACCTTACCACCATCCCTGCTTGTTGAGGAGAAAAGCGGGAACCAGGACGGTCGAGGTCATTGAGCCCAAAAAATGGTGGAGGAGGAATTCACATTCAGGTTTGGGGTCTATGCCTAATCGGCTGCCTATTCTATCTCAGCAGCTTGCTCATAAAGTGAACATTTTGATCCGAAGAGGCAATTTCCTCTTTCAAGCGATCTCAAAAACCTGGATCGTTACGAAGCCCGCTAATTCCGGCGGCCATCCAGAATCAAATGCAAGTCTACCATGGAGCGGTTCTGCGGAGGTTCATTCCTTTCCGTTCTCTGTTTCCGCGTGTTTGGCGATGAGGCTGTCGAACAAAGGGCAGCTCAAGTCACGGTGCTACTTAAAGGGTCCGTCCACTTGCAAGGTAAGAGCCGTGCTCGTTTCTCTTCATAATTTTTTTAGCAGCACGTCCAAAACTGTGGGATATGATGCTTTTTCAAGTAAAAGGCAGTCTTCGTGGGCATTAGCCCATTGGCTTCACAGCTGAAGGTTTTTAAACTGTCTCCTATATTAGCCAAGAGAATGGAGACCATCCATCCATCCACCCATCCATCCACCCATCCATCCATCCATCCTCTGACTCAGGCAGCCATTCAACATTTCTCCTCACATCTCTGGCCATCTGCCAGTCCTGCTCAGTTTTCTCTACAAAGAGGCAGTCCATCTTGGACTTAATGAATGGGGGGCAGGGAGCGGGGCGCCCATGAAATACATCAAAGTACCCTGACGTCTACGCCAGACGGAGGGAGATTCAACTTCGCAAAATTCCCATAGGCTGCTCCTCCCCTTTGTATCCATTCATATTCATATTCATGTATGCAACGACTAGCTATTTGACTCTAATCTGTTCACGAAAACACGCTGGCCAGCCATTTTCAGAGAGCAGTCACTCGTACTCTGTTAAATGAGACAAGTTTTAATGCATTCCCAATCCACCCAAAAACCTCAATCCACGTCCCAAAATACCACTGGAACACCCTTAAACACCATGCAAAAAAAAAAAAAAAAACTCTCAGGAATTTTCTATACTATAAATCAATGAAAACACCCTTCACTTAATTAGCACTCAGGAAACTCCTCGGTGGGAAGGTTTGCACGTGCGTGTAGCCAACTAACACAGTAGGGGACCAAGGCCCCTCCTCCTGGAATCGCACTGGCCCTGATAACGTGAATACATAAGGAAATGATATTGAAAGATAGTAAATAGCACCTCGATTGGACCTGGGTTTGTAGGACCCCCCAGGTACGTGAGTGAAGCCGATTGGGACCCATGAAGGGCTAAAGTTCCGGCGGGGGGGAAAGGGTGGGGAGCATGACAGTGATCACACGCAATGTATTTAAAGGGTGGGGCAGCAGGTGCAAACAGGCTAGTACAAGAAGGGAGCCAAGGGCTGCCACACCCAGCACTCCTCGCATAAGACTCATGAGCAACGAAATGTTTTTATAGGTGTGCCCTTGTAGGTTCACTGTAATGGCCATTCCACACAGAGAGGGCCAGGCGTCCACCAGCTGGGGATATCCGTATCACGGGACATTATTCAGCCACAAAAATAAGGTTCTGATACAGGTCACAACATGGATGAACCTTGAGCACATTATACGAAGTGAAATAAGCCAGACACAAAAGGTCGCATGTTTGAACAATTCTAAATATGTTGGACGCCCCAAATAGGCAAATGCATAAAGACAGAAAGCAGATTGGTGGTTGCCAGGGACTGGAGAAGAGAGAGAAATAGAGAGCATGTCTGCTTAATGGGTGCAGAGTTTTCTTCAGGGGCGAGGAAGATGCTTTAGAGCTGGATGAAGGTGAGAACAACATTGATAGTGTGATTTGTACTCTTTAAACTAGTTCATGAATTTCACCTCTATTTTTTAAAAAAAAGCTTTGAAAACGACTGTAACGTTCCTATCACCAGCGCCCCTCACATGGGCATTGATCACTGTTTGATACACGAATGAATAAATGAAAGAGTGAACCCTGGTCTCTAGTGCCCTGCTTGCCTCAGGCCACTCTCCAGCCTCATTGTACATCAGGCCCCACCTTGCTCTCACTTTTCGGGCACCCTGACCTTTTGCTAGGTCCTCCTAAGCACTAAGTAAGGTTTCTGTCACAGGACCTTTGCACGGCTGCATCCCTCCGGAGCCCCTCACCTCCCTCCCCATTGCCCTGATTAACTTCCTTTCTAGTCCAGCTCTCAGCTTGGCCATTACTCTCTCCAGAAAAGCCTTCCCTGACCTTCCTGACTGGGTCAGTTCCACCTTACCCTCTCCTAGCACTAGAACTTTCTCTTCAGGTCACTTGCCACAACCACATCTTCATTTATCTGGGCTCTTCTTCTAACTCTGGTCTCCTTTACCACAACACAAATTTCATGAGGGATAAGAATGGGTCACTGTGTTGTTGAGGAGGGAGCAGCTACCACTGTATCCCCATCTCCAAGCACGGTACCTGGCACATAGTATGTGCTCAGTAAACATAATCAAGGGAGGGAGAGAAGGGTGGAGGCAAGAGGGAGGAATATATCCACCCTTTTCATCTGTTTTCCTTTAGAAACCTACAAACACCGGACAGCCTGGGCGGCTCAGTCAGTTGAGCGTCCGACTCTTGATTTCATCTCAGGTCACGATCTCACGGTTTGTGAGATCGAGCCCCACATCCGTGTCTGTGCTGACACCACATTTCCTGCTTGGGATTCTCTCTCTCCCTCTCCCTCTCTTTTTCCCTCTCTCAAAATAAAGACAGAAACTTAAAAAGAAAAGAAATTTACTAAGACTTGATTTCTTAACAGATTGGCTACAAAGAGCCCTTTGTATGCAAGTGTATGTTGATTCTGACATGTCCCTATAGAATCCCTTTGTTCTTAAAACCTATCCCTGTGAAGCTATTCTCCTCCACCTCAAAGCGACGCTTCCCAGTGTTTGTTAGCAAGAAATCAGCTGTGGACATAGTGAATGCAGTAACACCGGGGAAGAAGTGAGAGACGAACTGTTAGCGGTCCCTGGGAGACCGGAAGGTCAAATAGCGTGGATCGTCTATGGGATTTGGATTTCTCCTGCCGGTCTCCGACTCTGGGACGGCCAGTCACCCTTTATCTTGCCTCCTCTTTGCCTTCTGGCTCTGCTGCTTTCCCATCTGACCGGTCCCTCCCCTTCCTTCTGACTTTGCCTTACACCCCTCCGATTTCTCATTTGGGTGTTTCTTCCATGGGGTTCTGATGGCCTGTCTATTCCCCTTCTTACGACCCAGGTACTCGATGGTAACCGGGGCCAGTGTCTGAAAACCTGAAAATGTCTAAAGATACAGCAATCTTCACTCCTGGAGTTAAAGCGAAGAGAAGAGCCGGGCACCTGAATTATTTATACGCTCCGGCAGAGGAGAAATGAGGAAGGGAGGAGGATGGGATGGTCTGGGACCTGACCCCAGGGAAGGGATTGGGGACAGAGACCTAGGGTCCACATCGTATCAGGAGGGGCCTGGTGTCTCCTGTGGCTGTGTGCTCATCTCTCTCAAATAATCTATGCTAATTTCTTGATGAAAGATTCATCCTGTCTTCCATGTTGCTAAGCAACCAGCCCAAACATGTTTACTGTGTAAATCTCTCTGGAGGGCCCTGGGCTGCACCCAGTGCCTGAAGCGTGATGGACGCAAGAGGAGACAAAGCCGCCCAAGGCTCGGGGAAAGGTTTCTCAAGCTGACCTGCAAAAAATGCGTATTTTTGACACTTTTATGCCATATCTGGGGAAACACAGTGGCCCAAGTATAACTGTGACTAGCCCTTTTCTGCTAATCTCCAGCCTACTGCTCAAAAGTGTGGGCTCAGGGGCCAGGCTTCCTAAATTTGATTCCCAACTCTGCCACCAAGTGTGACTTCAGAGTGCTGTGTTGTTTTTCCCATCTGTAAAATGGAAAGAATACTGACGCATATTTCACAGGGCTACGGTGAGGACAAAATTAACATGACTCAAGACGGCCCGGCACGCACCCAAAGAGCCCGCAAAACGTTGGTTATGCCATCATTAGTGCTTATTCCTCTAGGGAGATGCTTCTAAGTTTTTTGTCTGTGTATTTACACGAATTGGAGAGTCTGCCAGACAGGAGATCAGCTGAGAAACGAATCCTTTAAAAGGGTAAAAATGCATGGGGGGCAGACCGTGGAGCGGCCCGGAATCACACCAGTTCATGGGGCCTCTTCTGACCACCGAGGCACAGGGGAGACCTTGCCAAGGCAGCGAGCCGGAACAGGAGAAAGCTCTTTGGGCTGAAGGTGGGGGTGCCCCTCCCCCAGGGCTTCCCAAGCCCCTGCACCTGCCTATCACGACAGAAGCGTAACACGATTCATGGCGATTTGCTGGCTGGCTTCGTTGTCTGTCTCCTCACTTAGCAGGAAGAGCACACACCCGTCTCCTCCTTGCTGTATCCCAGGGCCTAGCGTGTGCTCATTAACTTTTAATGAATGAACTTATTAGCTAATGAATGCAGCATATGGGTTCTGGTTCATCCTCGCTCTCAATAATTATGAATTTAGATTCGGGATCTGAGAGGACTTGCTCCAGTGGTCTAAGGAAGAGGAGGGCAAGGCAGGACGGGTGACACGGCCACACCGATGGTCTCGAGGCCCCAGTCCCAAGAAGGAGGCAGCCACAGGAGTAACAGTAGAAAACAGACGGGGCCAGGGAGGTAGTATCTGATGGATCACAAGGAAAGGAGGGACATGCCTCTTGTTCACAGCCTGGAAGTCCTCCTGGTGATGAAAATTGTGACTTGATACTAAATTGATGTTTACAAACTGTGTATGACAACATGAAAACTTTTAACGACAACTTTACCAGAGTGTAACCATACAAAGAAAAGTGCATAAATCAGAAAAGGAGTGGGGTGCCTGGGTGGCTCAGTCAGTTAAGTGTCAGACTTCAGCTCATGTTATGACCTTGTGTTCACGAGTTCAATCCCCATGTCAGGCTCTGTGCTGACAGCTCAGAGCTGTCAGCTTCGGACTCTGTGTCTCCCTCTCTCTCTCTCTGCCCCTCCCCCCCACATGCTCACTCTCTCTCTCTCTCTCAAAAATAAATAAACATTAAAAAATTGTTTTAAAGAATGCAACAAGGCAAGCACCATGTAGGGAGCAAAATCAGACACTAAAACCAAAGTTTTCTAAAAACAGGACCCCAACTCCTGCTAAGTGACAGGTGTCAGGGGTTCTGAGCTGTGGTAGAAGGCACTTCTCCCTGCTCACTCTTTATTACTTAGGTTAGCCAAAAACAGGGTTTCTTCTGAAGGGACCCAGAAGTAAGGGGAGTGAAAGCCTGTGCAGACCAGCGTGAGGAGGAAACTCAGGGTAAGGGAACCAAGGGGTCCGGCCACCTTTCACTGAGTAGATTCTGAAGCAGCGGTGAAGGGAAGATACGCACACGCACACACACGCACACACACGCACACACACGCACACGCGTGCACACGCACACACACACACACCCCTGTTCTGCTCGCCGCTCTGTCTCCTCACGCAAGCTGCCAGGTCACTGCATAATCACCAACCTTCGGAAGCTGGGCTGACAACCGTGAGGGAGGTCCCCGGGTGACCCTGCCAGACCACGAGCGGACAATGTAGTGAGACCGAACCTCCCGCGTCCCCCAAAGGACTGTACCCGGGGGGAAGGGGAGGGATTGTCTCAGGAGGCAGGACAAAGGGTCCAGAGTGTGTATTTTGGAAAAGCGAAGAAGAACTATGAATTGAAGCCAGCTGGAGGCATGAAAGGTGATGACTGAGGGTTTCTGCCCTCTCTCTCCTCCCACTTAGCAGAGATTCGGGGCCTTTTTTGTTCCATGGATTCCTTCAGCTCTCCAGAGAGGCCCCGTGGACACTTCCTCAGAATGTGTGCAAATAAAAGACATCGGACCACAGAGGAACGTCTAATCACACCAGCTCGTGAAACGGCTGTACGGGTGCCTCTTTGTCCACTCATTCCCGAACGGGATCTGGCAGGGGGTTTAATAAGCACCATGATCTAGACCTGGCGATAAATGCACATGATACTACAGGTGTACTTGCCTTGAAACTACCTGTGATTTCCCTCAGGGACCAAGTCACAGATGTCGTTGACACTCCTATAGAGTGTTGCCAATATTCCTACTAAGGGGAGATGCTACGTGTCCGTCACCGAGGTTAGTGAAAAGAAAGATGTTACTTTTTGCCCTGTCCGAGACCATGAACCTCTGAAAGTCTCTCCACAGACCCCGTGGGGAGGTCTGGGGAACCTAAGGTTAAGAACCCCCAGGGGAAACATCCAAGTTCTTCTCAAAATCACTACAAACTTTGGGGTGCCTGGGTGGCTCGGTCGGTTAAGCGTCCGACTTCGGCTCAGGTCATGATCTCGCGGTCCGTGAGTTCGAGCCCCGCGTCGGGCTCTGGGCTGACCGCTCAGAGCCTGCAGCCTGTTTAAGATTCTGTGTCTCCCTCTCTCTCTGCCCTCCCCTGTTCATGCTCTGTCTCTCTCTGTCTATAAAATAAATAAACGTTAAAATCACTACAAACTTCAACTTCATCCAACCATTCGGGGCCCGACTGTCCAAGAGACTTTTCCGGCAACCACAACCAGTGACTTACAGAGTCACAGGCAGTCCCTCCGCATCCTACAGACATCCGGTTCCATGCATGGGCGTCTGGAGCCCGGTTCCCCAGCCCTGCGCCCTCCTTTCAGAGAACGCCTTCCGAGAGCCTTCCCCAACTCCGCCCCTCCTTGTCAACGTGTGCCTCTTTCATCACCCCGCTGTCACCTGTCACCCCTCACACCACCTCCTTCACTTATTTTGAAATGTCAATTGTGTCGTGTTTTCTCTGTTTACTCTATCTGGGTCAGTGCTGAATCTGAGCACAACAGCAGCCAAACCAATGTCGTGAGATGCCTCCTGCACCACATCCGGCTTGCCCAAATCCTTGTCACCGAGGGAACCAGATGAGGGAATGTGGAGGAAGGGGTCTCGTGTGTCAGTAAATGTTTACTGTGCCCCTACAGAGCGACCACAGGGTTACAAAGGCACGGTGCATATGCACTCACATGTGCAGAAATGACTCAAGCAAGAGTCCCAAGTCGCTGGACACGGCGATACCTTTATTTGTCCACCGTTTCTTACTGGACACCTAGTCGGTTCTAGCCACTGAGCAGGTGCTGGGAATAAATAACATACAAGTAAGCGGGTATTGGGGCGCCTGGGTGGCTCGGTCGGTTAAGCGTCCGACTTCGCTCAGGTCATGATCTCACGGTCCGTGAGTTCGAGCCCCGCGTCGGGCTCTGTGCTGACCGCTCAGAGCCTGGAGCCTGTTTCAGATTCTGTGTCTCCTCTCTCTCTGCCCCTCCCCTGTTCATGCTCTGTGTCTCTCTGTCTCAAAAATAAATAAACGTTAAAAAAAATTAAAAAAAAAAAGTAAGCGGGTATGAAAGATCACACCCAGTTATAACAAGAGCTATGAAAGAATTGGAAGGAACAATAGGGAAGAAGGTAATAGGGGGGAGGTACTCCCGTTACATGTGGCAGGAGATAAAATCCTCCCGAGAAGGTGAAATTTAAACAGAAAGAAGCCTGGGGGCGCCTGGGTGGCTCAGTCAGTTGAGTGTCTGATTTTGGCTCAGGTCATGATCTCACAGGCTGTGAGTTCGAGCCCCGCATTGAGCTCTGTGCTGACAGCTCAGAGCCTGGAGCCTGCTTCCGATTCTGTGTCTCCCTCTCTCTCTGCCCCTTCCCTGCTTGCTTTCTCTCTCTCTCAAAAATAATAAACAATAAAAAAATTTTTTTAAACAGAAAGAAGCCTGAGGGATGGGGAGGAGCTCTGTGTGAAAAGCCAGAGGAAAATGGCCATGGGGGCTGGGGGCGGGGGGTCTTTAAGAAGGATCGGAAATCCAGGGAGGGTGAGCTTTCAGATGATTGGGAGAAGGGCATGAACCTTGGCCTGGAGAGGGAGACACCTGCCAGGTCAAGCACGTGAGGGAGTGGAGTGGCTAAAAGCACGGATTCCAGAAGCAGACCAGCTTGGCTAGAATCCACCCAGCTCTAAAACTTCTCTAGCTGTGCAGCCACGGGCAAGTCACTCAGCCTCTCTGAGCCTTAGCTTCCTCATCTTTAAGTAGGGATCATCAAATACGTCCTTCATTGACTTGTTCAATGCATTAAGAATAGAGCACTTAGCACGGTGCCTGACACAGAGCACATGTCATGTAATGGTTTGCTATGACTTGTTCCATGCTCATTGAGAAGCTGTCGGGGGGGATTTGAGCCAAGGAGACGGTTGTCTTTAACAGGTTCTTGGCCATTGTATGGGCTACTGGTCATGACTAAAACAGAGTTGGAAGGGATCCCAAAGGTCATTTACACCCGGTCCTTCTCCAGTGCTTTTCTCTGGGGAGGGGAGGGGACAGCGCCTGAAGAGCCACCTCTGTGACAGGCAGAATGGTCTTCCCCTAACGCTGGGTGGGAGAGAAGTTTGAGAGGCAGCCGGCTACAACTTCTGGAGGGTTCCCCCACCCCCTCAACTCCCAGTGGGCGGAGAGCCCACTACTCCCACTTCAGATGGTTCTGGGTCTCATGTCTTGATGCCCAGCTGGCTCCCCTTCCTGCCAGTGTCAATGTCACTTTTCTTGGATTGTAAGTGCCTCAAGGACAGCAGCCATTTCCTTCCATTCTCACTAGCCGGTGACTGACACAAGGCCCCTGAGCAAGCGCTGAGTCTCAGAGCTTTTGAATAATTGATTGGAAGAAGGAAGGTGGAATCATAGCATTCTTGTGCCTCTCCCAGACCTCCAAGCTCTATGAAGAATCTAAAGGGCCTTGGGAAGTCATCGAGACAAGCCCCTGACCCAGGGCCAGCCTTCCTCAAACACCCTAGCAGGACTTTCTCTGGTTCTCTCCAGAGGGCATTTTGCACTCCCCACCACGGGGAATGCTTCCTGGAGTGCACAGCCCGTCTGGAGCTCCTTCCAAACCTCTTCCCTAGACCCCCTGGGTCACACTGTACAATGGGGACACCACCCACTTCCTGCCCAAAGGGCTCTGTGTACAAGCCAATGCATGGGATAAAGCCCTCCTGGGTCCAGGGCCATCATCGGAGCTATCCTAGGGGAGGGCACAGCAAAGCCCCCCTGGCTGGCTGGCTGGAGCTGAGGGCTGCTGCGAGGGGGCCCCTCCAGATTCACCAGCCTCTCCCCAGACCCCAGGCACCCCCGCCGACTCCCACGGGTCCAGCAACCACCTCCCCTCTGTTCTCCCGTGGCTTTCCCCCTTCTCAGCTAAGCCGGTGCTTTTCCTACACCAGACCCCCCCCCCCCCCCCCCCCCCCCCCCCCCCGGGCCCCCCTTTCCCCCCCCCCCCCCCAATTCTGCACGCTTCTAACCCTCCAGCCCCCTCCCGCGGTTTCCTCCCAGCCGCTCCACTGTCCTCTCGGCCCCTGTTCCTACCCAAGTCCCCTTCCCATTCCGTCCCCACCCCTCCCCTTTAGCGCTAGGCTCCCCATTCCTCTCGCGCCCCCACCCAGCCCCCCCCCCCCGGGTACCCCCCCCCCCCCCCCCCCCCCCCCCCCCCCCCCCCGGGGGCCCAAAAAAGGCCCCCCCCCCCCCCCCCCCCCCGCCCCTCCCCAACCCGTTTCCCCGCGGCTGCGGCCGCCGAGACCCCGCCGCGCCCGGGAGAGGCCGAGGCGCCGCCCCCGCTCACCTGTTGTGCGGACCGGAGCACGCCGGGTCTCGCCTTCTCCGGATCCGGGTCCCGCTCCCGCTGCAGCCCCTTCTTGGGATGCATGTGCCGGCACAGGCAGGTGACCCCGCACAGCGCGAGGATGCTGGTGGCCGTGCCCAGCGTGGCGCCCAGCGCGATCACGGGCACCGACAGCACCATGGTGCCCGCGTCCCCGCCGCCGCCGCAGCCACCGCGGCCGCCGCGCACCTACCCCGGCCGGGCCCGCCGCCCGCCGCCGCCCGGCCGCTCCTGGGATCGGGGCGCGCCGACTGCTCTCCCGCCGCCGGAGGTGGTTGGGTGGGGGGGGGCGGGGGGCGGGGAGGGGGGACGGCTGCGAGGACGTCAGAGGAGGAGCCCGGCCCGGAGCAGGCTGGTGCGCCCGCACTCAGCTCCACGTCAACCCGCACCCCCTCCCGCCGGCACGTGACCGGACCCCCACCCCAACCGCAGCCCAGCGTCCAGAGGGATGCGAGCTTAGGGTTGTGCCAGGCCAGTCTTCACGCTTTCTGTTGGCGGACACTTGCCCCATAAGGGCGGGAGCTCGCCGAGGCCACACCGTGTGAGCTGGCGAACCAGGGCTCCATCTGGGTACAGATTCTGCCAGACTACCAGCCCTTCCTTCCCCACCTTCTCTGGCCCAGCAGGCTGTGAACTTGGGTCCTCCAGGAGGTTTTCAAACACACAAAGCTGGAGACTTCCGGTCTGCCGAATTTGCCAGGTGTTGGCTATGCCGTGAGGGTGAGGGGCAGGCGACAGGAAGAAGGGAATTGGTCTCTGTCTGGCGTGGAGACTGCACCCGTGTCCTGGCGAAGGGGACCGCCACAATTCTGCTGCTTTCCGCATCTCCTTTAGGGTTCTCTATGACCTCATCTGAGCAGCGGATCTCTGCTTACAGATGAGGAAGCTGTGGCTGGCAGGGGATGGGGGGCAGCTAGAAAAATCTGGTCATCCTGAGCCCAGACTCAGGCTGGCAGATTCCAAGTCCATGTGTCACACTCAGAGAAAGAACTTATCTTGGATGAACAAAGACTGTCACCTGCAGTAGCCAGGAGCCCACAGCTGGTCCGGAGAGGGGGGAATAAAAGCACTGTGCTTGGAATGAAGGGAAATTAGAATTCCAGGCATGAGGAAGACCGTCTTAGAGCAGAAAACAACGGTTTTCAGTGCGTTGCATCGTGTGGAGTGTTTCATTGAATTCAGCAGGCGTTTGCCGTGTCTGCAGTTCTCTACGCGTGCTGGGCACGTGTGACAAGGAGTGGGGACGATTTCGTCCACAACCGGGCTTTCAAATTCCCGTGACGCCGATGACTCCTAAATCTGTGATGGCTCTGGCCAGGCCTTCTGTGCTGACCTGCAGAAGTGACCACCACCTGGTGCGTGGCTTATCTCCCCCGTGTAACAAACTGCCCATGACTCAGTGGTTGCTTCTCATGATCTTGCAGGTTGCCTGGGCTCAGCTGGGTGTATTTCCCGCTCCGAGGGATGTCTCCCGCGACTGCACTCGGCTGGGCTGGGCCGTGCAAGGTGGCATACCACATGACACTGGCTGCCGCGGGGGGCACAGCTGGCTGTCCACCAGGGGGGTGCCCTTTGGTTCTCCCCCACGTGGCTGGAGCTGCACGGCAGCCAGGTTCCAAGAGGAAGGAAGCGGGAGCGGCCACTTCTCTTTAGGCCTGGCTTCAGAAGTTCTAGAACGTTGCTTCTTTGGTCAAGCAATAGTCTCCCTCTAGTTCTTTCCCTACAAGGCATTAGAAAGGATGTTTCTGAAATGCAGCGCTGATCCTGTCGCTCACATGCATAAAAGCCTTCAGAGTTTCTCCAGGGATGAACCCAAAGACTCCAGTTAGATCCAAAGCCCTAGTGGCGCCTGGGTGGCTCAGTTGGTTAAGTGCCTGACTCTTGTTTTCGGCTCAGGACATGATCTCGAGGTTGGCGAATGCTAGCCCCGAGCCTGCTCTGCCCATCCTGTCTCTGCCCATCCCCCGCTTGCTCTCTCTCTCTTTAAAAAAGAAAAAAGAAAAAAAATCCAAAGCCCTTTGTGATGTGGTTCCTGCCAATCCCTTCAGACTCACCTCTGTACACTTCCCAACATGGCTTTGAGCCCCCAATACTCTCAGGAACTTGGCATTCATTCGACAAGCTAATCTCTTTGGAGCCTTCATACCATCACCCATGGGTGCGAACAGCAGGTGCTCAGTAACTGTTGAAAGAGGGAACAGTTCACCTGATCATCTCATGTAGGACTTCCAGTGGCTTGGAGGGGAATCCCATTTGCTAAATGAGCTCCGTGTGATTAAACTGACTCTTCCACAAATGTTTATTTTGTGCCTGCTGTATGCTAGGCACATTTTCCTACTGAGCTCCATTCGCTGCCAATCATGGAGCTCAAGTCCCTCCGGGACACTCGGTATTCTCTCTCATAAGAGCTTCCCTGGGAGGTTTTCTTGGCTCCTGGACCTGGCAACGCAAAATGTTCTGGGGAAATCAAAGGTTTAATTAATGATGTCAGCCCAGATCTCCCATGCCTGAGCTGCTCCCCTGGGATACCCTTAACACCATCTAGTAGGATCTGGGGTGGGAGGAGAGGGGAAGGATGAGCACTTAATTTTAGACATTGTCTGATGGAGATCGTACACCTGTCATGTGGTTCATTGTTACTATGGTTACCGGAATGACAGCAGCTGCAGTGACCTTCATTTTCAATGGGAAGAGGGACCCCAGCCTGAGAACTGCTTGTCTTTGGTTTCTTTCGCACACAGGGAACCCGTGGCAGGGCTAGGGTAGACCTCAGGGAATTTGAAACCCAGTGATCAGAACTCCGCGTCGCCTTTGCTACATCCCGCCCAGGATGCGATTTTGGCTTCTCGGTTCCTGATACCCAGGCAGTAGCCTTTAGCGACAACTTTCTAAGAAAAGGCATTAGTGGATTCCTTTGAAAAATGGGGCCATCTCTGTTGAGAAAGGCGGTTGAGATGGTCGGCCAGGTGGAGCAGTTGAGATGGTCTAAGGAGGAGATCCACAAATAATTGGAGATTCTGGGGCTGCCAGACTGCCAAGAACAGAGCAAGATGCTCGGGGGTTGGAGGGAGCTTCTGGAAGGCTGAGGCGTAGATCTCAGGAGGTTCCCTAGCCTCTTGATGAAATGTCACCATTGTTATTTTGATCGATATTTTACTCATTGGATGATTAAATATTCTGAGCCTCCACTCTGAATCTCTAAGTTATTAAAATGCTTTTATCTGGGAAGAAAGGCTTTCAAATATAGAAGGTTCTCTTCCTTGCAAGCATTTGTTTTGTCTGCATATAGTGCTGAGCAGGAGGGAGGAAAATAAACAGGCAGAGCAACCGAATTTTAACATTGGAAGGATAGCAGGGATCCCCTTGTGGAAACCTTCCATTGGACCAGTAAGGAAACCGAGGCCCAGAGAGATTGTGGCTTGCCATAGGGGAGTTACTGACAGAGCTGAGGTCTTTTAGGTCAGGGTAGGTTAGGTCCTGCTGTAGCAACAAATGACCTCAAAACCTCAAGGATTAACACAACAAAGTTACCCCTTGCTCCTATCATAGTTCAAGGTGGGTCAGGCGCCTCAAGCAGGAAGTACATCTCCAGGCAGTGACTCGGGAGTCTGGGCTCTTGCTTCCCACCATGCAGATGGAGGAAAGAGACCACTGGGGACCACGTGTGCCATTTGCAGAGGCCACGGCTGGAAACAGTCCATAGCTCTCACCGCATTGCATTGGCCAGGATCTGGTAACGCGACAAAGCTAACAACAGAAGAGACTGGGGAAATATAGACGGGGCAACGACAGTAAGGAAAATCAGGCATGGTCCTTCTCACCGTGGCGTTTACATTCACGTGGAGAAGATGAACATTATGATTCATCGCACGAATACCTGTGAAATTACAACTATACAACGAGCTCAGAAGGACAGGTTCGAGGTTGGGACTTGACTTGTTCTGAGACACTTGTGGAAGCCTTCCCAGAGGAAGTGACAGTTGGACCGAGGCCTGAAAGAGTAAAGTTAACTCAGCAAAGAAGGAAGAGGGGGTGTTCCGGGCAGAGACGCGGACGGGGCAAGGACCCCGTGGTGGAACCGCACAGTGGGCATGGGCAGTGTGCCCGTCAGCCAGCGCTCCGGGGCAAAATCGATGCTCAGCGTTTGTTGATTTCTCTGGTGTAAAAGAATCCCACTACCGTGAGTTTCCGGCTACCAACGAAGTCCTGAATGTTTCCCAGCCGGCTCCAGGGCACACCCGGGGAAAATCCTGAAAGGAGATGGGGCGCCTGGGTGGCTCAGGTCGTGATCTCACGGTTTGTGGGTTCGAGCCCTGTGTCCGGCCCTGTGCTGGCAGCTTGGAGCCTGGAACCTGTTTTGGATTCTGTGTCTCCCTCTCTCTCTCTCTCTCTGCCCCTCCCCCTATTCACGCTCTGTCTCTTTCTCTCAAAAATCAAATAAACATTAAAAAAAAAAAAAAAAGAAATCCTGAAAGGAGAGGCAGGGGCCAGACATCAGGGCTGGTAGGCCACCCTGGAAGGCCATTGGGTATTTTTAGGCAGAGGAGCGTGATATGAGCAGATCCGTGTTTTGAAAAGATCCCTCTGGCTGCAGTATTGAGAACAGAGCAGAGAGGGACAAAGTGAATGCTGGTGGGCAGAGAAGTTGCCATAGCGGGCATCCAGGAGAGGGATGCTAAGCTTCCCTAGGACGTGCGTAGTCATTTGGTGGGCTGAGGTTGTTGATGGTGTGAGGAGAGGGCAGTATGGTGGGCAAGTCCCTTTTCTACTGGTCCCACTTTACTCTCTTCTCTGATGACTATGGTTCTCCATGCTGGACGGCAGCTACTTCGAGGCTCCCCGGCCCTGGGCCCTGATGAAGGTAGGATGTGCAGGAGGAAACTGCCTGGGATAAGGGCGTGGAGATCCTGGGCCCCACCGCAGGGTAATGCAAAATCTGCAGAGCTGACCGGCAGCTGGGCGAGAAGGTGAGGCGCTCCGTCGAGGCTCAGGAGTGGGTCCACTCCCAGGACTCCTGCTCCGGCCCTGAGCAATTCTGGGGCCACATCTTAAGGCAGAAGGGAAAAAAGGGGTTGGGCCTGGGATCCCCTGATACAGAAATCCAAGTCCGTAAAAGGTAGAAGAATATTCTAGATTGGTAGTCTTTTATGTGACAGAAAGAAGAGTAGGCCTGAAGTCAGAAGAAATAGGTTCGAATCCCTGTCTTTAGGTGCATTAGCGTTGCGTGATGCACCGGCGAGTAACCTTTCTTGAGCCTTAATTTCCTTATCTGTAAAATGGGGATGATCATCTCTACTTGGCGGAGGTGCTGTGAGGATGACCCGAAGCCTAGTGCTGTATAAAGAAGAGAGGATGCTCGACTCATTGTAATCTGAGAATTAAAATGATCGTTTGCGCCAGACCCTTTAATTTCGTAATTAAGCCACTTAGCCCAGGGAAAGAGTGCATATTGAAGTCCCACGGGTGTGTGTTATTCTAGCTCTGTTGCTTATTAGCTGAGAGACCCTGGGTAGATTAGTCAGCCTAACCCGCTTGAACCTTAGTGTCTTCGTGTATAAAGCCTCAGGTATATTGTTTGCAAAGGTGGCTACAATTATTCCCCCGCCCGTGCCCTTACCCCTTTGCAATACAACTTTGCAAAAAGGTGGCGGTCTATCGCTTCCCTCCTTAATCTGGGCTAGCTTCGTGAGTTGACCTGACAGATTGTGCTGGAAATGACATCGTGCCAGTTCTAAGCCTCGGCTTCAAGAGACCTCGGAAGCTTCCTCTCTCTGTCGTGGGCCCCTGCCCAGTTCCTAGGTGGAGAAGCCCAGGCTAGTCTGCTGGAAGGTGAGACACCAAGTGGCCCAGGGGGCTCTGTCACCCCAGCCTGCAGCTAGCCGGTTCCCAGGAGCACAGCTCCACACAAACACGTGACTGAGACCGGCTGAAGTTCGAAGAGCGACCCAGCCGAGCCCCCGCAAAGTGCCAGTCACAGAATTACAAACTAAATTCAGATTGGGTTATGTTAAGCTGCTACTAAATTTTTCAGTGTTTCTTACACATCAAGATCGACAGATTCAGCCTGGGTGGCTCAGTCGATAAAGCGTCTGACTCTTGATTTCGGCTCAGGTCATGATCTCCCAGTCGTGGGATCGAGCCCCGCGTTGGGCTCTGCCCTGGGCACGGAGCCTGCTTGAAATTCTCTCTCTCCCTCTCCCTCTGCTCCTCCCTGCTTGCGCTTTCTCTCTCTCTCAAGAAAAATAAATAAATAAATAGGTAAACAGATTCAAGTGTTAAATGATATCTAACCCTCGTAAGATTACTGTCAGGGTAGGTAAGGCACCAAGCACAGGGCCTGCTACCCAGTACGTGGCTGTGATTATTAGTCCAGCTTCCCCAAGACAGCCTGACCGAATACTTCCAGTAACGCTCAGCGGGTGCACCAGCCTAATAGTAATTGTGTAACAATCCATCTCGGGGACCCCGACACTTAAGAAGGGGGCAACAGTAGCCCTCCGACTCAACCTCCCCTGGACCAACTTTCCAGATTGGCCCAGGCCCTCCACGCCTTCTGGAGCTCTTGCTGTCTGATGCCCACTGATACAAGTCTCACGGCCTGCAGTCCCCTCTCTACTTGACCTCAGCCTTCTCTCCCCTTCCAACTGGGTTGTATACTCACTCGGGGTTAGTTGTGCTTGTCTCCAAATCCTTTAACGCCAGCTGACCTCATTTTTGAATTATATACTTTAATTAATATGTCAACGACTGAAATAGAAGTATGAAGGAGAGTTAGTTCCACGAAAACCAAGGTGAGTCCTTTGGAAAGACCCATGAAGCTAAGTGCCGTTTAGAAGTTCTCTTGAAATAGGTATGGGCGAGTTACCTGGGAAAGGTGGGGACACATCATAAAATTCTGGGATTCTGCCATTAGACTTCTGGGCAAGTTTTTCTAAGTTCTTCCTCCACCGCAAAGAGAGCAAGAGTGGACTCACAGAGGATGCATCGTGACGTGTACGAAAGGAAATGGTGTTAAATACGAAAAGCTTCCTGCATGTCAGGCATGGGTCTGAACATCTTATCTGTTCTAATGTATTTGCTAAACTGTTGGGGGCGCTTGGGTGGCTCAGTCGGTTGAGCATCCGACTCTTGGTTTTGGCTCAGGTCATGATCCTAAGGTCGTGGGATCGAGCCCCCTGTCAGGCTCTGCACTGAGCGTGGGGCCTGCCTGGGATTCTCTCTTCTCTCTCCCTCTCCCTCTTCCCCCTGCTTGTGCTCTCTCTCTCTCTCTCAAATAAAAAAATAAAAATGAATAAATAAATAATAAACTTTAAAAATGATGGCATAGAGCTCTAATCAGCAAGGGATGCACAAAATAATTAAAACTATGATTTGGTTGAGAAGCAAATGCTTGAGCTGTGTGTGTCATGTTTAACTTTAGTGAAGTGTAACCCTAGGCAGTTAGTGCACAAATCACAACCTAGTGGATGTTTGCAACGTGAACACATCTGTCTATCCAGCACCCAGATCAAGGAACAGAACATACTCACATCCCAGGGATTGTTCATGCATTGTTTTCCAGGATTCGTCATTTTAACCAGAATTTGTAGATGGCGGGCCCAGCAGCCCTGGCTCCCACAGAGTCAGACTCAAGCAGGTTTCCGAGGGGATACTCCCCAGGGCTGGGAAGGCTCCGGCTATGCTGCCACATGGATGGGGGGATGCTGCCCCCTAGAGGATGTAGGGGGAAGTGGACCCTCCCCTCCAGGTTTTTACTTCCTGCTTCCTTCCCAGCATCACCTTCCCTAAGAGGCCTTCTCTGCCCACCTTATGTGAAATGACCAGCATTCTGTCCTTCACCTCATCACTCCCCGTTCCCCCTTTCTGCCTTACTTTTAACATTATTTAAGAGTCCATATAATCTAATCTTCCTTGCCTGTCATGTTTGCCTTGCTGATGGCCTGAGTCTCCCTTTTAGAATATAGGCTCCAGGAAGGCAGGGATATGGATCTGTGTGACCCCCAGCCCTAGAATAGTGCCTGACACATAATAGCACCTCAGCAAATGTGTTGAGTGGACAGCGAGGAGCCCTGTCCCTGCCCACCACCCACCCCTAGTCCCACCCAACAGGGGGGCCTGGAAACACCAGAGCTGGGGAGAATGGGAGCAGCTGTGACCGGGACGCCCGGTCATAGCCTGGGCCAGTGAGTGGCCAGATGAGCTGGACAGTTGTACCATGTGGTGGTCCAGCCGGAGGGCTGTGGCACCAGTCTGCCCCGAGTGAATCTGGGTTCTAGCCGGGGAACTGAACAGGTGGCCTCCGGCAAAGCACTTCATCTTAGTGAGGTTCCCTGACCGTGACTTCTATAAATGGAGAGAATAAAGTAATGCTAATGGGTGTGAACTGCTTGGCCCAACGCCTGACACGTGGGTAATGCTGGGCTGTGGGAAATGATTAGCATTACATCGAAATGTGAGGACGGACAGGAAAACTAGAGGTCATACGGTCCAGGAGAAACATTGTTTATTGCTGTTATTGAAGACACCCCCCCCCCCACTTCCCTATAGTTTTTTGTGGACATTCAACTTGTAAACAGAAGACAAGCCGTTCTGGTGGAGGGATGAGGAGAGTCACCTGCGACCCCTCATCACCAGGCCTCCCTCTCCCCACCTGACACACCCACAAGGCGTTTCAAAGCCACCCCTGTGAAGTCTCTGACGGTAGTCGACACCCTCCTTTTACGGCCAGGGACTCGAGGTCCAGAGAGAAGGAGGCCTTGCCCAGGCCACACCTGTTTTAGCTAAGCTGGGCCGAGCTCCCAGACCTTCTGACTCCACGACCAGGGTTCACTCCAGGCGCTCTGCGATCCCCTAAACCTCTCAACGTTTTTTCTAGGCTGGTCAGTAAAGCTCCCCAGGGGATCTCAGGAGGGGTGATCTCCCTTCCCCTCATTTAAATCACAGCTTCCAGTGGAGCAGGAGGAATTAGGGAGGTTTTTGAAGAAGATTTGATGGCGTGCGAGAGAGGAAGTCTCAGAAGCAAAAGCAAGTTGGTGGATTTGAGAGGCTCTGTAGGCGAAGCCAGGGTCAATCTGGTGTCAGGGAGCAAAGACACCAGAGGAGGCTGGGGAATGATTATGAAAACAGAATCGAAGCATCAGCGACAAGTACTTTGTAGATTGCTAAGTGCTAAGTAAATGACAAGATGTTTATTGTCATCAATATCATCATTACCCTTCACGTTAATCAACAGGCCTGCAAGTGATTCTAATTAGCAGGAGAAGAATTAACGCCTGGATGAAAGTTACAAAATGCCAATTTCTGGGCCCTACATGGAGAGAGGCTGATTCGGGGTCACTGGTAGGCCCGGTGTTGGAGAGCAATGAGATCTGTGCCCCACATCACTGCTCCTAAGTAAAATCCCTTCCTTCCTTTGCCCCATTTCTTAGGGTTCAGAGTTACTCGTTGATTTCTTATAACACTAATTACATCCCAGGTCTCACTCTCAAAACGGGAAGGGTTCATAATTAACAGAAGTATCTCAGAAACCAATGAAAGTGATGACCCCTCTTCCATACCTATTATTAGGGCAAGGTCTTTTTTTTTTTTATTCCAAATAATCTGATTTGATGCTCTGTGAAATTGAGATCATTCGTGAGAATATCAGTCTTGGTGGGATGTGGTTGATAATCTCCAAAGATGCCCATCGATTCCTTTCCTCCCCATAAATGTGCAAATTCGTGCATTTCCCACACCGTAGAAGCAGGCTGGTCTTGGTCGTTTGCTGCACAACAGACTGCACAGAGGTGACGCCCAACGCTAAACCTCCCAGCTTCTGCCTGGGCCTCTTGGAACACTCACAGGCGATGGGCTTCCAAATTCTGGGAGGACCAAGGACATGGGCCACCGGACTTCAACGCGATTGCTGCCGCATCCTGCGGAAATAACCTTTAAGAGAGAAACCTGCCATTTGGACCAGCCGTTTCTCTGGGCGTCTCTGTATTTGCAAAGAGCATAAATATTTGTAAGATGCTCTTGCTATTGGGCGTTCTTCTTCTCCCACATATACAATGGGGACAAAATAAAAGCCCATGATTCCATTAGATTTTTTATTTTAATAAATAAGTGAAGAGTCCTTTGTCATTTAAATTCACATGGGAAGTACTGTACATATCTCTCAAGTCCTCATATATGGCACCGGGGTGGGTGGTCCGCGGACAATAATTTGGGAGACATCATGACCTTGGCTGTGCCTCAGGGGCAGAGCAGGGCCTTGGGTTCTTTGTTGTTGTCTCCCTACATGTCACCAACTTTCTAGTTACATCTTTGCACACCACGCTGGGGAGCTGCCTGCATCTTTCTCCAGCCTTTTACAACCCGCCCCTAAGGAAACTCGCCTGGGTTCAGGAGAGAATCAAGGACCAGATTCACCTCTCCCCACGCCCCCCAACTGCCTGCTGCTACCACTGCCCTTGGCTCAATTCGGGGCATCTTACCACGCTGTCTATCCATAGCCACCTGCTGAACTCAGAGCCTGAACTAGCCCTGTCTCTGTGGGTCAGTCTCACTGTGGGACCTCAGGCAAAGTCATTTCTCCTCTCCAAGCCCTTTCCTTAGTCAACCCCACAGCGCTTTTTAAAAAGAAACACAGTATTTTATTTATAGTTAAATAACTACAATCACACAGTCATGAGACATGTGTATCTGTTGGACACTGCACAATGGCTTAACCCTCATTTCTTTTTTACAGCATAATTGAGGTATAATTGATACACAAAAAAAACTTGCACGAATTTAATGGGCTCTGGTAAGGATTAAATGAATTAACACAAGTAAAGGGCAGTCGCTGCTGCGAAGGGGCTCATGAATACTAGCTGTTACGACTATTGTTGTTATGATTATGAATCAGCGTTTCTCCAGCTTTCCCCCCATACCTAGTATCGGCCTGAAGGACGGAAGTAATAGCAGCAAACATGCATTTTCTTGGAAGCCTTTATAGTTTTACCATAAAAAAGTTATGTGATTTTGCATTCTTGTCCACCGTAGATTTTTATTGGCTCTGAAATAAAGTGTTTTGCATTGCACCAGAAGGAGAAACAAAAGTTGGCCCCAGGTTCCTTCTGTCATGGCTAGCCCGGCCCCCTAATTTGAAAAGCTCAGCTTGCCTTGCACCTCGCTCCCTAACATTTTCCCTATGCTTTCTTACCCGTGATGTCCTTGCGGCTTCTCGGTGTCCTGGGGCCGCCGCTCAGGCGAACACGCTGCTATTTACAGAGTGTCTGGAGCTTAACGAGGTCAGTGTGGAGTCAGACTGCCAGGGTCAAATCTCAGCGGCTCGGCTTAAGAGCCATGACTAGTTGCTTACCTACCTTTAAGCCTCAGTTTCCTCATGTGTAGTATGGGGGGGGGAGGATGGTTAATATGGGGGTTGTCATGTCGTAAGGAACAGATTAGGTAATCCTCTGTATGGTGAGCCTCATGCTAGATGTATTGTTAGGGGGGTGTGTGTGTGTGTGTGTGTGTGTGTGTGTGTTTCCAACTCAGTGGTTCTCAACTGGAATGATTTTGCCCTCCAGGGGACATTTGGCAGAGTCTGGGGACATTTTTGGTGGTTGCAGTTGCGAGGGGCAGGGAGAGTGGCTACTGGCACCTAATTGGTGGCAACGGGGCTGAACAGCCTACAATGCACAGGACAGCCCCCACTCTCCAACAAACTTCCTGTGCCCAAAATGTCGAAAGTGCCTAAGTTGAGGAACCCCGTCCCAGTTAGAATCTAAGCTCCATGTGGGCACGGACTGCTGCTTGTGCTCAACTGCTGTATCCCCACACCGCAGCAGACAACTTGGTCCTCAATGAATACTCGTTGAATGAATGGGTGACGGTCAAGTTTCTCAGGGGGCGGAGTGTCTGTGGAGTTGGATGGACTCGTGTTTGGGTGCAGACCTGTTTCCCCGCCTAAGGAGTCTCCAAACTCCCGAGAAAGGATCCCAAGGCTGGGCGGGGGTGGAGGGGAGGGTGGAGGGGCCGGTAGATGGAAGGTTCTTTAGTCCACCTCAGGCATCCCATTCCAGAAAAGCAGTCAGAAGACACACACACAGTGGCCATCCTGAGCAGCGATTTCCCTCAGGGCTCAAGGAAGCCTTCTGGGCTGCAGACCCCTAGGAGCCCTCAGCAGTTTTGCGTTGTCCTAGTGGGGGCTGGAGATGGTGAGAGGGTAGCTTTGCAAAACACTCAGGGCAAATCCTCTGGAGTCTGCTGATTCTAGCAGTTCCCTGGTTCTTCTTCTTTTTCTTTTCTTCTTCTTCTTCTTTTTTTTTTTTTTTTTAATGTAGTGATTACTTCCTGCCCTGGAAAGTGCTACCTCCCTAGCATTTCTGCAATTTTAAGAAGAAAAGAATCCACATCAGCAAATTCCAGCAATCCCCTAACTCTGGCCTAGCATCCCTTTCGTGGATCCAAGCCGGCAGAGAGCCTGGGGTGCTCCCCCTCTCAACTTCTCCCTTTGACGCGGACTGTTCCTTCTCACAGGGCAGTGAAACCCAGAACGTGGGGAGGGTGCAGGGCAGAGACCCGGGGTGCTGTCCTTGGAAAGCACCTCCATGAACCTCCTCGTGAGCCCACAGTGCAGCGACTGATGGAGAGGCCTTGGAAGTGGAGCCCAGAGCATGGTCCAGCCAAGCCATGGCTGACTGATTTCCATGTCGCTAATGGGGTCCCACTCGGGCTTTCCCAGGGTGCAGGTCTGCGCTGGTACTTACTTCCAGGCTCTGGGAAAGGCAAAGTAAGCTTTGCCATCAAGCTATGCATTCATTTAAAGAACTGTCAAGTGCTAAATTTCATTTTACTCGAATTTAACAAAAGAAAAGGAAATGTGTCTGAAGTTCAGAATATCTGAACTTCAGATAAATGCTCTTCTCTAGAAGATGCTAATTTAAACGATTCTTTTATGGTGAAAAAACAGAGTGTGGAAAATTTAGGAGATTAGAGTCATTATAGTTGTTGTGGGTTTAACATAAATTTTTGTTTTAATGTTTATTTATTTTTGATAAAGAGAGAGGCAGAGTGTGAGCCAGGGAGGGGCAGAGAGAGAAGAGAGGGAGACACAGAATCTGAAGCAGGCTCCAGGCTCTGAGCTGTCAGCACAGAGCCCGACACGGGGCTCGAACTCACGAACCGTGAGATCATGACCTGAGCCGAAGTCGGGCGCTCAACCGACTGAGCCACCCAGGCGCCCCTATAGTTGTTTTTTAACACCATGTTTTTATTTGGAGCAGCAGACTGGTGCCCTGCTAAGAAAGAGGAAGAAATTAATAACCCTTGATAATGTTCCCACCTTCCTTCCTCATCGCTGAATACTGTTATTATTTACTTTGTCCAAGTTTATAGCACTGACGTTGCGTTCTGGCACCGCAAAGCCTTTGGTAACACGAGCCGTTGCTCTGCCTTTGTTCCCGCACACGGACGGACTACAGTCCCCAGCCTCCTCTGCGACCAGATGCGCCTGCGCGCTAGACGATGGTCCGGGAGCCGCAGAGCGCAGTGCCGCTGGCTGGCGTGGCCCGTGAAAACCTCCGTGGGCCATCCTGTGTGCTCCTTCCCGTCCCGCTGGCTGGATGCGTGGGAACCCGGTACACGTGAGTACTGACCGGCCACAGGATGACAGACCCGTGGAGCCCTGACTCCCCGCTGAGAGGAGAGCTGCCTGCCAATCAGAAAACAACTATGTTGGCGTTAAATGATCCAGAAATAATGTTGCATCGTGTTTGAGCCCTTATATATTTGGGGTGTGCTTGTTAAGGTAGTTAACATGACCTCAATCAGTATCTTTTTTTTTTTCCCTACAATTAAATGGACGCCATAATCACTACAGTTTTTCCACTTCTGTGGGCTTTTTTTTTTTTTTTTTGAACAGTTAGTTTTATCCACAAGTAGACTGTTTCAGAAAAGCCCACAATAATAACGGCTAAGATTTACTGAGCTCTTGCTATGGGACAGACACGTCGCTAATTGCTCTGCGTGTATTAATCCATGTAATTTTTGCAACAATCCAAAATGCATTAATGTCATCCCCATTATACAGGTGAGTAAGTAAGCTGAGGCACAGAGAGGTTATGTAAGATCACACAACTGAGAAGTTCCAAACTGGATTTTACAAGTTCAGACAGTCTGGCTCTGAGCTCGTTTGCCTCTAGTCTATATTAAACATCTCAGGGTTTTATATTCCTAAAGTTTTTAATTTTTTTCATGTTTATTTATTTATTTTGAGAGAGAGAGAGAGAGAGAGAGAGGCAGAGAAAGAGGGAGAAAGAATCTGAAGGAGGCTCCACACCGTCAGTGCAGAGCCAGACTTGGGGCTTGATCTCATCAACCCTGAGTTCATGACCTGAGCCAAATAAAGAGTCGGACGCTTAACCGACTCAGCCACCCAGGTGCCCCTATTCCTAAAGTTCATTGCCTTCTTACTGTCTACTGATTACTTGTCATATTTTCTTTGATGTGGCACCAAATTCTCGGGATATATACAATCTCTCCAATCCCTGCTTTTCCAGGTATCTGAACTTCCTCTCATCCCTCTTGTAGTTCACGCACCACATTTTCTCCTTTCTTTGTTTAGTCCGAGAAAGAGGACGCAACTTGCTGGAGCACATCCTCTGAGTAACTTCCTCGGAAAAATGTGTGTGGGAGCCTCAAGGTCAGAGTCCTGGTAAATCTGAAAATGTCTTTTTTTATTTTGTTTTTTTAACTTCAGACTCTCTTAAACTCTGCTGATAACTTGGACTTGGAATTCCAGATCGAAAGTCATTTTCTCTCCCAATTTTAAAGGCTTGTTCCATTTTATTCGTAGCGTTCAGGTTTTTGATGCTAGTCTGAGTTTCATTCCTTTTTGTTTGTTTCTCTCTAGAAGTTTTCCAGGGTGTACTCTTTTTACCTGGTGTTTGGAAATTTCGCCACAACATGTGTGGGTCTCTTATCACTCACTCTGCTGGCCATTCTATGGGCACTTACAATCTAAATACTTGTGTCCTTCTGGGCGCCTGGGTGGCTCAGTCATTTGAGCTTCCTACTTTGGCTCAGGTCATGATCTCACGGTTCATGGGTTCAAGCCCCACCTCAGGCTCTGCGCTGACAGCTCAGAGCCCAGAACCTGCTTCAGATTCTGTGTCTCCCTCTCTCTCTGCCCCTCCCCTGCTCACGCTCTCTCTCTCAAAAGTAAATAAACATTCAAAAAAAAGTACATACTTGTGTCCTTAGCCCTGGGGAATGCTTTTATTCTCTTCACTTGTCCAATTCTCCTTCTGGAACTCTTATCGGTCAGATGTTATACTTCTTCCATCAGTCTTTCATGTCTGTTATTTTTCTCGTATTTTCCATCTCTGTTTTTTGGTGCTATCTTCTGGGAGATTTTCTTGATCCAATGTACAAAATTTTCTCTCTTTTCTCCCTGAGGGCTTACTCATTTTTTTTTTTAATTAAAAAAAATTGTTTTAATGTTTATTTAGTTTTGAGAGAGAGGGAGAGGAAGAGAGAGTGTGAGCAGGGCAGGGGCAGAGAGAGAGAGGGAGACACAGACTCCGAAGCGGGCTCCAGGCTCCGAGCTGTCAGCACAGAGCCCAGTGCGGGGCTCGAACCCACGAACCTCGAGATTATGACCCGAGCCAAAGTCGGACGCTTAACCGACTGAACCACCCAGGGGCCCCAGGGCTTACTCATTTTTTAGGATGAAGCAACTCTTGAGGAGCTCTATACATAACTTATTGATGGGTGAACCTGGTCTCACTGTCATAGATCAAGGACCTTCGGCAAATCCCTCCAGCTTTTACAACCCAGTCTCCTCATCTGTAAAATGAGGGTGATGAGTTCCTCAAGGGTACCGATGAGGGGCTGAGGGTGATGACCCCATGAAACACTGTAAAATCCTATAAAATGTAAGCAATCGTAATGATTCATCCTTTTATTTGAACCTTGCGGTGGGGCAGGGGTTTCTTTTTCTTTTCGAAGCAAAAGCATCGCGTAATCTTTGTTTCTTTGGGAAACAAAAATGAACCGAACCTAACTAAACCGACTTGAGCCTTCCGGCTCCCGCGGGAAGGAGGAAGGCTTAGCTTCAGAGAACTTGGCAGAGGTGTTTTTCTAGGTGGGAGGTAGAACACATGACTTTCTTGCTTCGCGTTTGTCTAGTGCTTCAGACCCGTGAAGGGCCATGGAGTTTCTGAGATTAATCGCTATTGATGCTTAGTGAACCATAAAACCCCAATTTCCTGCCTGCACCCCCAGCCATAAAATGACTTTTACCGCAACCTGTAAACACCCCTTGGTCACCAGACACCCTCCCCCCCATGCCTGTGGGCTGGTTAATGAGCATAAAGCCAGGGCCTCCAGGAGGGCATTTCCCTCCCCTCCATCCTCCCTCACGGCTCCTCTGACTTGCTCCCGGGTTGTGGAGTAGGAGGGGAGCTCCAACTGGATTCAGGCCGCCATGCTGACCAGAAGTCTCTCTAATCACTTCCCCTTGGGCAGGCCAGAGTGGGGTTTGTTCTTTCTTTGCTTGGCTTGGCTTGGATTTCTTTCTTCCTTCCTTTCTCCTCTCTTTTCCTTCCTTCCTTTCTCTGTCTCCCTTCCTTCCTTCCTTCCTTCCTCTCTCTCTTTTTCTTTCTTTCTTTCTTTCTTTCTTTCTTTCTTTCTCTTTCTTTCTTTCTTTCTCTTCCTCTTTCTTTCTTTCTTTCTTTCTCTTCCTCCCTCTTTCTTTCTTTCTTTCTTTCTCTTTCTTTCCCCTTCCCTCCCTTCTTTCCTTCCTCCCTCCCCTTCTTTCCTTCCTTCTTACATTCTTATTTATTTACAAAATCCTCCCCCCCTTTTAGCATCCAGTTCTACCTATGGGTTTTGATAGAGGCATGCATTTGTATAGCCACTCTCACAATCAAGATAAAGAACATCCCCACCGTGCCAACCCCTGGAGATCCCCAGTCTCCTTTCGGTCCCTATAGTTTTGCCTTCCCCGGGATGTTAAATGAGTGGAATCATACAGAATGAAGTCCTTTGCATCTGGCTTCTTTCACTCAGCAAAGCACGATTGAGATGTGTCTGTATAGTCACATAGAGCAGGAGTCTATTCCTTTAATTTTGCTTATTCTGTTTTATGTGTGTCCCACAGATTGTTTGTCCAGTCATCCTCTGAGGGACATTTGAGTTGTTAGCCATTACGACTAACACGTTCATGTACGGGATTTTGTGTGAGCATAAGCTTTCGTTTCTCTTGGGTGATGCATGGCAAGTGTGTACTGAACTTGACAGGACCCCGCCAAGCTGTCTTCCAGAGTGGCTGTACCATTTTGCCTTCCCAGCACCGATGCAGGAGGGTTCTAGGTGCCCTGCATCCTGGCCAGCATGAACCCGTAAAGGTGCCAATCTGGTGATTTCAGCATGATTTCATTTTTTTTATTATTATTATTGCTTTTAGGCTAAAGATCTTTACACGTTCCAGGAGACCTTGCATGGTCTTGCTCTGGCCCTTCTCTTCCTCTCGCCCCTGCCCTTTTCTGGGCAAAACCTCTGCCTCTCCCTTCCCCCACCGTCTCCAGGTGCTCCTCCTGCCTGGAGCCTTCTGCCTAGGATCCTCGACGCTGCTCTTTACTGGGCTAACTCCTTCTCAAGTCTCACATCTCAGCTCTCATGTCCCTCCCTCAGCAAATTTTCCTGACTCCCAACCCGGACCTGCATCCCTTCTCAGGCTTTCTCCAAGCACTCCATGGTTTTCCTTCATGGCACTTGTCACGATCTGGAAACACATACTTAACTTCCCTGCTCACTAGCTGAAGGCTCATCTCCTCCCCTCCAGCCTGTCACCTTGATGGCAAAAACTGCTCATTTCACTTGCTATTTGTTTCTCCGCCTCCTTGGTCACAAAGTGAACGGTGAGTGACGTTGTCTCCAATGTTTGCGATAATAAATGACGTTGAATTGAGCGTTCTTGTGTGTCTTCCTTCTGCACATGAGTTTCTCTAGAACGTGCCCAAGAGTGGATAGCACTCTGCTGTAAGACACGCACACCTTGGGGCGCCTGGGTGGCTCAGTCGTTTGAGCGTCCGACTTCGGCTCAGGTCACAATCTCACTGTCCGTGGGTTCGAGCCCCGCGTTGGGCTCTGTGCTGACTGCTCAGAGCCTGGAGCCTGTTTCAGATTCTGTGTCTCCCTCTATCTCTGACCCTCCCCCGTTCATGCTCTGTCTCTCTGTCTCAAAAATAAATAAATGTTAAAAAAAAAAAAAAAAAGACACGCACACCTTACGTTGTTGTGCAGTGCGGTCTGACAGGCTTGTCCCCACCAGCGGTGAATGGGCTTCTGCAGCTCTAAATGCTCACCATCACTTGGTGTTAGCAGAGTCTTTATTTATTTATGAGAGAGAGAGGGAGAGAGAGACAGAGCATGAGCAAGACAGAGCATGAGTAAGGGAGGAGCAGGGAGAGAGGGAGACACAGAATCCGAAGCAGGCGCCAGGCTCTGAGCTGTCAGCACAGAGCCCGATGCAGGGCTCGAACCCATGAACCATGAGCCAAAGTCGGACGCTTAACTGACCGTGCCACCCTGTGCGCCCGGCTGTTACCCGAGTCTTAATTTTCACTAATAGGGGGAGTAAAATGGGAACTCATAGTTAGACTTAGTTTGTATTTCCTTAATTGTCAAAGAGACTGATTGCCTTTTCATAGGTGACTCTTATGATTCATTTGAGAAATGTCTTGTTTTGGATTTTTGCCCATTTTATTGTTGGATTTGTCTTTTTTTTCCTTACTATTTCATAGTTGTTTTATATATCTCTGATCCCAGTTCTGTGTCTGTTATGTATATGGCACTTTTCCTCTCCCAATTAGTGACCGTCTTTTCATTTTATATATGGTGGCTTTTGGTACACAAACATTTTTAATGTGAAGATGGTCAAATGTATCCATTTTTTCTTTCATGGCTTGTACCTTTGGTGTTTTGTCGAAGAAAACCTTTCCTACTCTGAAATAATAAAGACGTTTTTCTATGTTTTACTCTAGAAGTTTTAAACTGTTTCCCCCACACACATTTAAGTCATGAATCCACCTGGGATTTATTTATGTGTTTGGTGGGAGGTGAGGATCTAATTTGATTTTTTCCACTAAGGTCGTTGATTAATTGGCTAGTCCATCCTTTTCATATTGATTTGCAATGCCCCCTCTGGCAAGTATAAAGTTTCCGTATTCAGGCAGGAATAGAAAGTTCTGGATACCTTTCTGGGTTTGCCATTCTGTCCCATTGATCCATGCTTCTGTCCATTTCTATTCATGCTCCCATACCACACTATCTTAATGACACTGGTTTTACATTAAGTCTTAAATTTTTTTTAATGTTTATTTATTTTTGAGAGAGAAAGCAAGAGAGAGAAAGAGAGATCATGGGAGGTGCAGAGAAAGAGGGAGACACAGAATCCGAAGCAGGCTCCAGGCTCCGAGCTGTCAACACAGAGCCCGACGCGGGTCTCAAACCCACAAACTGGGAGATCATGACCTGAGCCCAAGTTGAACCCTCAACCGACTAAGCCACCCAGGCGCCCCTACATTAAATCTTAATACCTGCCAGGACAAACTCCACTAACTTTGAAATTATCTTGGCTTCCTCCTCCATA